>NW_020945437.1:22243114-22276754 GCF_900497805.2 Vombatus ursinus
TGTTCTAAACTCCCATCTTTAACATTCTGTGTTCTAACATTTTTACCCGCTCTATCATTCTTTATTGTGTTCTAGCCTCCTTTATCTCTAACATTCTATGTTTGAAGGTTCCTTCCAGATCCAACATTTTTTGTTTCATGTGCTAAATTCCCCATAAGCTCCTACATTGTCTGTATTATCTAAAAATGACGATGAAAATTAGAGAAGTCAAACTTCCCTGATCCCTTAATCTCAGTCTCAAAAGATAGCGATTTTTGCTTTCCTGGATATTATTTGGTTTATTTTTATTGACATGGCAATAACACTTAGACTTTTGGGAAATCTTTTGGAGCCCCACCTGTCAGAACCATTTGTTAGTTTCAACGGAATGGGTGGCAAGCATAACAGTGGGAATGTATTAATATCAAGACACACCTGCAGGCCTGAGATTTGTATACTTGACAGAACATTCTGTCACTGAACAACAGTAAGGAGAAAATGTTTGGGGTTTTTTTCAGGTGCTACAAGATGTCTGCATCCCACAAGAATACTTTAGAAAATGATATATCACATACCATACTGGCTGGGGATTGGCAAGTCAATGGTAGTAGCAGATGTAATTGGAACAGAATAAAGAGACAAGTGCATTAGCAACAAATAATAAATGATCTGACCTTAGGTTCAATCAAAGACTAGGTTAGAAACAAAGCACTGGACTGAGTTCTGGTCCCAACTCAGTCTCTGGTTTGCTTGCAATTTGGGATAGGTCCATTCTTCCCTTTCTAGGCCTCACTTTCATACTCTGTAAATGAAGAAGTTGGACTAGGTGATCTTAACGTCCCTTCTAAATCCAAAATGATTTTTAAAATGAGAGTGGTAGAGGGAAAAAAATGGGAAGAGAAATGAGAGCTATAGAAGAAAGATTTGGAAAGAGAACTAACAGCTTGTAACAAGAGGCACAAAAACGTTATCCAAATGAGTCTGGAAAGATAGGTTAGGGCCAGGTTACAAAGAGCTTTAAAAGGTAAAAGGGTAAAGGGGTGGGGTGGGGGCCAAGTATTTTTATCCTGGGTGCAGTAGAGAGCCACTGAAGTGAATTGGGATTAACGTGAGTGATCTGGATAGAGATGATAATTAAACCCATAGGAGCTGATAAGGTTACCAAGAGAATATAGAGGGAGAAGGGGTTCCAGAATAGAACCTTGGGGAACACAGAGTTGGGGGCATAGTATGGAGGAACCAACAAAAGAAATAAGGAGCCCTCAGGGAGTAGGAAGACCAGGAGAGAGACCAGTCACAAAAACCCAGAGAGGAGACAGTACCCAGGAGGAGAGGGTGGTTAACAAGGTCAAATGCAGCATATAAATCAAGGATTAAAACTGAGAAAAGACCATGAGATTTGATAGGAGGGGGGTAACTTAGAAGAGAGCAGTTTCAGTTGAGTGATGAAGTCAGAAGCCAGATTGCAGAAGACTGAGGAATGAGCAGGAAGGGAAGGCAGTGTTTTCCAGGAGCCTGGCTGGAAAAGGCATGAGAGATAGAGGATGACAAGTGGGTGAAAGGCAGAACTAAGTGCCCTCTTTACTAATCTCCTCATTCTTGGGGTACCAACTCCCAGTTAGTCATTTTGGTCCTATCATTTCCAATGCAAAGACCATCCTTCTCAGCAAAGACCATCCTTCTCTCAAAGCAAAATGCATGGATTTGTGTTTCCACGGGAGTTTCTTCACCCAATTATTTTTCTTTTTATTGGAATTATTTCCAATAAAATTCTTTGTCTCTTCAGAATTTAATTCTCCAAAGTCTGATTCCTCCACCTTCTGAAGGATCAAATTATCATGAAGGCAAGTGAAGTTATTTGAAACTTTGCTTTTTCCAGAGAGAGTTCGAGCAGATATCCAGAAAATTGAGAGCTCCTATCACTACTCTCATACCATGCCTCTGTACCAGGATCTTTTCCCCAAACTTCTCCTCCATTTCATTATTTTATTTAGATGGTCTGTAGTTATGGCAGTACTTCTGCTTCTCCCTCCATTAGACTTCACCTAAATGCCCTCACCTGGTTCCTGGATTTTCTCACATAATTAGAAATTCAATCAGTCAACTAACATTCATTAGATATCTACTCTGTGTCAGGAACCATGCTAAGCATTATGGAGGGGGATAGAATTAACAAAGAAAGGCCAAAAATTGTCCTTGCTCTCAAAGAGTCTAATGGGGAAAAATATGCAAACAACTATGGATAAACAATGTATTTACAGGATAAATTGGGGGGTAATCTCAGAAGGGAGGCACCAAAATTAAAGACTAGAAGAAGTTTATGTTCTAAGGTAGAACTTCAGCTGAGAAATCAGAGAAGTCAGGAAGTAGGGATGAAGAAGAAGAACATTGCTGGCATGGGGGACAGTCCCATGAAATAAAACACTCAGAGTGGGGCAGGAAGGTGGCACAGTGGATAGAGCACCAGCCCTGGAGTCAGGAGGACCTGAGTTCAAGTCTGGCCTCAGATACTTACTTGTGTGATTCTGGGCAAATCACTTAGCCCTGATTGAGAAAGAAAGAAAGAAAGAAAGAAAGAAAGAAAGAAAGAAAGAAAGAAAGAAAGAAAGAAAGAAAGAAAGAAAGAAAGAAAGAAAGAAAAGGAAGGAAGGGAAAGAAAGAAAGAAAGAAGGAAAGAGAAAGAAAAAAAGAAAGAAAGAAAGAAGGAAAGAGAAAGAAAGAAAGAAAGAAAAAGAAAAAGAGAAAGAAAAGGAAGGGAAAGAAGGAAAGAAAAAAAGAACTCAGAGAATAAAATACTCAGAGTTGAGAGATGGATTTTTGAGGAACAAGGAGGCCAATGTCACTGGATCATAGAACATATGGAGGGGAGTAAGATGTAAGAAGCCTGGAAAGATGGGAGGCAGGAAGAGGATATGAAGGCTTTAAAAGTCAAACAGAAAATTTTGTATTTGATCCTAGGGGCAATAGGAAGCCACCAGAGTTTATTGAATAAGGATATGATCTAATCAGACTTCATTTTAGGAAGATGATTTTGACAGCTGATGGAGGATGGATGGAAGTAGGGAAACACTTGGGTCAGGGAGACCAATCAGTGGGCTCTTGCAATAGTCCAGGTGTGAGGTGATGATGGCTTCATGGATTGAGGGGGGGGGGGGGTGCAGTGTCAGAAGAAAGAAGGGGGAATATAGGAGAGATGTTATGCAGGTAGACATAACACCTGGCTGGGTATGTAGGGGTCAGAAAGATTAAGGGCTCACGGATGACACCTAGGTTATGAATCTGCATGACGGGGACAGTGGTGGTGCCTTCAACAGTAATAGGAGAGTTAGGAGGGTGGGAGAGGGCTTGTGGGAAAAAACAGTGAGTTCAGTTTTGGACATGTTGAGTTTAAGATGCCTTCAGGAATCCAGTTTGAGATGTCTAAAAGGCTTTTGAAGAAAGGAGACTGGAGGTCAGGAGAGAAGTCAGGGCTGGGCAAGCAGATGATCTGTATTATTCTGGATGTCTCAACTGCTATTACAAGGAGGCAGCTATGGGGTAAATATAAGGACCGCCTCCCTAACATTTAGAGCTGTACAGAAATATAATGGATTGCTTCCTCATTAATGGAAGTCCTCAAGCAGAGGGTGGCTAGATGAGCAATTATCACGGAAATTGTGAGAGGATCCTACTTGAGTATGGGTTGTATTATATGACCCTTAAGGTCCCTTCCAGCTCTGAGACTGTGTGATTCTATGGCTGGCCTTTTTGGCAATTAGGTGGTGCAGTGGATGGAGTGCTGGGCCGGGAATCAGGAGGACCTGAGTTCAATTCAGTCTCAGACACTTTCTATCTGTGTAACCCTGGGCAAGTCACTTATCCCTGTTTGCCTCGATTTCCTCATCTGTAAAATGAGCTGGAGAAGGAAATGGCAAACCACCCTAGTATCCCTGCCAATAAAAACCCCAAATGGGATCACAAAGAGTCAGACTGAAATGACCAAACAACAACAATTGCTGTCCTTTGCAACTACCATGAGGCTGACGGTCTGACCTTGCTGAGGGCATCTCCAGTGAGGGAGCCCTCTGCCTTGAAAGGAAACCTATTCCAAGACACAACAATTGAATACATAGAAATCCATAGGGTCTATAGAGTCACAGACATAATTGAAGAAATGAAGGATTTTCCAATATGAAAATGAGAATTTAGAGTTCAATGCTCCAAATTTCCACACGATGTTTATGCCTTGAAAACATCAAAATTCAAATAGAAAATACTTTGTTTACAATACAGCTCGATGCTTATTTAGGTTTCTTAGATGGATACAGCATCCCCTCAGTGGGAAATGCCCTCTCCAGTGGTTCAGATCTCAAGCCTTCCACACCTTGTCATCCTGTCTCATCCAAGCCTTTCGGAAAAATCTTCTATAAAGTACCCATCCAAACCATTGGGTGCCTTCCCCCAGCTTTATCCCACATGCATATTTTTTGCCAGAAACTAGAGAGAAAAACCCTCTTTGATCATCTTCTGAATTACAATCCAAAAGGGTGTAGGGAATAGCTAATAAATTGTTTCCCTGAGCCGTAGGGTATAAGTGAAATAACTCATTGGGTAACTTGGACACCAGGCTCAGTGCACCCCATCATTGATGGCCCCTTCACCTGGCACCATACTTTTGTTTTGAGGTTTCAGTTCCCAGTCAATGATCTTTTTTGTACAAGGCCCTATCAAGTTAAAAAAAACAACAAAAAAAAAAAACACTCTTACTTATTCCTGGCTAGATTCCAATCTAAAGAGAAGAAACATCTAATAATTAGTGCTCATTGATCAGAAAGTGAGATAGAATGAGCACTGGACCAGAAGTCAGGAGACCAGGGTTCTAATCCAAGCTCTGACTCACAGTGTGTGACTTTAGGCTATGCACTTCCTGTCTCTGTGACTCCATTTTCCATTCTGTAAAATGGGGTGATTGGACCAAATAATCTCCAAATTCCATTACAACTTAATATTCTATGTTCTCTATCTATAGAACATTCTAACAATCTATGCCCCAGTTCTAATAATCTGTGCTCTGTTCCTTCTTTCTCTTATAACCCTCACCTCATTCTGCTCTGTTTTGTCATTGCTTGCGTCTATGTCTTATACCTCCTATGAAACTGTGAGTTCTTTGTGGTTAAGGGCTGCATCCCATTCATCTGTTTATCCTCCCTTAATGCTGAAGAAAGGGTCACACACAACAATTGTTCAGGGAATGAATGAATGTAGAGAAGGATAGATAGATGGATGAATTGGGGTCTGTTGAAAGGTAGTTTTATTAGAATACAAAACCACTCATGTGACACTGGGGTCAGAATAGGTAGGTTTATGCACTAGCTCTGCCATTTACTGGGTGGCCCTGAGCAGATCACTTAATGTCCCCAAGCCTTAATTTCTTCGTTTGTAAAATGGAGGTAATAATAATATTTGTACTACTTATACTACAGGGTCATTATGCAGGAAACCTTAAAGCCCTATAGAAATGGATGCTAATGTTACATTCTAACATCCCTTCCAGCTATGACATTTTGTATTCTATGGCCCATTTGGATTCTAGTATTTATATTCTAATGTCCCTTTCCAGCTTAAACAGTCTATTTTATATGAGAAAATATGTGGGGAAAGTATGCTCTGAAAAAAATGGTCAAGCCTTATAAATGTAGATTACTGCTAGGGAGGCTAAGCATTCCCACTCCCATTTGGTTTATGCTGTGGGCCTTGATTTCCCCACCTGTAAAATGAGAACTGGCTTGATGCCCTATATAACAATAGTAATGGCTCGTATTTATATAGTGCTTTACAGTTTAGCCTCAGATCGGTTCCAGCTTCAAATCTTCATATCCCTGTGCTGAACATATGCTTTTTGATCACATGGTGCCAAAGCAGACCTCAGCCCAATCTGTGTTAAAATACTGAAATCCTGCACTCAAGGGGGCAGATGAACGAGGTTCCACTCCGGTGACATATGGCACCACCTTTGTGCATTGTGACCTCTATGATGGGGAATGCCCATGAGGGCAAGGGGAGAAGTGACTAGAAGACTGCAGGACTGTTCAGAAATGGGGATGTGGGAGTCAGTGGAAGCAGGAGGTAAGGGCCATCATTTCAGAGTCCGCATCCCACCTGGAATCAAAACCACCAAATGCACAAAAGTTGGTGTGTGAACTAGGGCAATTCACTTCCCTTCTTTGGGGGAAGTGCTCTGCTCTACCCACCTCCCAAAGATTATTATGTAGATCAGATAACATAAAAGTCAATTCCCCTCTCTGAGCCTCAGTTTCCTTATCTGTTAAATGGGGGTGATTAGGCCTCCCTTACTCATTCCCTGAGGCTTATTGTGAAGATCAGATGACTTTGGAAAAGTCACTTCCCCACTTTGGGACTCAGTTTCCTCAATTGTAAAAATGAAAGGGTTGGGCCTTGCCAACAGCCCATGCTCACTCCTTTGCCAGGGAGAGGAATAAAGCAACAGAAGGTGGGGAGAAGACCACTTCAGAAAACATGTTTCTGGTGGCTTTGGAAGGTGGGACAAAGTGAGGAAATAGCAGTGGTGTTGGCTCTTGGAGTCTTTGTTTTGTGATTGATCCAACATGGAAGGGACACTCCAGACTAGCATGAAGAAGGAGCAGGAGGGAGCGGCCTAAGCCAAGTGGTAGGGCCAGATGTGCCCTCCAGAGGATACTGAGTCTTGGTATAATGTCATCATCACGTCATTGGGAATCCGTTCTTGTGGGCCACGGGCAGGTTATAATCAATTGGCAAGTGCATTGAACAGCTAAACCCTGACCCCAGCCCCAGTTCTAGCCTTGAGAACATGCTGATCTTAACAGCACTCTAACTGGATCTCCAGTTAGGCGCCATCTTCCTGGGTCTCCCTGGGGTGTTCCCTGTTAGGCCACAACCCATCAGACAGTATGTGCTTGACTCCTGGCCATAGCTGACCCTCCATGGCCTCCACAGTGACCGCTTCTCTCTCCTTTCTAGGACCCCAGCCCAACCCAAGAGCCCAGCCCAACCCACCAACCCGGCTCAACCCGCCGCCACTGGGGATTCAGATAAGGATCAAGGTCCCGTAGGCCAGGAGCTGCCTGCTGTGGCTGAGGTCCCAGAAGCACCCCGGACAGAATGTAATGAAGGGTCACCCGACCCCTCAGTCCCTGACCTGCTGCCAAAAGAGCTGCCAGGGAAGGAGCTTCCTTCTGAGGGCCTGTGAAGACACACTCATAGTCTGCATGAAACATGTGCTGTATTGTCTTGCTGGAGTCCAATAAAACTGGTGACAGTGATGTAATTGGCTCAACTGTGTCTGGTCAGGGTGGGATATGCCAGTGGGGAAGGGGATCCACCTCTGATTCAGGACCACCTGAGAAAAGACAGAAGGACCAAAAAGGGTAATCAAGAACGTCACCATAATTTACTGTGTGAGAGTTAACATTGACCAGTTCTGATGTATGTTGTGCCTTAAGACCTTCAGTAACATGAGACTCTCCCTAACATAGGGAAGGACAAACAGAAATATCGAAAAAGCCACCAAGGAGTCTCAGCAGGGAGTGTTGTGGTCGATAGCAAGCACCAGATGCTGTCAATCAATCAAACAAAATTATTCCCACTTGTTAAACACACCTCTCAACATCATAGGGGACTCTCAGGTAATGACCAGCTCTCTGATGCTCAGAGAACTGATTGCCTTTCTCCTGAGCTATACCCCACTGGGGGTGCTATCATCTGTCACCTAGTCTGAGTAATTCACACATAAAAAGCTCTGATCAAGCTCTTGGCTCAGCCCCCATCCTACCAGGAAAACTGTTTCCTTTCATCATATATTCAATCAATCAACAAGCGTTTTTTAAGCACAGACTACAGTGGGCCAGGCACAAAACTATGTTAGGTGCTAGAAACACAAATACGAAAGTGAGATGATCCCTACCCTCAGGATGTTTACATTCTATGACATTATTGGCTTATGTTTCATTGGTTCACTTACCAAAAATTTTACCAAATTTTTATCATAGTATTAGAAATCAATAAAGTAAGTATTATTCATGAACCCAGTCCAATAGCCCCCTCCTCTTGTCTGTACACATTTTCCCTCCTAGCTGTTCTCACAGGGATCTCATGAGGTAAACATTCCAGAGGTTTTCCACTTACAGTAAAACCTCTCAGGTGGTCAGTGTTTAGTCTCTTGGTATGACACAGGAACTCAGAATGCATCTGCCAAGGTAATGTGGACTCTGAAAACCGACTGCATCTAGGGATGAGTGCTCACTCTCTTTCCATCTCTTTCTCTATCTCTCTCTTTCTCTCCACGTGTGTGTGTCTGTATGCTTGTCTCTGTCTGTCTGTCTCTCTCTGTCAGTGTCTCTCTCTGCCTCTCTCTCTCTCTGTCTCTCTTTCTGTCTCTCTGTCTCTCTCTCTGTCGTCTGTCTGTCTGTGTCCCTGCCTCTGTCTGGCATCTACTTCTCAAATTTCTAGCTATTTTCAAGTGCTCTCATTTACTTCTCTCTACCCCCTTTCACATCAGCAGGTGTGAAGGACTCCAAGGGCATAAACAGGCTGGGTCTTGTAGCCCTACAAAACTGGTGGGCCGGAAAGCAAGCACACGCTTCTCTGGGTATCATTCCCAGAAGACTATTCATATTCAGCTCCAGTATATGCCAACATCCTATCCCTACCAGGTATGAGTAAAAAGATTTCAGGCTGTACCCACTCAGCTGCAACCTGGCAGTCATCTATAGTGTCCATGGCATCAAGAAAAACCTCTGTCACTTAACTGCCAAAATCTCCTTTTCTTGAAAATTCCACACTACTACCTTCATTCCAACAGCCAATGCCAACCAATGTAGTCTCTCTTTAAATATCCCCAGGTGACTATATCCTGCAGACATGCCCCCAGCCCAGGTGATTGTCTCCACTGGCCAGGGCCCACTATTACACAGGTAATCAGACTCCCCAGAACCATACCGCGTTGTTTCAAAGAGGTCCTATCTCCTCTGGCTTTCTGTTTCTCTTGTTTGCCTTCCTGAGGGGCCAGTAAGCTCTGGTCTATGAGAACCAATTGAAAAACACCAGACTAGAAGCCTACACTAGTCTACTTTTTATAGGCAGGCCACAGGCGCCTGGTGCCCTCATTAGGGCTATTGCTAACAGTTACTATCTTCCTGCCTCATAGCTCAATTTTCCAGCTTTCCTGAGTGTGATTTAAAAAAAAAAAAGGCAATTTCTCACCCTCTGAGGCAGCTAGGTGGGGCAGTGGATAAAGCCCTGGTCCTGGAATGAAGAAGACCTGAGTTCAAATCCAGCCTTAGACACTTTCTGACTCTGTGACCCTGGGCAAGTCATGTAACTTCTGTCTTCCTTAGTTTCCTCAGCTGTAAAATGGAGATGATGATAGTACCTACCTCCTAAGGTTGCTTCAAGAATCAGATGAGACAATATGTGTAAAGTGCTTAGCACAGTACCTGGCACATAGCAGACACTTAATAAATGTTTATTTCCTTCATTACACTGGACCAGGCAAGTTCACAGAGTCATTGGACAGAAGATCCAAGGGGGTTTCCAGTCATTGATGGTGCCCAGGATGGATTCCACAGGGAATAGGACCAAGTAGGGGAGGGGCTCAGCAGCTGCTGATTTCTGTCTTATGTTCCTGGGAAACTTCCTAATAAGCACAACCCACATTCATTTTTAGCTCTTGAAGTTTTACAGGACGCTTGCTCTTGGTCATCCCTGTGCTATCTAAGTAGGACAAGTCTGTTATTCCCGTTTTGCAGAAGGAAGAAACCAAAGCTTGATGAGCCCAAGCAGTTTTTACCATGGATACAGAACCAGAAAGGGTCAGAAGCTGGGATTTGACCCCAGGTCTTTGGACTCCAACTACAGTGTTCTTTCTTCGTTTCTCTTTCTTCTGATATCACTGCATGGAGTGGGTGATTGGGACTGTGGCAGATTCGGGATCACTCCACAACTGGGACTCCCCCCATCTCTACACTTGCCCTGTCTTATGCCAACTCATTTCTTCTCTCGCTGTCCCATCTACACTTTCTGGTATCACACATCAACACACATGAGACAACATAAGACAGTATAGGAAGGGCCTTATGGGGTCAGAGGAAGGGAAAGGGGTGGGACCAGGGCTATGGGGGCAACCTGATGAAATGGGAAGAATAACAGACAGAGTCAGTGTAAGAAGACCTGTGTTCAAATCCCAACTCAGATACTTCAGAAATTATCTTCCTCTCCCGATCTGCTCTGTAAAGTGGAAGCAATAAAACTGCCTACCATAGCTACAAGAAAAGGATTTGTAAAACTTAAAACATTATTAAAATTGTGAGCCCTTCTAATCACCAAGGAAAACAGGAAGGAATAAAGCATGTGTTAAGCACCTACTATGTGCCAGGCATGGTGCTAAAAACTCATCTGGTCCTCCCAAGCACCCTGAGAGGGAGGTGCTATTAGGATCCCCAATTTACAGTTGAGGAAACTGAGGTAGACAGAGGTTAAGTGAGTTGCTCAGGGCCACAGAGCTAGTAAACATCTGAAGCTGGATTTGAGCTCAGGTCTTCCTGACTTTATATCCAGTACTCTGTCCTCTGTACCATTTGCTGCCTCTAAGGAAGAGCTAGAAGCTAGGTCAGGAGACTAACTGGGAACAGTGGTGTAGGAATGTTGGACAGGTAAACACATCGACTATGACATTTCTTAGGTAGGGGACACAGGAGAGTTTCTAGCACGTCCCTCGCTAGCAGGTTCGCTTTTGATCTGGTCAGATAGAAAGACAGGAATGGAGTCATAATAAGGGGTTAAATAAGCTGACTTTCTTCTAGTCTAGTCTTCTCAAAGGGAGTTTGCTGATAATGGGAGCACCAACTCCTATAGCATTCTCTAACAACCCTTCTCACAGGGGCTTAAGTGAAGAGGGGGGCAATAATCCCTCTGTCTCAATGGGGTCAGTCGAGACCAGCACAACTTGTGCTCTCCCCTAAATCCCCTCAAGCCTCAATGGGGGCTGGTTGAGACAAACACACAGATTCCCCCTCCCAAACCTTGATGGGGGCCGATCAAGGCACACACAGCATTCAGCCTGCACATTCACCCCTATCAGGGTCCCCAGTCACTGA
The DNA here is from genome assembly GCF_900497805.2 of Vombatus ursinus. Taxonomy (NCBI): domain Eukaryota; kingdom Metazoa; phylum Chordata; class Mammalia; order Diprotodontia; family Vombatidae; genus Vombatus; species Vombatus ursinus. The sequence continues at coordinate 22,254,226 of NW_020945437.1, forward strand.
CCAATGCCCACTTGTGTGATAGGGCAACAGACAAAGAAGGCATATTGCCAGCAATAGCCTCCCAATATTACATCACTTCATCCCTGTCGCTACTGTGACCGCACAGCAGAAACTGTTTTGAACCATCATCATGAGAACTCATGTCTAACACCTGGGAAGCAGAGATTGTTATGGCTTTGGATCCTGGGAAGAAAAGAAAGAATAACATAAAATCCACTTTATACACACTAAAATTCACCCTCCTTACAAGGGGGCAGAGCAAGGCTATGGATATAGAAGCTACAGAGCAAGATCACCACATCTCACAGCTGGAAGGGTCCTTGGGGTTCTAGTACAACCCAGACTTGAGCAGGAATACTTTCTACACCCTCCCTGTGCAGCACGCCCTCTAGGCTGACTCCAAACCACCACCCACCCTGGCAACTGACAACTTCTCCCCTCTGCATTCTAGGCATAACCCTGAGTGACTGGGGTTTTTAATACTGTCCCTCATGAGCCACTATCTGGGGTGCTCCTCCTTAATATCAATTAACCAGTGGATATTTCCCCATACTTCACCCAGTTTGCCTCAGTTTCCTAGCCTGTAAAATGAGCTGGAGAAGGAAATGGCAATTCACTCCAGTATCTCTGCCGAGAAAACCCCAAATGGAGTCACCAAGAGTCAGACAGGACTGAAATGACTGAACAACAACCATTTCCCTACTTGCAATTAGTCAATGAGCTTTTACTGGGAGTCTACTAAGAAGGTATAACAGGAAGAGAAGGGATAAATTCTTCCCCCCAAACCAGAGGCTTACCCTCCCTTTGCATACACTCAATCTCTAGAGGAGCCTGGGCTCAACCTGAGAACAGAAAGGTAGGGAACCCATGTGGCTGGCGTGGAGAGCGGGTACCTCAAGACTAGATACTCGTCAGATTCACTGTCTCAGATGATAGGTCAATCTACTGATAGGCTATTAGGGGTAGGGAACCTGCAGCCTCAAGGCCACATGTGGCTCTCTAGGTCCTCAAGTGACCATATCCAATTCTGTGAAGTTTGGATTCAGTCAAAGGGCCACACTCGAGGACCCAGAAGGCTGCATATGGCCTCAAGGCTACAGGTTCCCCACCACTGGAGGTAAATCTAGTGCTGAACTGGATTAAGGAGGTTGCCCAGTGTCTACACTGGATCCTCGCAAGTCTCAGCTACTACCACCAGCTCTAAGACCCAACTGTAAGTGCCACCTCAGACAGCCTTGTTGGATCTGCCCGTCTCACCAATTGCCAGGACAGTCCCATGCCAAGATGCGCCCTCACCTATGATCAGCACAGAATAAACACAAAAGAAGTAGGCACCATACACTAAGGGACACATCGCAGTGGATTCCACTGCTCCTCTCCCCACCCCATCTGAAGGCTCCAGCGGTTTCTGCTTCTGAAGATGCCAAGAAGGAAAAGCAGAAGAAGGCCTGAGGGAGAAGGTTTATTAATTCTTTTTGTATGCAAACCCAGTTCTGTTTCAATCATTCGTCTTCCTGGCACCAAAACCAACCAGAAAACGCTTTAGCATTATCTCATGACCAGAAGAAGGATTGAAGCCAGATAATAGGCACAAATCCCTAGACACATCACTGCACTACTGTAAGGGCTGGGCTCTTACCGCCATGCCTGTAATGGGCCAGTCTCCTATTCCACCTGACAAACAATCACCCAGTTTTCATTAAAAGTCTTCACTTACAGGGAACTCACTACCTCTCAAAATGGAATAGTGGGTCATTCTCCCATCAAGCCATGAGCAAAGAGATTAGGGAATTCCCAAAAGCCCAGCCCCAGGCAGATTGGGCCAGGTGCTCCAAAGAACAGAAGCAGAGAGGGAGACCTTGAAAGTGCTTATCTCTGCCAGGGAAGCCTTTTATTCTCCTTCCAGTCAGCAGGAATCAGTGACTGGCTTCCCCAAATGGAGCCAGCCCAGAGCCTGGATCTCACAGGCTGCTGTAGTTCAGCCACTGGCAGATTTAGACATGAAAGGACCCGCTACTTCTTACCTGTGTGACCTTAGGCAAGTCACTTAACCTCTGTGGCCTCAGCTCTCTCATCTAGAAAATGAAGGGGTTCAGCTAGCTGACCTCTGAACTCGTTTTATGGCTCTAAATCTTTGACGCTAGGATTCTGAAGTCCTGAATCAGCAGGAATTAGGACACCTGTCCTAATCTTCCAAGCCATGACTCTTTGCGATGGCCAAGCACCCCGGCTTCGCCAGAACTCGGTGGGCCTGTATAACAGTCACCAGCATCTGGCCCGACTTTCCATTTTGAGCAGCCCTATCCCCAATTATCGAATAATTGGGAGACAACTGCCCCCTAGTGGTTGGTCAGTCTGCAGTACCTCCTCCTTGATATCAACCTCTCGAGGCATCTCCATGCAGTTCAGTCCAATTCTGATGTGCAACAGAAAGTCAAGCTTTCTTACTTTGATAACTGTTGCCTCACACTAGCCTATATTATTAAGCCGAGATCAGTCCAGGGCTTTATTTATGCTATATATACTCACATGTACACATATGTATGTGTGTGCCAATGTGTACATGCTAATCACTGACAAGATACATAATAAATATAACGGCATCTATACAGCTCTCCAAGGTTTGCAGAGCACTTTATATATGTAATTTCATTCAATCATCACAACAGCTCTGAGAGGTAGGTAGTATCATTATCACCATTTTACAGATGAGGAAACTGAGGCTGAGAACAAGAAACTTGCCCATAAGTCTCGCCAACAGACTTGTCCAGATTCACAAAACTGAGAGTCTGAGGCAGGATCAGACCTCCAGTCTTCCTCACTACAAATCCAGCACTACCCATTGTACTATCTAGCCGCGTCAAAATGCAGCCACAGTTGAGGAAGAAGACAAGGAGTAGCCATGGGAAGTACCTTCAGAAAGACGTTCACATTGACCTAAGTCATTCCATAAGATCCTAGATTTAGAGCTAAGAGGAACCCTAGACATCACCAAGTCCAACCCCTCATTTTAGAAATGCAGATTGGGGCTCCAGGAACAGGATACACAGGGGGTAAGTACTAGAGATGGAACTTAAGCCCAGGTCCTCTGACTCATGGTGCTCTTTCTCAGGCCTTACCCAGGCCCTATATTGAGTCTTAAAGCAAGTCTCCGTCTAGTGGGTCACCAGCTCAACAGGAGTCAACAATACAATGCAACACCAGTCCTTCAAAGCTCCAGGCTTTCGTTTGTGTGGGTCCTGTAGGAACCTTCTCCAACTTTGTGCCAAAGAGTAACCGCATTACTGCAGCCAACCTAGCAATCAGCCCCTCACAGCTAGCCTAGCTGGGTGGCTGCTCAGACTGCAGGCAGCCAGGGAGAGAGGTCAGAGGAAAACAAAAGACATCAATAACAACGTTTTCTAAGAAAAATAAGAGCCCCAAATGAATGAGGGAACCCAGAGCCATCAACACTTGATTCCTTTTGGGGCCTGACTACAACAAATCTGAGATTGTAAAACTGTGCTTCTAAGATTCTGTGACTAACTGCCCTTCATTTTCAAAGAGGACCAATGACATCACAGGGTGATGTCCTGACTCTCGAATGAATTGGATTTTGTGCACAAAGTTGTCAGCCTCATTCTCTCTTCCAGAATCATGGATGTCCAGTGGCAAGACGAAAGTCAAGACAGCTGGTGATGGCCCAGGATGCAGTGGGCCATTGGAACAAATTGTGCTCATCCACCTATTCCACCTGGGGAAGGTCTTCACGTACCTAGGGCAGATATCCCCCTAATTTATCAATGGGTTTGAGGACTATTGGTTTCCCTCAACCTGGTTTAACCCATCTGCCAAGAAGGTTTTACTGGGGTGTGGCTACTGTGCATGATACAGCTTCTTGGGGCCACCGATGAGAATCAGGTGAGGAGTGGACACCGTAGGTGAATGAGCAGCCTTGAAAAGGGTTCAGCAAGCCCTCCCACCGAGGTGCTAGTCCTCCTTGAATACTATAAACCCCTAAGAGAATATGAGAGGCATTATAGATGTAGAAACAGCAAGATTTGGCAACCAACTAAGTGAGGTGAGGGAGAGTGAAGAGTCAAAGAAAATTCTGAGATTGTGATTGGGTGACTGGGTGAGTACCACTGTAAGTGCTTAGCATCAGATTAAAATGAGATTCCAGGGTCCTAGGATCTTAGCGTGATGTGTCCTAAGTCCCGGGAGAGTGAGTCACGTTAGCAATTTCATTAGTAGCAGCCAGGGAAAAAGTTGTAAAGTGACGGAAGCTCATGTTTGACAGTCTTCATTCTCCTTCCTTTGGTCCTCCCCTACTCTGCTCCTCGGCCGTAGAGAGAACAGAAAGCCCTTTTTTCCTTTTCTTTCTTTCTTCTTTTTTTGGAGGGGGACGACAGTTGTCTTTACTTCTTACTTCCTCTTCTTCTCTTCCTTCTTCTTCTCTTCCTTCTTCTTCTAGAAAAGTTGAGATAAAACAATACTGACCCTTAAGGGAATGAAGCACTAATTATGTGATCTCGGGTTTAATAGAGAGACAGGAATTCTTGGTCAGCAAGGTCTTCCCGTGTATTATGGATCCATAGATTTGCAGCTGGAAGGAACTTTAAATACCATCTAGTCCAAGCCCCTCATTTAACAGATGAGGTAGTTGAGCCCCAGGGTGGGTAAGTGACTGGCCCAAAGTCCCATATGTAATATATTACATCTCTTCTGAAAATTTTAAAGTGTTATATAAATGTCAGGTAGTACTGTTATTATCAATTCTAGATTATTAATTCTCTAACCATAGCGAGGGCTTTTTAATCTTTGTATTTTCCCAGCTCCTGTGCAGAGATAATAGATGTGATAGCAAGAAAGTAGGAGAGGGAGTGAAGAAGGAAAGGGAAGGGAAGGGAAGGGAAGGGAAAGGGAAAAGGAAAGGGAAAGGCAAAGGGAAAGGGAAAGGGAAGGGGAAGGGAAGGGGGGAGGGGAGGGGAGGGAAATGAAAGGAAGGAAAGGAAAGGAAGGGGACAGGGAAGGGGAGGGGAGGGAAGGAGAGGGAAGGGAAGGAAAGGAAGGGAAAGGAAAGGAAGAAAGGAGGGATTGAGGAGGGAAGGAAGGTAGGTAGGAAAGAAAAGGAAAGGGAAAGGGAAAGGAAGGAAGGAGGGAAAGAAGGAGGGAGGGAGGGAAGGAAAGAATGTGCAAAGAAAGAATGTGGTACCCTCCATCTGAGAGCAGATAATTAACTCTTTGGCACGGTATCAACTGGAAGGAGAGACAGGGATGGACAAAAGTAGAGACAGACAGGCAGAAACAACAAGATAGACCCAGGTAGGAAAGCAGAGAAAGAGGCAGAGAGGCATGATGAGAGAAGAGGGAGAGACAAAGAAAGGCAGATGGTGCTGTCCCTAGGGGACAGGGGAATGTGCTTATGGAATCCTAGAGCTCCAACCCCAGTCTTCAATCTCCTCTCAACTCTGCAACCTTTTACCACCTCCCCCACAGGTCCACGTTCTTCATTTCTCTCACCCTGCTACAAATACATGGCCCTAAGGAGCCTTCACATTTCACCTGGCTCTGATCCTACCATTATTCCTCTCTGCCTAGCTCTCAACTGGCTTGTTGTTTGCAGATGACTTTTGAGAGTGTGAAAGTATTTTTTTTCCTGCATGTGTCCATTCTCCACCTTGGACAGAAGTGTGCACGTAAATGTTTAACCATTGTCTTTCTGAGAAAAAAAAGGAACCTGTGACACACGCTGAAGTTTAATCTGCATTATTAATACATTCTAAAGTCTAGCAATCGATGAAACAATAAATCAAGTCCTGATTAGTAGTGCTTACAGATTTCCAGTGTGAGTAAATGCTTACACTGAAAATTTAACAACGGTCTGAGCAAGTACACCTCTGCCCTGAGACCAGGGGCTCCCTCAAAGCAGGGCAGTGTCTCCCTATCTTAAAAACAGAACTGTGTCTCCCCACTTGTGGGGCCCCCTAAAGGTAGGGACTGTGTCTTCTTTCTCAGAGGGGTTTTCTCAAAGCAGAGCCTTATCTCTAAACCTCAGACCAGGAACTCCTTGAGGGTAGAGCCATATCTCTCCCCTACCTACACACACACACACACACACACACACAACTTCCTGAGGACAGGGGCAGGGGCGATGCCTCCCCCTCAGACTAGAGGCTTTCATTGGATCATAGATTTAGAGCTAGAAGGAAAATTAGAGGTCATCATCTTCCACATTTGGAAACTGAGGCTTAGAAAGGTTAAGTAATTCACCTAAAGTCGTACAAACTATCAATGGCTGAGGCAGGCTTTGAACCCTAGTCTTCTGTATGCAGCAGCACTCCTTCTACCATAATGCAGTTGCCACCTCAAACTCTCTTTGTTCTGTTGATTAGTGGAATGCTGCATAGAGCAGGATTGAGTTCTTCTCTGGACCTTGCCCAAAGAGCCCATTATTAGCTGGCAGAGTTAGGAGAAAAAGTGTTGACTCAGTCCTTCTTCCTGAGCCAGATCGTTCTCCCCTCCCCCAGACCCCTACTCAAGGCCTAGTGGCAAGAGCATTGAATTTGAGATGAATTACACCTCTAAATGCTATGATCTCCCTCCTGCCCCTTAGCCCATATTTCTAATGTTCCTTCTCCCCCTTCCAGGCCTCACCCATAATTCTTTTCTCTCTCAACATGATGAGGTGCCTGGGGGAGGGGAAGCTAAAGGCCACTCAACCGAGGAAGATGGATGACCCAGTGTCATGGGGAAGTCTGCTCTCCAGTTGAATGAGGTCACTAACCCCTGGGGGAAGGGGAGAGCTGGCACTTTCATCTAAGAACAGAGTGTGAGCCCTTTGGAATGGACTTCTGGGCCTACTACTGAAGAAGGGAAAAAGAGTTAGACACAGGAAAAAAAAATGTCAGTCAACAAGCATTCATTAAGCGTGCTTCTTATGTGCTAAGTGTTGGAAGGAAAGAACAGAATCCCTGCATACAAGAACTCATATTCAAATGAGAGAGAAAATATCCAAACTGTGTACATACATATATACATATATATAGGGTATAAATAAGAGGCAGTCTGGGGGAGTTGGGGTAGGGATGGAAGGTAGGATTTGAAGGAAAACAGGGAAGGATATACTTCTTCGAGGGAGATTTGGGGGAGGGGAAGAATGATTGTAATTCTAATATCTTCTGGGATACTTCAGAAGCTGGAGGCTCCACCTCCATTCCTCTTGCCTCCCAGCAGCCCCCATTGCCATGCCTAGCCTCCTTCTGGTCTCTGTAGCCTCTGAAAAACCTTTATCAGACTCCAGAGTACTACCAAAGAGTGGGAAGGGCCTCTAGTTTGTGCTCAATGTCCTCCCTATCTATCTCTCACCCAAAGATCTATTCTCCACACCCCTTTCAAGTCACTGAAAAAGAAAAGTCTCTGTTTCTCTCTGTCTCCATCTCACAGAATCAGATTCTCAGTTAATGGGAACTTCAGAGGGCATCTAATTCAAACTGTACCTAAAAAAGTGATCTCCTGTACAACATAGGGAATGAAGGTGCATCCAAATAGAGGTGAGTGATGGATAAGGAGGGCATATAGCAGGAATGAGGGGGCCCCCTCCTCTAGCCTTCCCACCCCCAGAGATCCCCAGTGTGAGTGAAAGGTTAAGAAGACTGGAGAGAGAAAATAAGACTGGAAAAAAGACACAGATGAGAGAAATCTAATTAGGAAGAGAGAAAAGAGAGGAGACAGAAACAGATAGGTATTTAGCTTGAAGAAAAGGTGATTTAGGGAGGACAAAGGAAAGGATGGATTTATAGTATGTTTGGACCCACATAGGAGCCCTCCACAGAAATAGAGAAGTTTAGGAAAAGAATGAGTTTGAGAAGGGAAAGGTAATAAGTTCTGTTGACTTTCATGACATGTTGACTTTCAGTTTTTCTACTTATAAAATGAAGGAGATGCAAAAAGTCAAGTCATCCTATAAGACTTCAAGGATGTAACTCAGTTGCCTTCTCCCTCTGCTCCCAATGCCCCCTTTTCCCATTGCTGAGTTCTTTCCAGAACCTCCATTTTGAGAAAAGGCCCATCCTTCATTCCCTGGACTTCCCTACTATGGCTCATTTGGGTACCTTCCTACTTTACCCCCCTTTCCACTCTTCTTCTCCCTTGTATATGTTGCCTTTTCCCACTAGAATATAAGCTGCTTGAGGTCAGGGAGGGAGTTTCATTTTGCTTGGATTTGTATTAGCACAGTGCTTGGGACATAGTAAGTGTTTAATAAATGTTTGTTGGTTTGACTTGACAGAACAAGCAGATAAATGCCAGACCTCAAGTTCAAGATATACAAGAATGAGCTGAATTGGGTGTTAAGCTTGGAGAAGACTTGGGGAGGACATTTTAACTGGCTTCCATGGTATCTGAAGTACACTCCTATGGAATGGGGATTAATTAGATTCCTTTAGTTTGTCCCCAGAGGAAAGAACTAGGGAGTAATGGAGGGGAAAGCTGAAGAAAGGTTAATTTCTGCTTGATATAAGGGGAAACTTCCTAACAATTAGAGCTATCCAAAAGTGCAATTGACTTTTTTGGGAGGAAGAGAGTTTCCTGAGTAAGCTGAAGAGCTGGATAATCTCTTATCAGGTATATTGTAGAGGGGATTATCAGGTATGACTCAGGCTAGACCACCTGAGGAGCCTTCCAGCTCTGTGATCCCACACCTCTGAGACATGGTCTTCAGATGCTAGGATCCCAAGATTCTAATGTTATGTTTCTATGATTTTCAAATTCTCTATTTTGATGACCCTCTAATCACTCCCAGTGACTTGAGTGTAAGATTTTATTATTCTATATCATCTTCATCATCTCTTTTCCCCCAATGTTTTCCTTTTACTCTTCTTCTTCATCATCTGTTCCATCATCTTCATCACTTTCATCCTCTTCATCATCTGTTTCATCCCATCACTTTCACCGTCATCACTTTCATCTTTGTCATCATCATTCTCATCACTTCCTTCTGAAAAGTAAATGAAATTTATGAAACAAAAATGTTCTACTTTGAGCCTGGGCAGGGGGATTGACCCCATCATAGAAGGGATACTCAGGGATCAATTTTCAGATGCTAAGTGGAGTCTCAAAGAGGGAGAGCTTGTCCAAGATCACATAAACAGCAAAGATGGATTAGAAATAGGACTTGACTCCTAGGCTCCAAGTCCAGGGCTCTTTCCACCAGACCACACTGCCTCAAAAGCAATCGTCCTCCAACCACCTGACATAAATAATCCAAGGATCTGACTCCAGACTCCCAGGATTCCCTGACCTCCGTATCAGATCACTGACCATAGACGAGATTTAATTTACTAAGAGTGTCAACTTTCATGAAATAAAAAAAACCATGAACTAGGAAGAAACCTAGGTGAGTGAGACCCAGGCTCCCTACATTGGTAGTTTCAGAAGTGGGATTTGAATCCAGGGCTTCCTGACTACCAGTTCAGCACTCTGTCTGCTACATCATACTATCTCTCTTCTGGGTTGTAACCTATAAGCACATGAGGAATATTTTTTTTTTTTTTTGAGTAGCAGCATGAAGGAGGAAGGGACACTAGGCGGCGCCATAGTGCACAGTTATTATGAGTTATTGGTGGCACAATGGATAGAGCTCCAGGCCTGGCATCAGGAACACCTGAGTTCACATTTGGCCTTAAACACTTACTAGCTGCTGTGTGATCCTGGGCAAGTCATTTAAACCCTGTTTGCCTCAGTTTCCTCATCTGTAAAATGAGCTGGAGAAGGAAATGGCAAACCACTCCAGTATCTGCCAAGGAAAACCTCACTAAATAAAGAGTCAGACATGACTAAATAACAACAACAACTAATAATAATAATAATAAAGGAGTAAACACAGCACTAAACTTAGAGACAGAAGATATGGGTTCAAGTCCCAGCTATAACACTTACTTACTACTACTACTATTACTCTACTAAGCCTATAATGTCCCCATCTGTAAAATGGGACTAATAATCCACTAGCTCCACTGAATCTCACAGTCTCAGGGCTGGAAAGGACCTCCCCAACCTACACCTAAATAGGTATACCTATATCTCTACCATAATATGCCCCAACAAATGGTCATCCACTCTTTACTGAGTTAGGTGGTGCAGTAAATAGAACATTGGACCTAGAGTTAGGAAAAGCTGAGTTCAAATCTGGCCTTAGACACTTACTAGCTGTGTGACTCTCTGGCTCAGTTTCTTCATCTGTAAAATAGGGTATAATAGTTGCACCTTCCTTCCAGGGTAGTTATGAGGATAAAATAAGATAAGCAAATGCTTTACAAACCTTAAAGTGCTATTGTTATTATTTTAACCGCTTCAGTTCCTCACTGGGGCTCTTAGGAGAAAAATGCTTTGTAAACTACAAAACACTACAAAATTATTCACTACAACAATAACTCATAATGTTATTGTTCAGTCATTTCAGTCATGTCTAAATCTTCATGACCCCATTCGGGGTTTTCTTGGCAAAGACACTGAAGTAGTTTACCATTTCCTTCTTCTAGCTCATTTTACAGATGAGGAAAATGAGGCAAACACAGGTTATGTGACCTGCCCAGGGTCACACAGCTAGTAGATGTTTGAGGCCAGATTTTAACACAGGAAGATGAGAACTCACAAAGATTGGGCCTGACTCCAGGCACAGTGTTCTACCCATTGTACCACCCTAGCTGCCCTGTAAACCCAGTGAGCCCTTGAGATGTAACTAGTAAACTTTTACTGAAGTATATTTTGATTTTGCCAAGAGCAAAATAACCATAAAAGACAGAAACATGGAGCCTCCACAGAGGTAGATAGGTCAAGGATGAACTCCCTCACCCTGTCCCCTTTTATGCAAGGATACTGAGGTTTAAAGGGTTTAAACCCTGGAGTATACCCACCAGTCATCTAAAATCTACAGAGCTGTCTTGACACAGCATACCCAATTCAGGGAACCATTAGAGGGTTCCCTGGACCATTAGGAAGCTGTACAAACTGAAAGAAATCTCCCAGTTGGACCCAAGTTTTTCACCCTAACCCCTCAGAAAATAGCTAGCATTGGCTAGCTGTGTCAGTCGGCTTTGGAGAGGTCTCCAACACTGCTGATCTGATGCCTACTGCCTTCCCTGCTCACTGGGAAAGTTTACAATAGAGAGAAACCCTGTGAAATTCTGCAGCTGAAGTCATTATTGTTCAGAGCTTTGCCTATGACCTTATATCGCTTCTACAATGTGCATATGGCATTCCTTTCTTGACTGGACCCTTAAAGGAGCCTCTGTGTCTCCATCTTGGTCAGAACCTTATCCAGGAGATCTGGTTTGTTCTTGTGTTCCCAGAAAAGCAGGAACCTCTGGAAGAGGAAGGGGAGATGCTTTTGATCTGTGTCTAAGCCTAAGGGGGGATGAGGACTAGCTTGAACTGCTCAGGTGGCAAAGGGGCACTGCCAGCTGGTGAGAACTGGCCCGTCAGGCTAGGATCTTGTCTGAAGGTGTGACTGTAAGGCTTCCTTATCTCCACTGTCAAAGGATGGCACTCATGGAAGAAAACAAGTGGTCGTTTTCCATGGAGCCATCATGGTGAAAGGCAACAGGAGAGCATCAGTCCCAGGCCTAACTCACCCTGTTGGATTTTCTTAATAAGCATGTTGGCCACATCTTGTTGGTGAATGGCTTTTAGAACTTTCAAGGTAACTTCCAGAGCATACTTTTCTCCATAATACTCGACCAGCATTTGAGCAAGATCATCGCAGTGGGCAGGTTCCAATTTCCCCCAAGGAATGGGCTTATGACATTTCTTTAGTGCAATGTGGTATAGTTTCCTCTTAAACTTCCTCAGCTCATGTACTACAAGCTCATCGAGAGAATTGGTCAGATGCTGGTCCATAGCCACTGATATATGCACAAGACCTAGAAGAAGAAGAAAGAGGTGACCTGGCAAATATAAAAGAGGAGGAAGCAAAGTATTGATACAATAACAACCATAACAACCATAACAATAGTGATGATGATGATGATGATGATAACAGCTACACCTTCCATAACATTTTAAGGTCTGGGAAACACTTATCTCCATCCAAACAACATTGTGAAGTAACAGGCAAGAATGACCTCTTGGCCCCCTTTTATATAATGGAAAACTGAGGTTTAGAGGGGAGCGGTTCATCTAATACCATACAGTAAGTTAATGCCAAAATGAGGATTAGAACTCAGCTCTCCTGATTCTGGGATTGCGATTCTCCTCACTCTGGGAGTGAGGTAGGATAGTGTAATGAAAAGGGCCCTGGAGTTGAAGTTAAAGAAACAAGGATGAAATCCTGACTTGGTGACATTGAACAAGGCACTTGACCTCCTCTTAAACCTTCTGCTGCCTCCTCCTCTATAAATTGGATTTGACCTCAATGATCTCCAAGACCCATTTACAGCAATAAGGCCTTTAGACTCTATGACTTCCAGGCCAGAATTCTTTATGGCATGAGGCTGGTTGTCTGGTTTTCTGGTTCTCCCTGTACTGAAGGACAAAGCCATCGACACAGTCCATCTCCCTAGTACAGCTTATGGCTAGTTAGTATTTGTATGTAGCATTTTAAGGTTTGCAAACACTTTACATATGTTAATTCATTTGATCCCCAAAATGGCGCCATAGTGCACAGATAGTATGAGTTATTGGACCCTGTGAAGTAGGTGCTGTTATTTATACCCATTTTACAAATAGGAAAACTAAGACAAGAAGAGGTTTAGGTGACTTTGCTCGGGGTCACACAGCTAAGTAAGCATCTCAGGCGGATCTTTCTGACTTCAGGCCTAAGCATTCCATCCACTGTGCCACCTAGTTGCCTTGGAAAAGACACCCAATTTGGAGTCAGGAGACCTGGGTATCCAATCCAGGATCCGATATTTACTTCCCCAGGGCTTCCATTTCTTCATTTGTAAAATGAGAGGGTCAGACTGGACACTTCCTCAGGTCCCTTCTAGCTCTAAATTCATATTCCTAACATCCTTCACGTAACCCATTGTATACCTCCATTTCCAGGGAGTGACTGGAATACAACTAGGTCCTGATTAATGCAAACGATGAATCCTCTGAAGTGGTTAGTTGCATGTATTCAAATTCACACTATTTGAAGTTATAATTATGTAAAATATGGTCACTGGTTCTGACCCAATAAGCACAAGATAAAGGGAAATGGGAATAAGAATTTAAGCACCTACCATGTGCCAGAAACTATGCTAATGCTTTACAAATATCATCTCATTTTATCCATACAAGAACCTTGTGAAGTAGGTGCTATTATTATCCCCATTTTGGAGTTGAGGAAACTGAGACAGATAAGCAGTTAAATGACTTGTCCAGAGTCACATAGCTTAATAAGTGTCTGAGACAAGATTTGAACTCAGGCCTTCAGAGCTCTATCCACCATACCACCTTGCTGTCCCTAGGTGAAAGAAAGGAATAAAGCAGATTTTGTATAGGGAATATGGGGAGACAGGGTGAGGACATCAGAGGAGTAGAAAGATGGATATGGACCATGGATCAGAAAAGCTACTTGTCAGGTAACAGGAAGGGAGTATGAATTGCTTATACAATCTATGAATTTGAATTATAGGGACTTCTAAGAGGTTTGCCAGCTATAGGATGGTCGATTTTCATACCCTTTCCACTAGAAATGACAACTAAATCCCAAGAGTTATCTGTGCAAAGTTTGGATAGCCCCATAGAATGTAAGCTCCTTGAGGGCAAGGATTGTTTCATTTTTGTCTTTGTATGCCCAGCACCAAGAACAATGCCTTCCTAGAATATACCAGGGGCTTAATAAGTGTTCCTATAATTGAACCAAATTGATTTTAGAATAAGAGCTTAGACTGGTCAGAGCAATCTGAGTGTGCTTGCGGTTACTGTCTCTGCTGCACCTACTGTCTCTGCTCCTTCTTCCCAGTCTCGTCCCAGGTGACTGGTGAGGAGTCATTTAGACCAATTTCTTCATTTTACAGGTGAGGAAACTGAGGCCCAGAGAGAAGTGGCTTGTCCAAGGCTACATAGGTAGTAGAGAGCAGAGCTGCCTGTAATAGAGATAATACAGAGTAGCCTGTATTGTCAACATCTAGGAAATGTTAGAGGCAGACTTAGTCCAATCAGTCAGTGAACAAGTTTTCATTAAGCACCTACTATGTACTGGACACCATGCTAAGCACGGAGCATACAAAGAAAGACAAAGTATGATCCTTGCCTTCAGTGGGGAATAGAACATGTAAATAGCTTATATAAATGGAAAGTAATCTCAGAAGGGGGATATTATCAGTGTTGGGGATGTGGGACACACAAGAAAAGGTTCCTCCAGAAAGATGGCTTTGAGCTAAGTCTTGGAAGAAGCCAGAAGGGAGAAGAGAGAAGAGCGCCCCAGGTGTGGGGACAATGATCACAAAGCAATGAAGTTGGGAGATGGGAGTGCCGTGTACGAGGAACAAGGCCAGTGTCGCTGAATCCACAGAGAAAGATGAGGCATTCCTATCAATTTTCCTGAGCAAGAGAGGCAGCTGGGAAGGTGGACCTGAAGGCAAGAATACTGGGGTGGCAAGGACAGATGATAAACGTCTGTGTTCAGGTCCTGGTCCTGATCCAGGCCTGACAGTGGGACCTGAGGATGAATGGAAAAGGTTGAGTGTTCTGGCCCTAAGGGCCTGAAGAAGTCTGATGGGTCTTTGATTTACTTACCCTCCAATCATCAGCAAGGACAGCTTTACTACACTGTTGGTTGGGAGAGTATCAAAGAGGATAGTGGGGAGGGGGAGGTTGGCTCAGAGATAATAATTGAACCTCAGAGGAGCCAATGAGGTCACTGAGAGGGAGGGTAAACAAAGCAGAGGGACCAGGCAGAGCTGAGGTCATAGAGGCAGCTGCTTCCAGCCATCATGGGTTGCCGGTCAGCAGGGAATGGGTCAGTTGGAGTGTTCGCAACATCACAGGGCTTAGCCAGGCTTGACTTGAAAAGTTATGGTTACTTCCTCACCCAGAAACATCAACCCCAGGAATGAGGCCATGATAATAAAAAGGTGTTCTCATCTCCTCTTCCTGGGATATGAGATGACACTTAAGGACTTCTGATCACATCACTCCCCCACTCAATAAACTCTATTGGCTCCCTATTACCTCCAGGATCAAATGTAAAGTCCCTTGACTTTGAAAGCCAACCTGGCCTCTTTTTGCCACACTTTGTATTCCTCTCATTGGACTTTCTGGCCCAATGACAATCTTGCTTATCTCTCCCATGGGACAATCAAATCTCTTGACTTTGTGCCTCTTCACTAGAGGCTCTCTCTCTCTTCACCTCCACCTCCTGGCCTTCTGCAGAAAGGCCTTTCCTGGTCTTCCCAATACCCCACCCATTCCCTTTGAGATTCCCTTCCACTTATACTGCAGATTTTACATCTACACTTATATGCAGATAACTATTTGCGTGTTGCCTCTTCAGTTAGAATTTGAATCCCTTGAGAGTAGGGACCATGTATTTTGCTTTCCTTTGTATACCCAGAGCTTAGCATAGTGGCCAGCACATAGTAAGCATTTAACATTAATGGAATGACTAACACACCAACTTGGTGCTTAGTGCCAGCAACATCATCTCAGTTTCACACCCTGCATCTGTGTTTTGTCTATCCAACACTCCGACCCACTCCTACCACCTAAGCCACAGCAAGGAGGCCAATGAGGGCACAGAATGAGCTGTCATCCCCCATGGATTTTGAGACAGAAGCCCTGGCTGTGTCGGGAGCCTTTGAAGTCCAAATAGAAATGGGGAGCCCAGGGAAATGACAATCTCATTGTTCTAGAGATTGATAAGCCAAGAGCTCTAGAATTAAAATCAGTCTGAATGGAACATAGGTGGCATAAAAGGAAATGATACTAAAATCAGACTGGAAAGGTAGATGGGGACCACACTGTGGATAATTTTAAATGGCCAGATGAGAAGTTCACTTTTGTCCTAGGGCATTGAAGACTTTTTAGTAGGGGTGGCATAGTTAAATCTGTTTTGTGGATGTCAAAGTGCCAACTATGGTAAGGAAAATATCCTAAGAGAATTCCAGAAAGTTGTTTTATACTGGCCCAGGGGTGGGGAACCTGCGGCCTCGAGGCCCCTTAATAAAAGGATTTGTTCTGTAAAACTTGGATGCGGTCAAAAGGCCAAACTCAAGGACCTAGCAAGCCACACGCGGCCTCAATGCCGCAGGATCCTCATCCCTATACAAATGGTCCCTGTGGTCTGGCTGCTGTGGGGACCAAGGCTGGTAACAGATGAGGACAGCGGGTGGACAGTGTTCATGGTATTCAGCCAGCCCTCTGTGATGTAAGAGCTAGGAGAGAAAAGTAACAAAGGCCTTTTTCCATTTTCACAGTGCAATATGCCAACACCAGGAACCCATCAGACAGGTTTGCAAACTGAAAAAAAAAAAAGAAGTGAGAGGCAGTCTCAGCAAATGAACAAAGATTCATGCGAGATCTGAGAGGGGCCTAACGAGGGACGAGGTCTAGGCTTCAGGACACAAGAGTTCAGCGCCAGCAGACAAATGAGTTGTCACATTAAACAAAATCAAGCGTTCGATTTGTTGCTTGATCAAGTCACATCTGAGCATCCATAGCAGGTAGGTGGCCTAGTGGATAGAATATTGGACTTGGAGTCAAGAATCCTTCCCCAGACTCTCATTAGCAGCTGTATGACCCTGGGCAAAAACAACTTTTCAGCCTCAATTTCCTTATCTGTAAAATGGGGATCATAATAGTGCCTACCTAAATATAAAGTGCTAGGCAAATCTTAAAGTTCTTATATAAATGCCGGCTATCAACATCATCATCATCATCATTATTACTCGTCCAAGTACGAAGCTCAGCTCTGTACTGGTGAATCCCTTTCTTCCATTTCACCTGAACCCTATCAGCTGGAGAATTCCTTGTCCCACTTCTGCTTTCATTAATACCCGTAGAATTCAGCAGGTGGAGGACAGGTTAGGAAGTATTCAGAGAATAAGATTTCCCAGTTGATCTATAAATTGTTCGCATTAATTGCTACTTTGAAAAGAAGCCCTGGACTCAGAGAACTTCAATGACGTATTAAATTAGTTTATTTAACAATGAAGAAGCTAAATGAATAACAAGATAGGAAATGTTTCTTTTGAATTTTGTATAAAAAGTCAGCTAAACGATTTCTATATGAGCCTACTAATCCGACTTGAATCAGAAGACGAGGAAGCACCCGAAGGATTGGCCCTGCCTCTAACTTCATACGGAATCTTGAGTAAATCAGCATCTTTTCTGGGCTTCACTTTCCTTATCTATAAAAACAGGCAATAAGACTAGATAGAAGAGCCCTTCCGATACTAACATACTGTGTTCTTTGGTTCCTGCCAGTCCTAATAGTGTGTTCTATGACTCTTTCCAGCACTGACATTCTATGTTCTAGATTGCCTGCCAGTTATAGTAGTCTATGTTCTAAGGTCCCTTCCAGCTCTAACATTCTCTGCCTCAAATGTCTCCCTCCTCCAGTCCATCCTCCATACTGCTGCCAAAGTAACTTGTTTTTGTATTAAATACTGCTCCCCTTCGTACACTCTGTGGTCCAACCAAAATGACTTTCTCTTTGTTCCCCATATTATTATTGTTGTTGTTCGGTTGTGTCCAACTCTCTGTGACCCAATTTGGGGTTTTCTTGGCCGAGATACTAGAGTGGTTTACCATTTCCTTCTCCTGCTCATTTTACAGATGAGGAAACTGAGGCAAACAGGGTTAAGTGACTTGCCCAGGGTCACACAGCCA
The DNA here is from genome assembly GCF_900497805.2 of Vombatus ursinus. NCBI lineage: Eukaryota > Metazoa > Chordata > Mammalia > Diprotodontia > Vombatidae > Vombatus > Vombatus ursinus. The sequence continues at coordinate 22,272,022 of NW_020945437.1, forward strand.
GTAAGTGTCTGAAGCCGGATTCGACCTCAGGTGTTCCTGACTCCAGTCCTAGAGCTCTATCCATTGTACCACCCAGCTGCTGTTCCTCACATACAGCACTCCATCTCTCATCTCTGTGCCTCTGGAATGCATAGAATCCATATCCCTGGAATGCATGGAATTCCATGTCTGGAATCCTTCCCCCTTCCTAATGGAGCTTCCTTTAAGATGCATGTCAAGCACCATCTTCTCCATGAAGCTTTTTCTGTTCCCCTCAATTGCTAGTGCCCTCCTTCCTAGACTACTTCATATTGCTGTACTTTGTACACATTTGTATTTGTTGGCTTTATATATATATATATATATTTTTTTTTCTGTATGTATTTAGGTACTTGTCCCATTAGAATGAGTTCATTTGGAGTGGGAGTTGTTTCATCTCCTTATCCTTATGTATCCTTAGCACCAAGCCCAGTGCCTGGTACACAGTAGATGCTTAATAAAAATCAGTTAATCAGCTGACTCTATAGCTACCTCCAATTCTGACTTTCTGTACTCTAGGGCCCCTTCCAGCTCAGACAGTCTGTGCTCAAGAGTTCTTTTCAGAGCTTACCGGGGATGATCTGTAAACAATTGCCACCTAGTGGTGAAGGAAAGTAGTACTGAACTTTACACCAAAAGCACTAGAGATGTGCTAAGCCAAAATTTCTGGACACATTTGCCCCTCTTAAGAGATGGAGCTAAGTAATGAGGATGATTACTGAAGTGCAGAGACAAAGTGCATTTCATTAAGTGCCTTAACCCTATCATGGGGCAAACAGGACTTTATCTGGGGTACCAACATGGGAGAAGAGGGAGGGGCGAGAGGTTACTTCCTCCCTTCAGCCACTGACATCCCCTCACCTCACTGTTCCCCAAAGGCATGAAGTCATTCGGGAACAGATCACCCCCTTCATGCACAGCTATGGACTGTCCTCTGTGCTGCTGCTGGCCTCTCTTCACACACACACACACACACACACACACACACACACACACAACTTGCCACCGGTACAGTTTCAACTACTTACGGCTCCATTCAAGCAACAACATCAGGGTGTCTCAACGGACACTTGGTGGGAGGGTCAGGAACTTCACATCAGACCATCTCAGGCTTTCCTGCAAAAAAAGCTTTGAGGGTGCTGGTTGTCAGAGTTTGGAAAGTGGAGAGAGGAGATGTGAGGGGAGAGAGCAGACTGTGAGGAACAGGAGGATCGTGGACAGGCCAGAGATATAAATGCAGGACTGCCTCTGCCTGTCCTGAGGCCCTCTCTTCTGCTTGACAGTCCCTGGCCTGGACCATTATTGTTTCACTTGCCTCCCACAGTTTGTCCTTAGATGTCAAAGAGGACCATGACATCAGCACAGGACTCAAATGAAGAATACGAGAAGACCCCCAAACCACCTCTTCATGGAGGCAGCAGTTCATAGGTGTTCTACATTGAACATGTTTCAGATTTTTTTCAACATATTCCTCACTTGCGGTGACTTTTTTTTCTCTTTAAAAAGTTCAAATCCCTACTCTGTTACTTAGTGTACCTTAGTTACCTTAGGTAAGCCATTTGAATTCTCTAGGTCTCAAGGGATTTAGTCTGAGATGACCTCTAAGTTCCCTTCAAACTCTAAATCTGTGGTCCTTTGACCTGTACCACTTGGTCACCAAGGGCTGCCTCTTTGTGATGGCCCTCACTCTGACTTAGTATCAGAAAGTTTATGTAACTCACTGCTTAATCTCCACAAGGTAAATGTTTTTTCCATGAACATTAGAGGCTTCCTGTCCCCAGCAAATTTCCAAAAGCTCTCAGGATTTGGAGTCCCTTAATTTCTCTATTCCAAAACTCTTTTGCTTTCTCACACAAATGAAGAAGAAAAGAGACTTTGAGACCACACTAGACCCAGGAGACAAGGTCTTTGTCTTTCCCAGACTAATTGCATTCCTGGCCTTTCATATGCCTATGTGGCCTGTAAACTTTTCCAGGCTTTCAGCCCATTCTATATCTCCACATGAAAATCTCAGCTCTTTGACACTTCACACTTTGGCAGCTCAGAAAACTGGGGCATAGATGATCTATTTGGCAAAGAGAGTCACTTTCTTATGTTTAAGTAAGAGACTAACAGATTGCTAGATTCAAATGAATCCTCAGAGAGCAGGCTGGTTTGAACCCTGAGCGAATATTGATTGAACACTATGGTAAGTGCTCTGAGACAACACAAAAAGGAATATGGTCTAGTTCCTTCCCACAAGAAGTTCACAGTCTTCCTAAGGAGATGATACACTCATGAAATAATTAAAGAATATCACAAGATGCTGTGTGATCCATTATCAGGCTCTGTGACTCAGAGCCACAGAATATCTGGCTGCAGGATGTTGCCTACATAATCTCTATGTCCATTATCAGCATCTGCTGTGAGTTACACCTCTTTCCATCACACCATAACCAGTATCTCATTCTTGTAAGAAGCAAGAAGTTTAAAAGGCAGGTATAAAGCAGGTGCCAATGGAAAAAGGTAATCTACTATCATATGAGAATTTTTATCAAGTATGATGTTAAGGGTACAATCTGAGTTGTCTAGGGGCCCAACTTTAACAACTAGGGTCTATAAACTTGGTTTGTTGGTTTTTTTAATTTTGAAAACTGCATTTCAATATAATTGGTTTCCTTTGCAACCCTGTATATTTTGTGCATATTTATGCATTTGAAATCAGTATTCTTAGAAGTGGTCAGTTGGTTCCAACAGACTACTGTGAATTTGAGTATGACACAAAAAAGGTTAGGAATCCCCTGCTCCAGTCTATGTGTAAATGGCCCCATAAATAAGAAACAAGGCCTTCAGATGGCCTCTCTTCTCTACCGAGCCAGATCCTACTTCCTTAGATCTGTGGTACGCTATATTATTCCAGTCTGGATTAGGTTATGCTGAAGAATAAAACACTGGGTTTTCCTCCATTGGATGATACCACACTGGACCACACATGGGACGGGATCACACTGGGTGACACTACATCAGATCACATCACACTGGATTACATTTCACTGGCTCACACCATACTTGGATTAGTTTGCACTATACTTAATACTGCAAAAGGTCAGACACTTTTACTTCGATCCTTCATTAAAGTCCATTAAGTGAATCTGCCAAAGAAACAACTTTGTTTTTGTTTTGTTTGTTTGTTTGTTTCATTTGGTGACTGAACAGAATAAAACTCATCTGGCTTTTTATAGTCTAGCAAGAAAAGGAGGTGGTAGTAATGAGCTAGATCCATTGTTATGCTGGCAAATATTTAACAACTGTCTGGGGACAGGTGGGGAGGGGCAGGGGTGACAGGGAGCCCTGTATAGATGACAGGCTTTCAAATCTAATCTGCATTATTAACATTTTCTCCATTACTCTTCTAAGTCTAAACAATCAACAAAACAATAAATCAAGTCAAATAAATTGTTTTTCAAATAAATTTTTAAAAAATGCTATTTGTTGTATAGGGTGTCTCTCTAGGACAAAAAGGAAAGGATGCTGGGGATAATTTGATGATGTAAAAAACAGAAAACATGAACAACTTATATTTTGAAAGACATAACAGACAACCCAATCCCAACCCTAAGAATTATCAAGACAGATGGCTTCTATACATGTCTGGTGATTTGTGGAAGCAAAATAATACTGTCAAAAGGAGCCTAAAATGTATTGGCAAAGGTTACAGTCTTGGGAAAGAAACAAAAGACCATCAGGGATTGGGTTGTGTTTTTCTTAAGGCTGCCTAATGAAGGCAAGAGATACAAAAGAGAAAATTTGATTTTGGAAGTGGACAGCTGCAAAAAAAGGTGGTGCCTGAAAATCGGATTTGGACATCTAGACCACAGCTGAAAATATAACAGACTCTTGGCATGAATGAAGAGCATCTAACCATGACTGGTAAAAATGTATTTGTCTCATGTCTTACAAATCTAATCAAAGGGGCATTAAAATAAAAAGGATGAGGGAAGGAGAAAACTACCCGTGTATATCAACCAATCTAGCTACCAAAGACAGTAGCTACAATGAAGGAGGAAGAATAAAGATTGAGGTACCCCAAATTTTACAGGAGAAAAAAATCCTAGGAAATTACCAAAATTAAAACCTATATCATAAAATTTATATACACAAATGTCCAAAGTTCAGACAATTAAAAAGAGGAACTATAACACAAGGAGGCAAATTCGGTTTCACATGCATCACTGAGTTGTGGCAAGATACAACTTAAGTCAGGAATATGGTTCAGCATGTGTATATCAAATTCAGAACAAATGAGGTAGGTAAGAGGGAGAAAAGTAGATTTGTATATTAAGGAGGTATAGTCATATGGGGAAATCTGTGAACCAGAAGGAGGAAGCATGGAGGAGAGCACTTGGGTGAAGATCAACAGAGGTAGCAAAACAAACAATTTTATCATTGGAATAAACTGCAGACCACCTAGAGAGGATGGAAATAAATGAGATCTTGGAAACAGATTCCAAAACTGGTACAGAAGCATGATAGAGTAATGACGGGAGACTTAAATATCTAGACGTCTATTGAAATTCTCTTTTCCTCCTCCTCCTCCTCCTTCTTTTTCTTCTCCTCCTCCTCCTCCTTCTTCTTCTTCTTCTTCTTCTTCTTCTTCTTCTTCTTCTTCTTCTTCTTCTTCTTCTTCTTCTTCTTCTTCTTCTTCTTCTTCTTCTTCTTCTTCTTCTTCTTCTTCT
>NW_020945437.1:22276764-22298706 GCF_900497805.2 Vombatus ursinus
CTTCTTCTTCTTCTTCTTCTTCTTCTTCTTCTTCTTCTTCTTCTTCTCTCTCTGTCTCTCTCTCTTTCTCTCTTTCCTCCCCCAAAGTAGAACCACTTACAGCTTATTGAATCTACCTCAATTATGATTTCGTTCTTTCAAAAAGGGAAAGAACCAACAAGAAGAAGTCTATTATGGATCTGATTCTAACAGAGATGAATAGGTTGGTAAGGCGAAATTCCCTTGGAAGGAAATTACCACTCCATTCTAGAGAAGAGGAAAGCCAGGAATAGTCTGACATACAGCCTAGATTTTGAGAAACTGGATTCTAAAGGAAGGATGCAAAAGATGCCATGACCTGTGAGGGACTGTCTGATGTTGGCAGCTACCAGGTTGAGCACTGTGGCAAGGGTAGGGTAAGATCTGGGTATTTTGGAAGTCGAGGCAGGGGCTGTGGTAGACAGAGTCGTGGTGAACTGGGATGGGCTGGATACGGAGAAGCCCTGAGGCAATGGACAGTGCTTTGTGAGATAAGCTGGGTACAAGGAAGTAGTTGGAGCTTGAGCTCCTGAGGCAAGGGCCGGTGCCACGTGGGAGTGGGACGGCAGAGGACTGAGTTCCCTTTGCTTAGTCCCCTCCCTATATGCAATGTCATCCCCAGATGCCTCTTGTGACCTTCCTGACTTCCTGGGTCCCTTTGTGCAGCACTGACCCCAGACCCCTCCTGAGTCTGACTTCCTAGGTCACGTACTCTGTCTATGCGCTATCCCAGACCCCTCCTTCCTATATCCGGTCGTAGCCTCCTACGTCACTCCCTCCCCCTTGGTGTGCTAAACTCAGACAGCCCCTTCCGGTATCTGACCCTACAATCATTGGCTAGTAAGCGGGCTGGGGAGGAGGGGCTAGGTAGGTATTTAGGAACAAGCGTGGTCAGATCACACACACGCGCTCTCCCCTGGCTCCTGCCCTGTTGCTCTGGCCTTGCTGCTTGGGCTTGCTATGATGGCTTGCTGTGTTGGCCTCTGAATAAAGCTCTGGTGTTGGTGCCTCCCGATGGCTCGTCTCTGTGTGGTGATCCGGCTGAGGACCGAAGACTCGGGTGTAAGACTCTGGTAGTGTGCTTCTTATAAGAGAAGTGGGTACCGGCGTACAGCTGGCAGAAGGTCGGCGTGCGGCCGGTATAATGACCTAAAATCCTACAGAGATGTCATTCCAGGAAGAATGATAAAGTCTCAAGAATGAAATTCCAAAGACACAAAAGGAAAAAATTCCAGTGTAGAGGAAGAACAGGAGTCTGAAGGGTCCAATTTGGATATATGGAGAACTCACCAACCAAATTAGATTAAAAAAAAGGTATGTGTGTGTATGTGTTATACAGAAGATAAGTAAGTGAAAGAGAGGGAGAGAGGGAGAGAGAGAGAGAGAAGAAAGAGAGAGAGCATGGCATAGTGTATAGAGAGTTGTTCTTAGTGTCAGAAAGACACAAGTTCAAGTCTTACCTATAACACACACTGGCTGTGCAACCCTGAGCAAATTATTTAATCTCCCAGTGCTCAGGCAATTCTCTAAAACTAAATTACCCCCTAAATACTGATGTGCCTTTGTCGAGGGAGTTTCCTCAATGCAATTCCATATTCCAAGGAAATCAACAATCCAAACAAAAAAACAAGCAAAAAAAAAAATTAAGGAATAGGGGAACAAGCGCAGGTAATAACATGACCATAAGAGGGTGGCGTAGTCCTATAAAATAATATTAGTAGTGCGAAAGTTAAGGGTAGACTGGACCTAACAAGAAGAGCTAAGGTGGGGGTGAAACTCAGTTGCAGATAACAGACTATAAATTAGTGTTAAATGAGATGTCTAATCCCTACAATGCCTTTTTTCTTGTTCAGTCTGATCGGTGTAATGTCTTTTTTCTTGTTCCATGCCGTCCGACTCTTCATGACCTCATTTGGGGTTTTCTTGGCAAAGATACTGGAGTGGTTTGCCATTTCCTTCTCCAGCTCATTTTCCAGATGAGGAAACTGAGGCAAACAAGGTTAAGTGACTTGCCCAGGGTCCCACAGCTAGTGAATGTCTGAGGCCAGATTTGAACTTAGATCTTCCTGAATCCAAGTCCAGTGCTCTCTCCACTGAAACACATACGTAGCTGCCTCTGTAATGCCTTTGAAAATTGTGAATGAGTTCTTCCAGATGGAATTAGAGGGGCAGTTTGCCCTTGGCAACCTGATAGTCAACCACAACCCTGATAGTCCTTAAGCTGCAAACTTGCCAGTTTTGAAACACAGCTTGAGGGAGGAAGGAAGTTGGTGGGTGTGACTCCTATTCCACGACCACAAGGCAGCAAGAGGGGGTTTCTCTCTCCTGCCCCCAACCCAACACAGACTAAGTATTACAGCAGAACCATTTTCTACTTGGATATACCAGAGACACCACATTCAGCAGAGCAATAAAGAAAGCCTGTATGGAGGCAGATCCAAGTATAAACTCCATTAGCAGGGAGCTAGCTGTGGGCTCAAGAGAGAGCTAATCCTGGTCATTAAGAGTGAAGCTGCAGACAGGAGCAGGGCCCAGGGAGAACACTGCCATTCATTCCCCTCCCAGTTCTATTTCTGATTTTTCAGACTTTGCCACCCTACCTCAACTGTCATCTCATCCTCAGTGCCTGGTGCCTCCTCACTCTGAAACATCCATCTGACCCCATAGGGCCTTCTCATGCCAGATGATCCCTCCACCATTCTGGCCCTCTGCTCTCGTTGGTGATTCCTCCCACAGTCTCTATTTTAAGGAGTAGCCACTCCAACCTCTGCTTCTAACTCTGTTACCATGTTTTTGTGTAGGTACTTTCCCCCCCCCCCCCCCGATTTTCAGCTCCTTTTTGTGTGTTTTCCCCCATTAGAATGTAAGCCCCTTGAGGGCAAGGACTACCTTCTTCGCATATTTCTTGTATTAGTGGACCCAATACTTAACTCATTCTCTGGCATATGAGTGAGCATTTAATCAATGCTTGTTATCTTGCCTTTCTATCAAAGAGAGAACCATATGAGGATTCTCTAAGGAGAGAAGGACACTGGGGTCATGAAATGCCAGGGGTGTATTCTAAGTACACTAAAAGTATACTCTAAGTTTGTGCCCACCTTTCCTAAAATATTGTGTGTATATATAAGAAAGTGTGCCCCAGGTTATGGAAGAAATTTTTCTAGCTACTGTTCTTACTTTGACATCTTCGAAAATGCCTTCAATTTGTGTCTACTGGTTGACTATTCCAGGTAAGATCACCAGTTGGGAATCAGGAGTAAAGAGTACCTTGAATCTGGGAAAGGTCGTATATTGTCCCCACCCCAACCCCTGCCAGAGACTCAACCTGAAATCTGTAAGTGACGTGTTAAGGAGGCAGAGGAGCTATTATATTTAGTTTTAATGGAACAAATTTAAGTTACCTGTACTAAATAGGCTATTTCCTCAAGTATTATAAGAAACAGCAGATGGGATTGCTGAGTCATTGTTAGTGATATTTGAAAGATTATGAAGAAAAAGAAAGATACCACAGAACTAGGGAAGGACAAATGGTGACCCTATTCTTTTTTTTTTTTTAAGAACAAAAGTCTGCAAAATATAGGTCAATGAATTTTAATTCAATTCCTGAGGAAATTCTAGTACCAGTCATTAAAGAGATGGTTAATCAACATCTAGAAAAGAAAGTGTTTGATAAAGTATCTCATTAGTCTTGAAAAGAAGAGGGAAAGATGTATGCTAGGTGTATAGTAATGTGGATCCACCGAATGACTTGAACCTGAGAGAGGTCATATATTCCCAGCCCCATGGGTCCCCAGGGATGCAAAATCCAAACTTGCAAGTGCCAAGTTGGGGAGTTAGACTAGAAAGGGAGCTATATTTAGCTATAATGATAATATAATTAGATTCAGAAACATTTGAATGGCAGGACTCAACAAATAGTCACTAATGGTCCTAAGTCAGCTTGGCGGAAGTCCTCCAAATAATTCATTAACTGTCTCTTTAATGATCAATTCTAGAATGTTCCCAGGAATAGAAATCAAGCTCATTAGCCTATAGTTTGCAAACTCTATTTTCTTTTTTTTTAAATGAGAATTCTATTTGCCCTTTTCCAGTGCTTAACTCTACACTGTTTAATTTTCATTATCTTTAACAAGCCAAGTCCACAAGCATTTTTAAAAATTTATAAATAGAATTTTATTTTTTCCAATTACATATAGATAGTTTTCAAAATTCATTTTTATACAATTTTGAGTTCCAAATTTTAACAAGCATTTATTAAATGCTTATTTATGTGCCAGATACTATTCTAAGTGTCAGGAATACAAATACAAGCAGAAAGATAATCCCTGCCCTAATGGAGCTTACAGTCTAGTGGGGGGATACATGATGTTTTCAGCCATGTTGTCAGGTGCCTTCAATAAGGATGATAAATGGCATCAAGGTCAGCTACTGCACTGATGGTGAATTCTTCAACTTGAAAAGATTATAAGCCAAGACCAAAGTGGAAGGAGTGTTGGTGCATGATTTTCTGTTTGCAGATGACTGTGCAGTCAATGCAGCCTCTGAAGCTTAGATGCAACAAAATATGGATCAATTCTCTGCTGCTTATGTTAATTTTGGCCTAACAATTAACACCAAGAAAACACAGGTGCTCCATCAGCCAGCACCACACCATCCATATGCGGAGCCACCTCTTACAGCAAGTAGAGAAGTTTTGAATGCTGTGGATACGTTCACTTACCTTGGCAGTATACTTTCTAGGAATGTATATATTGATAATGAGGTTGCTGCATGCATTGCTGGAGCCATCTTGGTGTTTGGGAGGCTTCGAAGGAAAGTGTGGGAGAAAAGAGTTATTAGGCAGCCTGCCAAACTGAAGGTCTACAGAATCATTGTGCTGACCTCATTGTTGTATGCCTACGAAGTCTGGACAGTCTACCAGCTCCATGCCAGGAAACCCAATTGCTTCCATTTGAATTGTCTTAGGAAGATTCTGAAGATCACCTGGTATAGACCAACATCTCATACCATAATACCAAGATAAGGTCAAAATGGGTGCATGATTTAGACATAAAGGGTGACCCCATAAGCAAAGGAAAAGAGCAAGGAATAGTCTACCTGTGAGATCTATGGGGAGAGGAAGAATTCATAACCAAACAAAAGATAGAGAGTATTACAAAATGTAAAATAGAAAAGTTTGGTTATATTAAATTAAAAAGCTTTTATGCAGACAAAACCAAAGCAATCTAGATTAGAAGAAAAGCAGAAAGCTGGGAAACAATCTTTATAGCAAGTGTCTCTGATGAAGGCCTCATCTCTCAAATATATAGAGAATGGAGTTAAATTTATAAGAATACAAGCCATCCCCCAATTGATAAATGGTCAAAGGATATGAACAGGCAGTCTTCAGATGAAGAAATCAAAATTCTCTATAGGCATATGAAGAAGTGCTCTAAATCGCTTTTGATTAGAGCAGGGGTAGGGAACCTGGGGCCCTCTAGGTCCTCAAGTGCAGCCCTTTGACTGAATCCAAACTTCCAGAACAAATCCCCTTAATAAAAGGATTTGTTCTATAAAACTTGGACTCAGTCAAAAGGCTGCGCCCAAGGACCTAGAAGTCCATGTGTGCCCTCAAGGCCACAGGTTCCCCATCTCTGGATTAGAGAAACGCAAATTAAAACAACTCTGAGATACCACCTCACACCTAGCAGCTTGGCTGATATGACAAAAAAGCAAAATGATAAATATTGGGGAGGATTGGGAAAATTGGGACACTAATACATTGTTGATGGAGTTGCGAACTGATCCAATCATTCTGGAGAGCAAGTTGGAACTATGTCCAAAGGGCTATAAAACTGTGCACACCCTTTGATCCAGCAATACCACTACTAGGTCTGTAATCCAAAGAGATCATAAAAAAGGGGAAAGGACCTATAAGTGCAAAAATATTTATAGCAGCCCTATTCATGGTGGCAAAATATTGGAAACTGAGGGGATGCCCATCAATTGGGGAATGGCTCAACAAGCTGTGGTATATGGATGTAATGGAATACTATTATACAGTAAAAAATTATAAACAGGCAGATTTCAGAAAATTTTGGAAAGACTTGCATAAACTGCTGCAAAGTAAAATGAGCAGAACCAGGGAAACATTGTACACAGTATCAGCAACATCATGTGATGATCAATTATGAATGACTCAGCTCTTCTCAGCAACACAATGCTCCAGGACAAGTACAAAGGATTCATGAAGGAAAGTGCTGCCCATATCCAGACAAAAAACTGATGGACACAGAATACAGATCAAAGCATATTTTCACTTACTTTATTCTTTCTCGTGTTTTTTTTCCCTTTTGATCTATTTCTTTTTTCACAACTGTAACTAATATGGAAATATTTTTACATGATAGCACATGTTTAAGCTCTATCAAACTGCCTGCCATTTTCAGAAGAGGGGAGGGAAGGGAGGGAGAAAATTTGGAATGCAAAATCTTGTAAAAATGAATGCTAAAAATGTTCTTGATATGTAATTGGTGAAAAAATAAAATATTATTAAACTTTTTTTAAAAAAAGAAACACAAGATGTGCAAATTTAGAGAATCCACCCCAAATGTTCACATGGACTATTTGTGCCTGACCTGTGGCAGAGCTTTCCGAGCTCATATTGGTCTGATCAGCCACAGTTGGGCACATTCTACCTTGACTCAACATAGTGATGTCATTTTGGTCCTCTTCAAGAATAAAAGACAGGGGAAAGCTAGATGGCGCAGTGGATAGAGCACCGACCGTGCAGTCAGTGGCATCCGAGTTCAAATCTGGCCTCAGACAAATAACACACACTAGCTGTGTGACCCTGGGCAAATCACTTAACCCCATTGCCTATCCAAAAATAAATAGATAGATAGATAGATAGATAGATAGATAGATAGATAGATAGATAGATAAAAATACAAATTCTTGGGGCAGCTAGGTGGCACAGTGGATAGAATACTGGCCCTGAAGTCAGGAGGACCTGAGTTCAAATCTGGCCTCAGACCAAATACTTGACACTTACTAGCTGTGTGACCCTGGGTAAGTCACTTAACTCCAATTGCCTAAAAATTAAAAAAAAATTAAAAGAACAAAAGACAACAACCAACAACACCTAAAAGGAAACTGACCAGGAGGGGCAGTGAAATATGAAGGTATTGAGGGTGTAATAGAGAACATACTGCGGAGAGCTAGGAGGGCAGCCCCAAGAGGAATCTTCCCAACAACATGGATAAGGCATAAACTGAATGCTTATCAGATCTGCAGAGGACACAAAGTTAGGATAACCCAATGGAGGCAGAGTCAAGGTCCCAAAAGATCGTAACAGGTTAAATTATTGAGATGAACCCAATTAGACGAAATTCAAATATAAAATCTTACACTTTGGTTCAAGAAATTAACTTCCCAAGTACAGGAATGGGGAAGGGAGGGGACGTGGTTAATCAACAGTTTATCTAGAGAAGGTCTGGAGGTTTCAAGGGACAGTAAGCTCAATGAGTCAGCGATGCACCATGGCAGCCAACAACACCGCTGTGGGCTTGGCCCTCCTTAGGAGAGACCTATTTTCCAGAAATCGGGAGGTGGCTGTCTCACTGTCCTCAGCCCGGTCAGACTTCATCTGGTGTTAAGTTCTGGACATTATCATTTTGGAAGGGCATTGAAAGGCTGGAGATCATCCCACTGAGGGACACTCAGGATGGTGAAGGGCCTAGAGCCCCTATCGTATAAAGATTGGTTAAAGAAACTGGGCATGGTTAGCTCAGAGAGGAGAAAGCATGTGATGATCATTATTCCCACGTTCAAGTATTTGAAGAGCTGTCAGGCAAGAGAGAAATGAGACTTATTCTATTTGTCCGTAGAGGGAAGCTAGGTAGCGTGGTAGATAGAGAATCCATCCTGGAGTGTAGAAGACTCATCTTCATGAGTTCAAATCTGGCCTCAGACACTTACTACCTGAGTGACCCTGGGCAAATCACTTAACCCTGTTTGCCTCAGTTTCCTCGCCTATCAAATGAGCTAGGGAAGGAAATGGCAACCCACTCCAGTATCTTTACTAAGAAAACCCCAAAATAGGGTTACAAAGAGTCAGACACAATTGAAAAGACTAAACAACAAAATTTATTCCCGGAGGGAGGGGGGACACTTCTTCCCCTCCTCCAATCCTGTATCTCAATCAGCCCCTACTTTAAAGGCCATATTACTTTGAAGGTCTCATCTACTTCAGACTTTCTTTGGGTGGCCTTAACATCTAGTCTGAACAATAGTAGGCAACCATTAAGACAATAAGCTTATGTTGGGGGGCAGGTAAGTGGCACAGTGGATAGAGTACTGGCCCTGGATTCAGAAGGACCTGAGTTCAAATCCGGCCTCAGACACATAACACTTTCCAGCTGTGTGACCCTGGGCAAGTCACTTAACCCCAATACCTAACCACAAAACAAAAACAAAAAAACCTTATGTTGGAAGGAATTTAGAACCTAGAATATTAAAAATAAATTATTTTTTTAAAAAAGCCAATAAGCTCACACTGCTTGTTTATCTATTGTGTTTGACCCATAGGCTTCCCACTGCAGACCTGCACCCTCCCTATGCCCGCTGAGGCTTGAGATCAGGAGGCAGCCTGGTACAGTGGAAAGAGCATGGGCTCTAGCGTCAGAGGAGCTGGGTTGAAACCTGCCTTCCAGTGCTTCCTAATTTGGTGACCTCAGGCAAGCTCCTTGACCTCCTTGGGCCTCAGTTTCTTCATCTGTAAAATGAGTAAGTTGGACTGATGGTATCTGGGATTGATTTTAGTCCTAGATGTATAATTTTTCCATTCCACTTAACAAACATTTGCTAGGAATTGAAGTATTTCATGATAAAAATAATAATAGTAATAGCTAACATTATATACAGTGAGCCAGGCACTGTGCCAAGTGCTTTATAATTATTTTCTCATTTGATCCTTACAACAATTATTAGCTCCAATTTACAATTGAGGAAACAGCCAAACAGAGGTTAAAGTGACTTGTCTAGGGTCACATAGCTATCTAGAAGAGACCTTACAGATCACTTTATTTTACAGGTGAGGAAACTAAGTCCAAAAGTGGGAAAATGACTTAACCAATCAGTGCCTCCGTGGCATCATATTTTCCACCCAGTTCTGCTACAAAACCAGGGGTTGATAGATACTTGAAGGTCACCCCATAACTAGTGAAGGCAGGATGGAAATTCAACTTCTTTGACTCCCAAACACTGCTCTTTTCTCTTAAGATGTGTTGCTTTTCTTGATTTCAAAGAGTTTACAATTTAGTAGGAAAGATGCAACATTGATGCAAATAATTGCTAACATCTATGTAGCACTTTGAGGTCCGCAGAGTATTTTCCAAATATCCTCTGAACAACCCTGGAAGGTAGGTGCTATTTTTATCCCACTTTATAGAAGGGGAAACTGAGGCTGGGAGAGGATAAGTGACTTGCCCAAGGTCACTCAGTCTGAGGCTGGATTGGAATTCAGGTCTTCCTAGCTATAAGTCTAGGGCTCTACCCACTGAGCCACCTAGCTCCTTGCAAATAAGTTTGACACTAGGTAGAATGAGGAAAGCCAAAATGCCCTAGGAAAGTTTGAACAGAAAAATGGTACTTTTAGCTAGAAGGATCATGGGAAGTTTTCTAAAGGAGGTAGAGCCTAATTTGGACTTATCCAACCATGACTAACTCTCAAGATACTGGTCATAAGGTCATTGCTTTAAAAAGTAGTTTGTTGCAGTAGAAAGGTTAGATCCAACATCAAGAGACTTAGCTCCTATTCAAGGCAAGTCAACCAGCATTTGTTAAGCACCTACTATGTGCCAGGCACTGTGCTATATGCTTAACAAATATTATTTCACATGATACTCACAACAATTCCAGGTGGTAAATGCTATTATTATCCCCATTTTGCAGTTGAGGAAACTAAGGCAGTCAGGCACGCAGGTGACCTGCCAAGGGTCATGCAGCTAGTAAGTGTCTGGGGTTACACCTGAATTCAGGCCGGCCTTCCTGACTCCAAGCCCAGCATTCTATTCACTGTACCACCTGGCTGCCCAAGGAGACAACATGCAAACAAGCGTGTACAACCAAGATACAGAGAGGATAAACTGGGGATAATCAATAGAGAGAGGCATTAGCATTAAGGAACAGCTAGTTGGCGCAGTGGATAGAGTGCTGGGCCTGGATTCAGGAAGACTCCTCTTTGTGAGTTCAAATTCGGCCTCAGACACTTACTAGCTGGGTGATCCTGGGCCAGTCACTTAACCCAGTTTGCCTCAGTTTCCTCATCTATAAAATGAGTTGGAGAAGGAAATAGGAAACCATTCCAGTATCTTTGCCAAGAAAACCCCAAACGGGGTCACAAAGAGTCAGACACAACTGAAAACTGACTCAACGACATTAGCATTAAGGGAAACAGGAAAGGCTTCCTGGAGAAGCTGGATTTTTAGCTGGGCCTTAAAGGAAGCCAGGAAGCAAAGATGAGGAAGGAAAGTGTTGCAGTCATGAGGAATAGCCAGGGAAAATTCCCAAAGTCAAGACATGGAGTATCTTGTGTGAGGAACGTCTAAAACACCAATGTCACTGAAGTGCAGAATATATGAAGAGGAGGGGGAGAACGGGGCCAGGTTATGAAAGTCTTTGAACACCAAACAGAGGATTTTATATTCTCTCTTAGAGCCACTGGAGTTTACAGAGTAAGGTCAGAGCTCCACTTTAGGAAAATAAATTTGACAACTGAGTGGAAAATGGATGGAATTGGGAAGAAATTTGAGACAGGGAGATCAAACAGAAGGCTATTGCAATAAACCATAATTCATCCTGTGACCTTGGACAAATGACTTCCTTTAGAACCTCAGTTTTCACATCTGTAAAATGGGGACAAAAGTACCTGCTCTACTTCCCTTGCAAGGTTTTCAAAAGGAGACAATAGATTAAAAAATATTTCACAATGATAGTTGACATGTAAGATTTAAGATCTGCAAAAGGCTTTATAAATGGTATCTCATTTGATGGTGAAACACCAGGTGAATTCATCTATTGTTGCTCCCAACTCTACCACTGATTCACTATATGTGCTTAAGTGATTCCTCTCTTTGATGCAGCTTTAAAATGAGGGGTCTAGTTAATGTTTTTATCATGAATAGGATAAAAGGACAGATGGCGTACAATAAATTATCCAATGGCACAGAACTAGGAGAGATAGCTAACAAAGTCAAAATCCAAAAATATCATAGTAGGTTGGGTCAAAACTAATAAAATTGACTATGGATTAATGTAAAGAAAAGCATACACACCCAGATCATTTTTAAAAAATCAATTTTCCACATACAAGAAGAACATTGCTAGAAAATGAAATGTGCAAAAAAAGTTCTTGGGATCTTAGTGGACCACAAACTTAATATGACTTAACAAGGCAATATGGGCACAAAAAGGTACCAAAAATGATAATGCTACCCTCAGCTACATTAAGAAAGGAATCGTATCTAGAATAGGAGAGGTGATAAGTTGGTGTTTTCAGCCCTAGTCAGATCACATCTGGAGTCTTATGTTCAGTTCTGGGCTCTACATTTTAGGAAAAACAGTAGCAAGACTGAGTAATCCAGAGGAGGGTAGCCAGGTTAGGGGAGGACCTCAAGTTCATGCCATGAGAAGATCAATTATTGAAATGGGTTGAGTCTAGAGAAGAGTAGACTTAGAGGGAACATGACGGATATCCTTGATCACCTCGAAGGTTGCCATATAGACGAGGGACTGATTCCAGCAGGTGGAAGTAGGAGTAATGGGAGGAATTTTCAGAATCCTAAAATTTTAGGACTGATGTAAGGGAAAACTTCCTAACAATTCAGGTGATTCTAAAGTGGAACAGGCTGCCTCCTGAAGTAGAGGGGGTCTCTCTCATTGGAGGTCTTCAAGCAAAGGCTAGATGACCATTTGTTGGACATGTTATAGAAGAGCTTTTTATTTAGACATGGGTCACACAAGATGGCCTCTGAGGATACCTTTCACTTCTGGCATTCTGTGATCTTGTTATTAAATGATTTCTAAGACCCTTACAGCTGTTCTTCCTGATTCTTGTGGTGCCTCCAAAGGAAAATTCCCACAGAGGTCCAAAGGTGGCAGTCAAGATCTGTTCATTAATCAACCAGATCTGGAGATTTTACCCAAACCTCCAGCTCTAGATATAGACACAGAATCCCCAGACCAAGAGGAGCTCAGAGGTCCTGCTAGCCCAACCCCATCGGCTCCATGAAGCCCACCACAAAATCCCTGAGAAGTTATTACTCACTCTCCTCTTTCACACTACCACCAACAAAGAAGACACTCCTGAAGGAGATGGTTCATTAAGGCCAGACGAGATCTTAGAGGCCTTCCTAACCATTTTAGATATGCGGAAACTGAGGCCCAGAGTAGGGATGTGATTTGCCAAAAGTATAGGAGAATCAAAGCTGTCACACCCATCATCCCATTTCTGTTGAGAGCTATGGAAGTCAGTTCAACAAATATTTATTAACGTGCTTCCTGGAAAGAGAGATATAAAGTTGACATAAGACGTGTTCCCTGCCCTTACAAAAGCTCATAGTCTAGGATGGAAGTTAAACGATTAATGCAGAATAATAGAGAGTAAGTACACTAGAGAAATGAAGAGACACGAACCAAGTGCTATGTGAGAACTGAGATGGGGAAAGGATTTTTACTGATCGGGGGAATTTGTGTCCAGAAATGTGTTTTGGAGGCACCACCTGCATATAGCAGAAGAGGGAGAAAGCTGGTACCCAGTAATCTCCTTACACCAAAATTGCTCATTTGGAAGAAAGTCAGTCCAGAGGCTCGAGACAGATACCTTGCAAAGCCACAAGCACTCAAGGAGTGAAAACTAGTCATTTACATTGGGTCCAATAAGTTTGTTCCAAGATTGAAAAGAGGTGTCATTCATGGGTCAACATTAATTTGGAAGTCTCTAGTGGAATGCCCCGGGGGAATCTGCCCTTGTCCCTGCACCACATTAAACATGCTCATCACTAACTTGTATGCAGACTCATATGGCATCCTTATTACATTTTCAGATCCCAGAAAGCTGAGAAGTTCAATTACTGAATGACAAAGTAAGGCTCCAAAAAGATCTCGCCAGGCTAGAATTTCTGCTGGACCAATCTGAATAAGACAAAATTTAACAAGGATCAAATTTAACAAAGATCAATGCTCTGATCATTTCCTACTCCCCATAAAAATGTTCAATGGACTCAAGAAAAAAAATGCAGTTCCCCTCCTCTTTCCCCGCCTATAAGTATGCCCAAATTTCCCCTCTGCCATTAAAAAAGCCCTTGTTTGGCTCTATTTATGTCCCCATAAGGTGTAGCTAGGCGACACAGTGGAATAGAGCTCCGGTCTTGGAGTCAGGAGGACCTGAGTTCAAATATGGCCTCAGACACTTGACACTTACTAGCTGTGTGACCCTGGGCAAGTCACTTAACCCTAATTGCCTCACAAAGAAAAAGCAAAAATAAGAAAATATATTATATCCCCATAATATCGTCCTCTATTTTTCAGTCGTTTCTGACCCTTCATGACCCCATTTGGGGTTTTCTTGGCAAAGACATTGGAGCGGTTTGCCATTTCCTTCCCAGATCATTTTACAGATGAGGAAACTGAGGCAAACAGGGTAAAGTGACTTGCCCAAGGTCACCCAGCTAGTAAGTATCTGAGGCCAGATTTGAACTCAGGAAGAGGAGTCTTCCTGACTCCAGCCTGGCACTCTATCCACTGTGCCACCTAACTGCCCCATTGTCCTATTACAGCTACATATGAATTATTAGAAATAAAGTAAAATAATTAAATGTGTTACCATACAATAAAACTTACAATTTTTTTTAATTTTAGGGAAAAAACTTTTAAATGTGCAATATATCTTCTTTTTGGGCCAGTCATTTGTTTTACACATTTAGGTGTGGGTTAGGGAGGTCCTTTCCAGCTCTGAGACTGTGAGATTCAGTGGAGCTAGTAGATTATCAGGCCCATTTTACAGATGGGAACATATAGGCTTAGTAGAGTAATAGTAGTAGTAGTAAATGTCAGAGCTAGAACTTGAATTCATATCTTTTGTCTCCAAGTTTAATGCTCTGTTTACTCCTTTATTTGTTGTTTTTGTTGTTCAGTCTTGTCTGACCCTTCATGACCGCAAAAGGGTTTTTAGTGGCAAAGATACTGGAATGGTTTGTCATTTCCTTCTTCAGCTCATTTTACACATGAGGAAACTGAAGCAAACAGAGTTAAGTGACTTGCGCAGGGTCACACAGCTATTAAGTGTCTGAGGCTAGATTTGAACTCAGGTCTTCCTGACTCTATGCTTAGCACTCTATCCACTGTGCCATCTGCCTGCCCCTTAGATGCCCAGAAAGTTGAGTAAAGGGAGGCAATAATCAATTAGGTCCCAGCATCAGCTCCATTGCCTCTTAGGGGAAAACTAATCCCTGTTGCAAGGAAAAGGAGGATGAGGAACGGGAATCCCTGGTAGATATTGACCTTATCACCATCTTGAATGAAAAAGTGCTTTTCATCAATAAAAATTGACTTTTTACAATCTTTAAGACTCTGCATTGCCTTGCCTATAACAAACATTTTTTTTCTTCATAGTGATGTTTAGAAGTTATTTTTACAGGTCTTCTCACTGTTCTTCCAACTTCACGCGGCAGATGTAGAACCAATAAAAGACCTTCCAGCTTGCTGATCCCTCCAAAGGTCTTGGCTTGTTTTCTAAGGATTAATTGCTCCGTTTTGGCAGCAATACTTTGTCAGTCCTTTGTGCTGAAAAAATCCTGGAGAGGGAAAGGATGTCTAAATAACAGCTTGTGTGAAAAAGCTTGGAGTGGGGAGCTGTCAGAAGACTGCATGCTTCACAGTGAGGGCAGAGTGAGCCAAATATCAATTGTAGTTTTAAGCTCCATCAGGAGAGACAGTGTCCAGGAATACAAAGGTCACAGCTCCATTGTCCTTTGCCTTGATCAGAGTCTATCTGGAATACTATATTCAGTTTTAAGCATCACATTTCAGAAAGATACAACTCAAGGACATTTTGCCTCATTTCCACTGTTTCTTTGATCTTCCCGTGGGCTCAAGACAAACAAACACAAGTCTAGGACCCTTCCTGCTGTCCAGAGACAGTCCTTAAATATTTCCACTGAATACCTCACAGCTTAATGGTTGTATTTGATGACCTCATATGTAAGTTGTTGCCATCAGCAATACACCAAAGCAATGGGCATTGACTACGGATTGATTGTGTGGGAAGAAGTCATACCAGGAGCATCTACAATCCATTGTCCCTGAGGGAAGGGATAAAAATCCCTTCTCCCCCCACGTTCAGGGTGCCTCAGGGACCTGAGGACATTTCCCCTAGAATACAGAAGACAGGAGAAACAAAGGACAAGACAGGTAGTGAGGATTCTCTCAGCTCAGGGATAAAAGCCTGCTTTCCTAATCACTCTCCTTCAGTGTTTACCAAAACTGTAGTGACCTATATGTTGTGTGTCTGAATTAATGGGTAAGAAGGCCATAAGAGACTTCTCTCAAGGGACAGGAGGCAGAACTACCTAATTACCATATTTTAAAATATTAGTATTTCATCTAGAATAGGACACTGGAAGTGGTAGTTTGCCCAAGAGAGAAAGCCAATTTTGAGCAAAACAGAAAAATTAACTTCATGTGGTGAAGTAGGCAGAACACAGGGCCTGAAATCAGGAAGACCTGAGTTCATACGTGGCTTTGGATATGTAACTAACTGGGTAACCCTGGGAAAGTCACTTAACTTCAGTTTGCCTCAGTTTCCTCATCTATAAAATGGGAACAATAATAGCACCTACCTTCCAAGGTTGTTGTGAGGATCAAATGAGATAATTGTAAAGCTCTTAGCACAGTGCCTGCTACTTATTTAATGTTTTTTTTTTATTTAATGCTTTTATGCATTTTTGTTTTTTATTTAATGTATTTTTATTTATTAAATTTTTATTTAATGCATTTAAATGTTTTTATTATTATTATCATTATTACCATTGTGAACAGTTCAAACTTTCATAGGCTTTGAGCACCTTCTAGTGACCAGAAGGGATGTTTCAGCCTCCTGAAGGGTTGCCATTACACATGAGCAGTCTATGAGGAACAGGTAGCTGCCTTAGACCTTCTAGTGGTCACCTCATATATTAGAGTTCATCCAGACCCCTTGAATGGAGTAAATACCCTATTTCACAACAAACGCATGTCAAAAACAAACATGCAGGGTCACAATGGAGATGAATAAAACAGAAGCACATCCAGGCGCCCAGCTGGCGGCAGCCCACACCAGGCTTGATCATCCCTTGATTGGAGGAAAGGTGGTTGTCTAGCCTGGAGATGGCTCAATGGGCACATGATTTTTTTCTCTGAGTATTTTAAAAAGCAGTTATGTAATTAATAGTTCACACGTACGAGAAGGATGAACCTCGGTTTGGCCCCATGGCCCAGACATAGGAGCAACAAGGTAGAACTTGGGGGAGATTTTGGCATAACTTAAGGGAAAATTTAGAAGAGCCACCCCAGCAGAGTGGACCATCCCTCGGATAGCACTGAGCATCATAAGAGCCTCAAGCTAAGACCACTTTTCAGGGACACTATTTACAAGGGTAGCTGGGTAGTGCAGTGGGTAGAATGCTGGGCCTAGCCTCAGACACCTGCTAGCTGGGTGACCCTGGGCAAGTCACTTAACCCTGTTTGCCTCAGTTTCCTCATGTGTAAAATGAGCTACAGAAGAAAATGACAAACTACTCCAATGTCTTTGCCAAGAAAACCCAAAATAGGATCACAAAGGATCAGACACACTCGAAACGTTGGAAACAATTCAACAACAATTATTTACAAGTTCCAGCCATAGTTTCAGAGTTCTTTTCCAACTAAGATTCTAGACGGAAACTAAACTTCCTCTCTTTACAAATGACTTCAATCCAAGTCTTCTATGACATCAGGCAAGTGTTTTCTCCTCACTGGGCCCACCCTCATCTCCGTGACAAAGGGATTGAACTTTCAAGCAAAACAGAAAAATGAAATGAATGTGGGAAAATGGGTAGAGCACTGGGCCAGGAATCAGGAAGACCTGAATGCAAATCCAGCTTCAGTCATGTACTAGCTGTGTGACCCTGGGCAAGTCACTTAACTTCAGTTTGCCTGTTTCCTCATCTATAAAATGGAGACAGTAATAGCACCTACCTTCCAAGATTGTTGTGAGGATCAAATATTTGTAAAGTGCTTAGCACAGTGCCTGGCACATACCATGCACTATATAAGTGTTAGCTTAAGTCTCATTTGTCCTTAAGGCTCCTTCTAGCTCTGACGTTCTCTGGGTCTGCCACTTGTTTCTACTGCCCAGGACAGTCTCGAGGGGATTTTAACCTGGTTTCTAACCCTCCCCTCTGTACCAGGGAATGCTAACATGCAACCATCAACCCATCAACCCATGCCCTCTTTGCCAAACCCCCGCAGAAGACAGACCACAAGAAACTGCTCACTGAAAAAAAAAAAAAACAACAACAACACATTTTATTGCAAAACACATTTGATCGCAAAAATCTTACACACAGACCCTTGCTTTGGTAGATACAAGGGCTAATTTTCTCCCCATCCCTTCCCCCCACCCCAACTTTGAAAAAGACTCCTTTTGAGAAAATAAAGCTGTGCGGACCATGTGGGCACATGCCGCACAAAAATTCCTTCCCCTCCCGTCTCCTTGCTCTCCGGCCTATCCTCCCACCGGCCCGGAGGGTCACAGTGCAACATTGGGGCCCCAGCCCCAGGGGGCAATGGGAGGAGGGGCCAAAAGCAGGTGTAGGTTTGGGGTGTGACAGGGTAGAAAATACTGCATTGGGGAGTCAGAGGCCCTGAACCAGAATCCCAGCCCTGCTGCTACTGCCTCTCCCTCTCTAAGTCTCAGTATCTCCTTTTGTAAAAATGAGAATGTTTTACCAGATGGCTTCTAGGGACCTTTCCAGGTGCAATGGTCCGTTACCCTATGTATGCATTTGGGAAGGGTGCTGTTCTTTGGCACTCTCTATTCTTGACGCAGCAAATGACTCAGTAGCTGGGTTATAGAATATGGCTTTGGGAATGTGACAAGCCATGGGGGTCTGGTCCCTGCTCATGGCTATACAGGATTTCCCTGGTGGTGGTCTCTAATACAGAAGAACTGAGGCAGCATGGTAGAGATGAGATTTGGGTTCTAATTTGCCACTAACTCACTGTGTAGTTAGTAGTAGGCAAGCCTCTCTCTGGGCCTCAGTTTCCTCATCTGTATAATGGGGGGAGGTATAGACTAGCTGGTCTCAAAGGCCCTGTCCAGCTCAGAGAGAGACACAAAAATGACTACTGGTAATAGCATGCCAAGTAAGGATGGAATGGACTCTAGATGGGACAGCTAGGGGACCTGGGGAGGGGGGGAAGTCTGCAGGGGATGTTTCTCAGCCCACTTTCAGAGAACCCGGGGGCACTCCGATAAGAAGGAAGCACCAGAAGGCTCTCCCCAGGGGAATGTGAGGGGGTATCAAAACCCACCTCTCTCAGACTCCCAGCCCAAACCCCAGAGGACCTATCATCCACCCACCCCCCCTCAGCAGCACGCCCCTAATATCCGGAGGGACGGTCCAGGGCACTGGAAAAACCAGCCCCCTTTCCTGAAACTCCAGGGAACAGTGGAGAGGTGAGGTCCACCACCTGAATCTAGAGGCCCCTGCCTTGATACTGCCACCACTACTGAGCCTCGGTCCTAGCCTTGGCCCTGACCCAGCCCCAGCTGGCCAAAATAGCACCCGTTGAGTTCTGCCCACACCCACCACCCACCCACCCCCCTATCCACCCCCCTTCACTACCCCTGTTCAAGGGCCTAAAGCTCATCACGCATCTTGTCACCCTTGGGCCGGACCAGGCGGCCAATGAAGAGCAGGGAGCCGCTCTGGGCATCCTTGACTAGGAAGATGAAGGGATGGTCAGCATAGAAGAGCTTAGGGCTCCGCAGCTCCTCGCGCCCGTAGATGTCCTGGTCAAAGGGATTGCCGTCTGTGTCCCACTCAAAGGCTGTGGCATGGAAGACACTTGCCAGGTACAGGTCTTTCTTGCCCGACATTCTAGACAGGTCTGCCTTGTTCTTGTCAATGGCCTCCGTCAGGCCCAGGCCAGCCAGATGTTTCTGCAATAAGGATGATGACTAGTTAGGGCAATGGTCTTAATCCAGGGTTGATGAACTTATTCTTTCAATATTTTATTAACTATATGTCAATATAATTGGTTTCCTTTCCAATTCCAATATATCTTATTTTATACATTTAAAAACATGGTTCTGAGAAGTCTAAGAAGTCTTCACCAGACGGCTGCCAAGGGGTCCGTGACACAAAAGAGGTTAAGAACTTCTGAGTTAAGGGCCTGAGCAGTAGAGTATAAAGAACCTCAGCACCTAGTTGGAAGGATCAGGGTTCAAATCCTGCTTCTGACATTTAACTACCTGGGATTCCAGGTCACCTCTCTACAATTCAGTCTCCTACTCTATAAAACAAGGATCTTCTACCCGGCTGCCTGCCTTCACAGGACCATTTTAAGGAAAGTACTTGGAAAGCCTTAGGTCACTATAGAAAAGGGAGTTTTCAGGGAGAGGCAGCTGTGGTATAATTAAAAAAAAAAAAAAAGCAATGCCCACTCAGAGACCTGGTTCCACCTTGATCCCATGACCTAGATCAGAGGGGGCAAACACATGGCCCACAACACTCCCGAGGACAAGTCAGACCAGATTTAAATCTAATTGGGAAATATTTAACAAAATAAATGAATAAGAACTATAAATATATAATAATACAATGTACACTAAACATATAAACATATGTTTTCTAAGTTAGCATGCAGCCTGCAGGGATCTTTAGATATGTTTGGG
The DNA here is from genome assembly GCF_900497805.2 of Vombatus ursinus. Classification (NCBI taxonomy): domain Eukaryota; kingdom Metazoa; phylum Chordata; class Mammalia; order Diprotodontia; family Vombatidae; genus Vombatus; species Vombatus ursinus. Next base: position 22,296,740 of record NW_020945437.1, read on the forward strand.
GGCTCCTGCTTCTATTCATTTGACATCATTGAACTAGATAATCTCTGAGGTGACTCGAGTGGGAGGTGGGGGGAGGGGAAGAACATGCATTTATTAAGCACCTACCATGACCTACCATGTGCCAGGCACTGTGTTAAGCACTTCACAAATAAGATCTCATTTGATCCTCACAACAACCCTGCAAGGTAGATGCTATTATTGCCTCTATTTTACCAATGAAAAAACTAAGGCAAGCATAGGTTAAGTGACTTGCCCAGGGTCCCACAGCTAGTTCAGTATCTGAGACCGGATTTGAACTCAGGAAGATGAGTCTCCCAGACACCAGGCCTGGAGCTCTATGCACCATGGCGCCAACCACCTGTCCTGAAACATTACCAAACATTAGGCACCTGGAAGTCACTGGGGATACAAAGACAAAAACCACAACAGTCCCTGACTTCAAGGAACTATTCTTCTACTGAGGGGAGTGGAAAGAGAGGCTTCATGCTTGGGGTAAACAATTGAACAAGAGGCGCAGCTAGGTGGCACAGTGGATAGAGCTCCGGCCTTGGAGTCAGGAGGACCTGAGTTCAAATCCAGTCTCAGACTACACTCTTGACACTTACTAGCTGTGTGACCCTGGGCAAGTCACTTAACCCCAACTGCCTTGCAAAAAAAAAAAAAAATTGGGCTAGACCAGGGGTGGGGAACCTGCGGCCTCGAGGCTACATGTGGTCTTTTGACCAAGTCTAAGTTTTATAGAACACATCCTTTTATTAAACGGATTTGTTCTGTGAAGTTTGGATTCAGTCAAAGGGTAGCACTTAAGGACCTAGAGGGCCAAACATGGCATCAAGGCCACAGGTTCCCCACCCTTGGAGTAGACGGTCTGAGAACCTTTCCAGTTCTGACATTCTGAGAATCATTGAGAAGATTAATAAGTTCACTTTCCTCAAAGACAAAAAACAAAGGTCTGCTATCTACCAAATAAGCCTTAGCAGCAACATGGGGTAAGAAAGAACTGGAAATGAAATGGCTCCCCATCCACTGAGGCCTGGCTAGAAAATCTTTGGTAGATGAATGTCATGGAATATTAATGTGTGGCAAAAAAAACCCTGATAACTAGAATTGGAGGAATTGGGAGAAATATATAAAGAGTTGTATGAACTGATACTGAACAAAATCAGTAGAACCATGTACAAAATGCCTACAACAATTGCAGTGAGCTCCTTAGAAGGAACTCTGAATAATGGAAAAATCAACGAGGTCCCAGAAAGGAGATAATGAAACATGCCCCCTCCCTCTCAGCAGAGAGGTGGGGGACTATTGGGACAGAATATTGCATAGACTGTCACATTTAGATATGGTTGCATCGTTGTCTTCATTTGTCACAAGATTCACTCTGGAGGGGGTAGGAGTGAAATGTTTGTGATGTACACATAGAAGGCATCATTAATATGTATTTTTAATGAGCTCACTTCCACACATGAATGTACATGTGTATTTATGCCATCCATTCTGCCTGGCAAAAATCCTACATGGCCCCCAGATCCATATCAAAACTCAAGCTTCCTTCCTGGAAGCCTTTATAGCTACTCCCCAGCAAACAAAAGGCCTGTTCAGCAGGCACACAGCGGGGCTGCCTCTTTGGGGAAAAAACAGTACGGCGAGTGTAATGGGCTCTATGAGCATTTTTGATTGCTTGTACTGGATTCACATGTGCCTAGGATGCATTTCCTGGTGACAGAGCACATTACTTCGTTTATGTGCTCAAGTGGACTGAGAGCTTCGCAGGGGGCCCGCTGGTTTCCCTCCACCAGGACACAGCCAAGTATGTGAGCCCCTTGAGGGCAGGGACTGTTTTTAGCCTTTCTTTGTATCCCCAGTGCTTAGCACAGTGCCTGGCACACAGTAAGTGCTTAATACATGCATTATGATGATGATGATGATGATGATGATGATGATGATGATGATGATGATGATGATGA
>NW_020945437.1:22298716-22621179 GCF_900497805.2 Vombatus ursinus
GATGATGATGATGATGATGATGATGATGATGATGATGATGATGATGACAGGGCATTATAAAGGACTGCACGTAGCAGATCTCTAAAGCAGAAAAGGGGATTAACAAAGGTCACAATATCCTGGAGAGACAGAACCAGAAGGAACCCTCATCATGGTTGACATTCCTAGAGACCCTGAAAAGTCTGAAGTACCTTCCTTTACAGAGGCAAGCAGTGAAATAATACTATCTTGCTTTTACAGAGGGGGAAACTGAGGGAGAAACAGAGAGACAAGATGACTTGTACCCAAAGTCATATAACTTCTAAGTGAGGTAGAATCTGAACCCAAGTTTACTGACTCATGGTCCAGTACTATTACAGCTTCCTATGTGGAAAGGAAACTTCAAACACAGGCTGTCAAAACTGGAAAAAACAATAACCACCACCACCACCACACCAATATTAGAGACCACATTAGTCACATCCCTTCTTTTTTGGGGCCAGGGGGAACTGATGCCCACAATAGGGAGGGGCAGACACCAAACATTCCCAAGTCCACACAGCAGAACCAGGACTGGAAGTGATCTGACTCATAGCCCTAAGGTGCTCACTGCCAACCTGGAAGGTTAGAAAACAGGACCAGAGACAAAAGTACCCAGAGACTTCCTTGATTCAGTTCCAAAAAAGGAAGGACCTCCTACTTCAGGAAGCTTACAGGACTCAGGGAGACTTGGGTCCAGGGCTAGATGCCCAAGGACTGAAAGGCTTCCCTGACCCATCTTTCCCACTTTCTGCCCTCTACCTCTGCCCCTTAGCTCAGGGCTCCCTCCAGCTGAATCTGCTCCTTACCTGGAGGTCATGGGTCACCTCCACGACTCCCTTGGGCAGGGAGATGGCCACAGCCCTCTTCTTCATCTTGCCCAGCCAGGTCTTGAGCTGCTCCTTGGTCAGGAGCTTTTCCAGCCTCTCCAGAGGCTCCACATGGTGGGGCATAATGATAATGAGGCTTGAGAGCTTATGGGCCAAGGGCATCTCAACCATCTGGAGTTTTTCTGTCTCATCATCATAGTAGTTGTAGAGACCTGGATGGTACAGGACATGGGCTAAGGAGACTGGACAGGCTGGGAGTTCAAGGCCAAGGTCAAGCCCCTCCTTTTCCCTCCCTTCCCCACTCCACCCTCACCACACTCCCCAGCTAGCCACCAACCTACCTGTGCGGTGCATCATGGGCACGCCTACTGTGTAAGAGCGGGTCACCATGAAGCCTCGATTGTCAACCATCTTATGGTGGAATTTCTCATCCCAGTGGGCTGCAGAAAGGAGGGAGGGAAGTCAGCCATGCCTCAAACCTCAAACACTGCCTTTCCGATCACATCTTAAGATCACAAGCTTTGCTTTAGGACGAGCTACCTTAGAGATCACCTGGTCCAACCCACAGTTAGGCAGAGGAAACTGTGGCCCAGGTCAGGGAAGGGACTGACCTAAGGTCACATGGTGAGTCAAAAGCAGAGCACTTAATACGTACTCTATGTTTATCTCTTACTCCCCTACAAGGGGAGAACTTTATCTTAGTAAGTAAAATTCTTGTATTCCCCAGTAGCCAGCACAACGTTCTGTATATAGTAGGTGCAAAATAATTGCTTTAGGAAGCAGCTAGGTAAGTATAGTGTTGGATCAGGAGTTAGGAAGACTGGAATTCTGCCCCAGACTCTCTAGCTGTGTAACCCTAGGCAAGTCCCTTCACCACTTTCTGCCTCAGTGTCCTCATGTGTAAAATGTAGATAATAGCACCCACCCCCCTCCAAAGGTTGTTTTGAGGATCAAATTAAACAAACGATTGCTTTTCAAACCCTAAGGCACTCTATACATGCCAGCTAATCTATGAAGCGTTTGTTGAATGGATCAGAGTGAGCCAGGACAGAGCCAGGCCTCCTGACTCCTCAGGAGTCCTACCCACCTTCCGGGTGAGTCTATATCCCAAGATCCCTTCTAGCCACAACCCTCTGTGTCCTGAGGTCCTTCCCAGCTTGCCCTACTCACGCTTGAAGAACATGGCATTGACAATGAGGGCGCCGTCGGTCTTCTCCACGTCCTTGGTGACCTCGGGCAGCTTGCCGTCCGTCGTCTGCGAGGCCCACTCGTTGATGGACTGCAGGGCGCTCCGCTTGTCCCGGAAGTTGATCTTGGAGTGCTCATAATTGTAGTGCTTCCTGCTGCTCTGGACAAAGTCATCGGCAAAGCTGACTGAGCTGGGCCCATAGAGGCGGCTGCCCAGCTTCCACGTCACGTTGCGGGCCGTGGAGTTGCTGACAGAAGCGAGCAGCTCAGCCAGGCCGGTGTGCACATCGTCATCACGGAGCTTGTCGGCACTCAGCACCGCCTTGGCCTGAGAAGCTGTGGCCGCCTTCCCGCCCAGAGACACCAGTCCCAGCGATGAAGCCACGACCACAGGGGACAGCAGGATGTTCTCCACCCCCTTGTCCTGGGCCATGGCATGGTAGAGGTTGAAGGCCAGGTTGGCGCTGCGCTCGGCCAAGGTGGTCGCCTTCTCACTCAGCTTGGCCTCGCCTGCCTTCCCCGCTGCTGGCTTCTTGACTTCAGCCGCCCTGGCCGCTGCCAGGAGGCAGAGGGTGCTGATGAGCTGTGTGGCCCACATGGCTGCTGAAGGACTGAGGCCCTGGTCTAGCTGCTAGGAACCTGTGGGTACAAAACAGGGAGGGAACTCGGTGAAACAAGGGCTTTGCTTCCTTCAACACCTTCAACTCGACATTCAGCAAGCACCTGGGTGCTGATACCAACATGAAAGCTCCCTTCCTCCCTGTCTGTGGCATGAGTTTGCTTTACCACCAACCAGTCAAGCAAGTAGCCATCCTACAAATGGTCACAGTCACATTACAAGCACCTCAGGGTAGGAGGTGCCTTTTGCCTTTCTTGGTATCCTCAGCCTTAGCATGGTACCTGGCATGGTAGGTGCTTAATAAATGTTTATTGAATTTACATAGTAGGTGCTTAATAAATGTTTATTGAATTTACATAGTAGGTGCTTAATAAATGTTTATTGAATTTACATAGTAGGTGCTTAATAAATGCTTGCTCACTGACAAATGAGGAACTAAGGCTTAAAAAGGGAAGGTCACACATCCAGGTCTTCTGACTCCAAACCCTACCCTCTTTCCATTACCTCAAGATCTTCATAAATATTACTTATAATCTTTCAGGGGTATGATGGGAGAAGGAAGGAATAGGTATTTATATAGTGCCTACCACATGCTAAGCACTTACCATATATTATCTCATTTAATCCTGTTATTATCCCTATAAGGAAACAGGAAGGTTAAGTGACTTGCCCAGGGTCACATAGCTATTAAGTGTCTGAGGACAGATTTGCATCTTCCTTACTCCGGGCTTAGCACTCTATCTACTTTGCCACCTGACACATGACATAATTTGATGTGCCTGTGAACTAGAATCAATGGCTGATGATTTTATACAAGCTAACCACCATTATCCCATGGTGGGATGGGCTAAGAGGCAAAGCGTCGTGTCTGGTATATAGTAGGAGCTTAATAAATGAATTTAATTGGAAAAACTGGAGGAAAGTCATTTATTTGGAACATATGTTATTTTTGATTCATGCCACATTGATGCTCCATGTCACTCAATTACCTGGCAGGCTAAGTACAAATGAAAAGCAATATGGTAGAATAACAATGATAATAATAAAAATAATAGCTAACAAGTATATCACTAGGCACTATGCTAAGCAATTTACACTGTGATAACCATCACAATGTGATAAACGATGTGGTAGAATACAAAGAGTATTCATCAAAGGGCCTGGTGCTAGAATCCCCATGACTAGACAAGTCACTTTCTCTTTCATTTCTGGGTAAAAGAAATAATAATAAAATAATAACAGACCCTAAAGGTCCTTTCCAGCTCTAAAACTTGTGGGCCATTGTCACAGGAAAAATTCTTGCTGAAGTACAGGAGTTAAAATAGACTTCTGCTGGCCTTACAGGTCTGAGACTACATGGAGTTCAAGTCTTACCTTTAGGACACTAACCCTAACTAAGCACTAGGCCTCAGTTGGCCCACCTATATGGGAAGCACATGGTGCCAACCAACCAACCAGTTGCTCCCTGGGGGTAGACAAAAAGTGTCCTTGGTTTTCACAGTAGAGAGTGATTTAATCAGGGGCCTTTCTCTGAGTGGAATGCAGCCAGTCTTGTATGCAGAGTGAGCAAAATGCACAGCTTGCATTTCATTGGTAGGGGGTGGAGAGGTGGGTAAGAACCCTCAGAATTAGGCCGGAAAAATGATTGCCACCACCACAACTTCACCACACTCAATCCTACCCCCAGCCTGGGGCCCAGGGATCATTCTTCACATACCACTGTGGGTCAGGCAGAGGGAGGTTAATGAGTCACCCACTAGTTCACTGATTAAATAAGACAGACTGGTCTGAGAGGAGAGACAGAAGATCTGGGCTCTCTCCCTGCTCAGCTAAGAACTCACTGGGTGAGCCTGAGCAAAATCCTTCTCCTCCTGAGTCGCCTTTTTCTAGGTGTGTTGGAACTAGAGAATCTCTAAGGAGCTTTTCTGGTCCCTGCTTTTCTCATCTTCTTCCAGGCCTGAGAGCTAACATTTTCCTTTCACACAAAGGCCCCACAAGCAAATAGGCCGATCCCTGCAGGTGGGAGGGAAAGGAAGGGCTTCCTCTGAGGTCATGGGCAGGATGCAGAAGACCCTGGGGCTTCCCTAAGAGCCTTCCCCCTTCAACCTCTCTTCTCAGGGAAGCCCAGCTGAGCTCAGATGCCAGCCTACTCCCAACCCATCTCCAGGCCCCATCCCTGTCCCTGCCCCAGACAGTGGAGCTTGGGAACCTTCCTGATAGACTGGGACCAGAGGCAGGAGCTATCAGATAGATTATTTCCAAATCACTCCCTCTTCTCCAGTCTCAGCTTTACTCTTCCCTGATTCTTTGCTGCATGAGTTGGTCCAAGGCCACAACAATTTCAGGCAGAAATTCCTCAACTTGAAAAGGAGTTGTTTTGAAGTCCATCCAGAACTGACATTCTGATTAAGGGATTCAGGTCTTAAGAGATGGGAGGTGGGGAGAAGGAGATGGAAAATCAGTCAAGAAGCATGGCTATCATGTTAAGGGTCACCTTGGGAAGCAGAGAAAGAAATTTAGGATATTGGAAGGGAGAAAGCACCTAATTGGTTCCCCAGATTATTTTGCAGAATAACACATTTATGTACCAGTTGCATGGGGGGGAAATGGTATCTGATGGAAACTGGGAAGGTAGGGTGCTCTGGGGGAAAGTGGGCTGGATTTAGAATAAAAAGTCCTGGGTTCAAATCCTAGCTCTGATACTTACTGCCTTGGCAGAGCAGCAAGTCACTCAACCTCTCTGGGCCTCAGTTTCCTCATTTGTCAAATGAAGGAGTTGGCCTAAATGACCTCTAAGGCCTTTTCCAGTTCTAAATTGATGATCTATCTACTGGGGGAAATAGAGCTTTGGGTACTTGGTATTGCTGGGATGGGAGAAGTGAGAAGGAGCAAGGCTGGGTTATTTATAGGAAGAAAGACTCCTCTACCTTACCTCATTCACAGTGGACTTAGTGCTAGGACTGGAGCCAACAAGACCCAACTGGTCTCAGATACTTAGAAGTGAGTAAGTCCCTTAACTCAGTTTCCTCAATTGTAAAACGGGGATAATAACAGAATCTCCCTCTCAGAGGTTGTAAGGATTAAATGAGATAGTAACTGCGAAGTGCTTAGCACGGTGCTTGGCACACAGCAGGCCCTTAATAGATGTTTTTTCCTTCCTTCCTCTCTTCACAGACATGAGTCACAACCATGAAAAGACTGAAGAGAGCTCGGGGCTATATAAATTGAAGACCCCAGGATTAAATGCCCAGTGAAGATGTAGTTGTGTTCCTTCTGTTTCATCCCCAGAATGCAGATCCCTCTGGGCCCAAACAAGGACAGACATCGATCAGTCAAAGCCACCTCTCTACTCTAGGGAGATAAAGTTGGTATTCTGAATGCTTGGAGTGGTGCAAAAGCCCTTGGCTTGCTCAGACAAAGAGAAAGAGGAGGATCTGTAATGAATCAGACCTCCAAGGGCCAAAGGATTTCACTTGTATTTTAGCTAATGGGCCTAGGAACCACCAACCTCCATCCCCATTCCCCAACCCTGCCACGTAGGCAGCTCAAATCACTACGCCCAACCATCCCACAACCTCAAATAACAGGAGGTTGATTTTTCATGTGTGAGCTTCAAATGATAGGCCTGAAGCCTCCCCCTCCCAGCCAGCTGCCTGCCCTCAGGGATGGAGGGGAGGAGGAGGGGGGTGTGGAGAGAGATGACGTGGCAAGGAGGAAGACTGAATTTCTGAGGTTCTCCGCCAGGGGCTGCCTTGGCAGAGCTGGGGGAGGAAGCTTGTGGTGGGACTCAGGGAGGGAAGAGACAGACTTCTAGGCATCCAGGGATAGAGCCATGGTCCCAAGCCACAGATTTGGAATGAGGAGCCACAGACTCAGCCCCTAGGTCTCATTTCCTTGCTCTAGAACTCAGTTTTTTTCACCACAGCAAAATAAGTGGGTTGGACTATATCATATATCAGTTCTTGACCTGGGATCCATAAACTTGTTAAGATATTTTGATAATTATATTTCAGTATAATTGTTCTCCTCTGTCATCTTCTGCATTTTGTTTCATGCATTTAAAAACATGACTCTGAGAAGGTATTCATAGGCCTGCTCAGACTGCCCAAAGGGCCTATGACTGAAAAAAGGTTAAGGAGCCCTGGGATGAGATGAGATCTAAGACCCTTCCAGCATCCACATCCTAGGATTCTATGAAACAAACTCAAAAGCAGAGGAGTGGGGGTTTGGGTGGTGGAGGGAGAGGGGAAGAAAGACAGGTGGAGAGAAGCCAGCACCACCCTCTCCGCTGTTGCTAGAGACAGAGGAAACAGCTGCCCTCCACACATGTCCCCACAAGCAGACCAAGGCTTGCTTCCAGGGCCATTCAGAGAAGCAGCAATTACCCAGTTGCAGAATGAGGTAATTTATAGCTCACAGGCTCTCTTCCCTATAGGGAAGAAAAAACCCAATTTAAAAAAAGCAAGCCCATGCTTTGCAGACAGGCCTGGGTTTCATCCTGACCTGTATGTAACTGGGCCTTGGGAAGCAAAAGAGGTAGGGGTGGAGGAGGGAAGAGGAAAGGGGCCCTGCCAGGGAGATATTCAACTTTCAGTGATCAGCAGGGCCAGGAAAAAGAGGAGGAGAGGAAGAGGCAAGGCACAGAAGAGAATTCAGACATTTGGAAAAAGTCAATTTCAATCAGAGGCCAAGATACCTTGAAACTCTCTCAGAGGGAGGTCAGTGCTTGCTTTTTTCATTCTGAAAGAAAACAGACACATGAGGTAGAGCAGTTCACAGGATCTCGGGATGCTGGAGCTGGAAGGGCCCTGGGAAATCATCAAGCCCAACCCTTTGTCTGGCAGATGAGGAAATTGGTACTGAGAGGGGTAAAGTTATTTGCTCAACATCTAACAGGTAATAAGAGAGGTGGGATATGAACCCAGGTCCTCTGCTTTAGGATTTCTGTTGTTAGGCAAGAAAATGTATGTATCTATCCCTTTTAACAGTGAAGCCCCAATCCTCATTTGTTTGTTCAAGTCGTTTAGTATGGTTTTGAGGGGAAGTGGGTTTTTTTTTGGTTTTCTCTTTCTTTTTTTTTTTTAAGGAAGACAGATGGAAGGAGGAAGAGGATATTGGGGGGGAGGGCAATCTAACTTCTGATACTATTCCCTCTCCAGACAAACAGACAGAATACAACCACAAAGCATGAAGGCAGGGTGAAGACCAGAAGTAGGCCTATTTTGGCAGGACCAGCTGAACAAGGACCTAGCCAGAATCTCCCAGGGACCCAGGAGGGACCTTGGAAAGGGAGAGATGGGAGGGATGACTCCAGGCTGGGCGGGGCCAGAGGTGCAAAGGCACAGTTGGGCAGTCTGAACCTCCCCCTCCCCCATTTCCTCTCTAGCTCCTAACCAGAGTCAGGACCACAGAAATAATAAAGAGGGAGGGACTCAGGAATCCAATCTCCAGCCCCTCTCTATTATCCTGGGTGTCCCTCAGAAAAATACAATGGCAGGGAGTCAAGAGACTTAGTTTTCTAATCCCCATTTCATCCACCCTGAGGACCATGTGTGATACTGAGCAAATCAATTCCTAGGGCCTCAGTTTCCCCCTTCATCAAATAGGGATAAAATACCTGCCCTGCCTACTCTACCAGGGCTATTACAAGGTTGGGAAAAATAGTACCCCATTTTAATGACACTTTTAAGGTTTGCAAAAGATTTTACTACAGCACCCCTGTGAGATAGGTAAAGCTGGGAGTATTATCCCCATTGGATAGATGAAGAAATTGAGACCCAAAGAAGTTTGATTTGCCCAGGAGCAGAGACTAATTCCAACCAGGCTTTCCTGACTCTGGGTCCTGAGGTTTCCACTAAATCATGCTAATAATTGATGTAAAAACACTATTTTTGTTTAAAGTGGGGGGAGGGGCAATAAACAGAAAAGGACTGCTCTTCTCAGTTTTAAGTAGCTAGTTTCTAAATCCTTTTATGCCCAGTCTTTCATAGGGATTCACCTTCGGTAGGAAGGGAAGGAGGGAAGGGACAGAGGTAGGAAAAGAAGCTGGATCTGGGAAAGCACCCTTCCTACAGCTTCCAGTATCTGTACAGCAGCCGTTATGACCTAAGAGATGTCCACAACTCCCCAACAAGCAGCCCCTAAGTTTCAAGAGAGGTCCCACCCTTCTCCAGAAAAGCCCCCTAAGGAAATGGAGGGGAGGAAGGATCAGATCCAGAAGCCCTGTGCGAAAATGTGCCCTGTCCCTCTTGATTACTACATATTAGGGAGAATACTAAAATTGGTGGGGGCTCCTCTCCCCCTTAAACACACACACACACACACACACACACACACACGGCTCAGCTCCCTCTCTCCACACCTTCAGACAGGAAGGGATCAAATGGAAGTTGGTTATTCACGAAGGATTCTGTTCAGGCAGGGGAAGGAGAGTAGGGCGGTTCCAAAGTCGGACAAGGGAGTCCCCAAAGCCGTTCGGATTTGGGAGATGGGGGGGAGGCAAGTTCTGTGCCCAGACCCACCATCTTCCTTCCTACCATTTGGATCCCCCTCCCCATGGGGGCTTCTCCAGACCCCGGCTCCCGCCGTCTCTCTCCCCAACCTCTAGCTAGCCAGAAGTCCCTCCGACCCGGCCCGAACTCCCCCAGACGCTGTCTCCCGCTAGCTAGCACTGGGTCCTCCCCAGCCCGCGTCACGAGCCCTGCCAAAGGTGCCTGGACCCCGGGGAAAGCCCAGGACCCAAGCCAACGCTCGAATCCTCTCCTTACAAGTGGCGACTCTCTCCGCAAGCTGCCGGGAGCCAGGAGAGAGGCTCGGGGCAGGGGGATCATCGGGGGGGATCATCGGGGGATGGGAAGGTCCCGCTCGGTGCCCGAAGCTCGGCCTCTCTCTCCTAGCCACCCTCTCCCTCCTTGTCTGTTCCCCGGCTCCCCTCACCTGGGCTTAGGGGGGCAGAGATGAGGAGCCCTCCCCCGTGCCTCTCAGGGCTGGGATCCGCTCAGCTCCGTCCCGGGACTGTCTCTCCGAGAGCACAGCCCCCGCGCCAGCCCTATATAAGAGGCCCCCGCCCCGGGCCGCAGAAACTTCTGGAAAGTTGGAAAAGCTCTTGGGATGGGGCGGGGGGGGGGACTTAAAGGGGGCGGCCCCCGGCTAGGTTGCAAAAGAAAAAAAAGCCCTCCCCTTCGCTAGTCCCGCTCCCCCCACTCCTTTCCCCCATCCCCCCACTTCTCTTGGTTTTCCAGAGCCCCTGGGTCCTACTGCCCCTCAAATCAGGGGGAGTGGCCTAGGCCGGATCCCCTACCCTCATCCCCTCTTATTCCTGAAATGTTACCTAGGAAAGGGAAGCTAAAGAACCTCTAGTCCACGTGTTTTCATTTCCTAGGGGCCCAAAGAGGGCGATAAACGTGCTCGAGGTCACAGAGTGGAGAGTCAAGATTAGAACCCAGATCTCCTGACTCTCAGGCTTGGATTCCAGACCACGATAATCCTTCCCATTTGTTCTTTCCAAGGCCCAGGCCCTGATTTTATCCCGAGAAAGAAGGCGGGATTCAATCCATACCTGAAAATGTTTACCAAGCACCTGCAGGATTGACTAATTTCGTAGGATTACCTCGATGGACAAAAACCGTTAAATCCATGCAAGATGGGGAAACCGGTACCTGGGAGATTGTGACTCCTATGATTACGCAAGCATGTATGCAGTGGGGGATTTTGAACCCAGGTCCTCTAGCTTGAAATTGCGGACAATTTTCTTTTCTGTTCCTTTTTTTTCTCTGTCCCTCCTTGCCTAATCCGTGAGGGAGCCCTATCCTATCACTGCCCTGTTTTGACCCTGTCCTCAGGATTTAAGAAGGTGGGAGGAGCAGATAAGACAGGAAAGAGATACCATATGATATCAGCCAATCAACAAGCCTTTATTAGTCATCTCAGTTCAAATCTGGCCTCAGACACTAACTGGCTGTGTGATCCTGGGCAAATCACTTAACCCTGTTTGCCTCAGTTTCTGCATCTGTAAAATGAACTGGAGAAGGATATGGTAACCCACTCTAGTGTTTCTGCCAAGAAAACCCCAAATGGAGTCATGAAGAGTAGAACATAACTGAAGGGACTGAACAACCACAAATGTACCAAGCACTGAGCCAAGTGCTGAAGATACAAAGAAAGGTAAAAAATGATCCTGCTCGAGAAGTCTCACGGGGGAAACAACTTGCAAAGAACTATGGACAAACAAGCTACATGCAGGATAAATTGGAACTAATCCTAGACGGAAGGATCTAAGATAAAGGAGGACTGGGAAAGGCGTCTGCCAGAAGGTGGAACTTTAGCTGAGATTTGAAGGAAGTGGGGGAAGCCAGGAGGTAGTTCCAGACATGGGGGACAGCCAGGGAAAATGCATGGAATCAGAAGATGGTGTGTCTTGTTTGAGGAACCTCAAGAAGAATGGTGTCGCTGGATCACATAGTACATGGAAGGGAGTGAGGTGTAAGAAGACTGGAAAGGTAGGAAAGAGCCAGGGTATGGAGGGCTTTAAAAGCCCAATAGAGGATTTTATTTTGATCCTGGAGGTCAGAGAGCCACTGGAGCTTTTTGAATAAGGGGATTACTTGGTCCAGGTGATAGACCTGCATGGACTGGATTGGGAAGAGAACTGTGGCAGGCAGACCAACTATAGTCCAGCTGGAGGTGGTGAGAGCATGTTCCATGGTCTTTGCAGTGTCAAAGAAGAGAAGGGGGCCACAAGAAAGGGGGCTGAGGTTGAAAAGATAGATCTTGGCAACAATATAAGGCAGAGGAAACTGTTGCAGTGGAAATAGCCTGGATTTTCAGCAAACTTGTAACCTTGACAAATCACTTGGCCTCCATAAATTTCAACTCTTCATCTGTATCATGATATTAGATTAAATAACATCCAAATCCCTGCTAACTCTAAATCTATGATCAAACAAGAGGGACTTGGGGCAGCTGGTGGCCCACTGGATAGAGCACTGGCTCTGGAGTCAGGAGGACCTGAGTTCAAATGTGGCCTCAGACATTTACTAGCTGTGTGACCCTGGGTGAGTCACTTAACCCTGATTGCCCCCCCCTAAAAAAATCAAAAGAGAGGGACTCATACAGGACTGATAGGGGCTCAGAAAAAGAAAAAAATCATAATAGACTGGAGTTATCAAAGGAAAACTAGTCCTTGTCACTTATTGAATGTCCTGTCTTTCTGCCCATTCTAGCCTACTCATCTGCCCCACCATGTCAAGCCCTCTGTCTATAGGTCCACACAGCACTTAACTCAGCTTTCCTAACCTGAGCCTCCAGTCCCAGGCAATGCCTCCCCCCACCACCCCAGATTTCCTCCCATCCTTCCCTCTGTTTCTCCAAGCTCTTTTCTTCTGAAGTTCCAGGATTAATGAAATTTCACTTGATTAAAGTACCTATGTTCCAGCCAAAGTAACTTACTAGCCATTCCCCATACTCTTGTCTCCTACCTCCATGACTTTGCACAGGCTGTCCCCTATCCCTAGAATGCTTTCTCTCCTTCTATTGGCTTCAGAATCCTTAGAATCCTTCACTGGGGCTTTAAGGCTCAGGTGGTTCCTCCTTTGGTGGGTACACCAAATGTTAGCATTTTCTCCCTACTCCACCCCCATTATTTTGCATATACTTTGCATTTACTTATCTGTTCACTGTTGTATACTGATCCTTGAGGATTGGAACAGTTTTTGTCTTTGCCATCCCCAGTGGCCTAGCACTTGTCTGGAACGTAGAAAGAGCATTCGTCATCATCATCATCATCATCATCATCATCCCCATCCAGAATGTATATGGTACTTTGTTTGCAAAGCACTTTACATGTGTTACCTCATTTGATCTTTACAAGCCTATGAGATACTTCTCAGAAACCCTATATGATATAATATAAACCTTGAGGGAGGGAACCTTCTTCCAGCTTTCCTCCTCTACCAAATAAATTTCTTTCCAAAACTTAAAAAAAAATCCTATGAGTTAGATGCTATTATTATCCTAGGGTCCAGCTAGGTGGCCAAGTGGGAAGGGGGGGGTAGGGAAGGGAAGGAGGGAGAAAAATTTGAAACCTCAAATCTTACAAAAATGAATGTTGAAAACTATCTTTACATGCAATTGGAAGAAAAATAAAATACTATTAAGAAAAAAGATAAAGTGACATATTATATCTCCCCCTTCCCCCCAGCTTGGCAACATCAGCAAGCATGCCCTTTATCCAAATCATTGATGCTAGTTTTAAACAACATAGGGCCAAGCTTGGACCTTTGGCACACTCCCCTAGAGATCTCCTTCAAGGCTGACATTAAACCATCTGGATCTGGCCTTTCCACTAGTTTCTAAACCACCTCACTGTCCCAGCCCATGTCTCTCCTTCTTGTCTATAACAATAGCATAATAAGTTTTGTGAAATGATTTGCTAAGATCTAGGCAAAGTATAGCTACAGGATTTCCCTATCTACCAGTCCAGTAAACCTTATCAAAACATAAAATCAGGTTAGTGTGGCATGATTTGTCCTTGATGATGCTACGCTGGCTTTTTTGGACCACTACTTGCTTTTACGGTTAAGGTTGAAGTCAGTCAAGAAGCATTGATTAAGCATTTACTATGTGCCAGGCACTGTGATAAGTGCTAGAAATACTTGAAAGAAAAAAAAAAGGCAATGCCTGGCCTCTAGGAACTCTCTAGGAACTTATGTTCTAATAGGGAAGACAACACATAAAAGAAGCTGATGGGTGGGAAGTAGAGGAAAGGCACTTGTCATGGGGTACGGAGGGAGAAAGAAATCCAGAGTCAAGAGTAGAGATTTGGAATCAAGAGCCAATATGGCTGGACTGGTGGACCTTTCTAAAAGCAGAGGATCCAGGAGGAAGTACCAATCAGATGAAAGGGTTACAGTAGCAGAGGACTCTTCCAAGGTGAGATGTTCACTAACTGCCTAGAAAATTGCCAGGAATTAAAGTCAGTTTCACCGTCCTGCATTTTGTAGACTTCATTCTCTTCCCTGATTTGAAAATCAGATTATTTCCTTTTCTTTGTAAATCAATCAGTTCATCAACATGTGTTCCAGGAGCTAGGCTAGGTCCTGGGGATACAGAATGGCAAAAATTGTCCCTGCCCTCAAGGAGTTCCCATTCTAATGGGGGTAAGCATGTATATAAATAAAAATACATGAGATTCTTACAATGTAGGTAGAAGATAACTTTATTGGGAAAGGCTGTGACAGCTGGGGGGCGGGGGTTGGGGAGACCAGGAAAGGCCTCCTGGCTTTGACCTAAGTCTTGAAGGAAGCCAAGGGATCCTTAGAGGCTGAGATGAGGACAGGGAGCATTCTAGGCCTGGAGGATTCCCAGTGCAAAGGTACAGAGCAGAGAGCTACGGTACTGTGTGTGAGGAACACCAAGGGGGGCAGTATGGTTAAACCCCACCCTGTAGTGTGTGAAGGAAAGTGATATGTCAGAAGACTGGAGGGAAAGGAAACAGCCAGGCTGCTTAAAGGGCAGCCCTTCAGTGTATTTCCTTTCCTCAATGATCTTTCAGAGATCACTGAGACATCATACAATTAGCATGAATCCTCTCTCTTACGATATTCAGCAATCATGTCTGCCAAGACCTTTCAGTAACCAAGGACTTAGCTCCTCTGAGCCCCGTGATCTGACCTCATCAAGGATAGCTTAAGGTTCTCTTGCCATATCCTTACACGTGTTTGATTTCAACTCCTTATTAGCCATTTTGGTTCTGGGGTTTGGTTTTTGGGGGGGGGGGGGTTTCAGGCCAAATATTATTCTCTTTTGCCAAGAAAACAGAAGCAAAATCAGAGCAGAGCAATTTTGCCTAAGTCAGGAAAGTCTGGGTTCAAATACTACCTCAGGCACTTACTAGCTCTGTGACAGTGGGCAAGTCATTTAACCTGCCTGCCTCAGTTTCCTCATCTATAAAATGGGAGTGATAATAATAGCACTTACTTCCCAAGGCTGTTGTCAGGATCAAATAAGATAATAGTTGTAAAGCATTTAGCACAGTGACTGACACATAGGAGGTGCTATATGAATGTTAGCTATGATTATTAATAATTAACTACTATTATTATCTACAAAATGATAATAATAATAATAGCATCTACCTTAACAAGTTGTTTTGACATAGTGTATGTAATTATGATCTTATTTACCCCCAAGTAACAGTCTCATTTCTTCCTCAGTCCTCCTTTTTTCACTAATACAATAACAATAAAAGAACAACTCACACGAGTTTTGTTTTTGTCTTTACCTTTCCTCACCAGTTTCATCTTGTTCAGCACTTACTTTCCTGATGCTATTCTCACAAGGTAATCTTAGGCTTTTGTACCTTTCTCTGTTCCCTGCCCTTATTTCCACTATCTGTACATATCTTTTTACAACCTAAGCTAATGAAAGAGTTCCCTATGTGCCCGCAACATTCTCTTTAGACAATTCTGCTTTCCCCCCATCTTCAGAATTATTTCTCTTTATGTCCTCAGAATTGATCCTTGACAGTTTACTCCTGGGCTGTTGAATTTTAGTCCAGAGGATCCTATCTTTTTTCCTGCAAGATTTGAAATCTTTCATCTTTTGAAATCTGTTTTCCCCAAATCTAGGCTACATGTCAAATTATGCCCAACTTTCCTCTCCTCGTGCATTATTAATTTTAAGATGTAATCACTTCCTGAGCAGAACCAGAATATCGTACACAGTAACAACAACATTGTGGGATGATAACTATGATTGACTTAGCTCTTCCCAGCAATACAATGATCCAAGACAATTCCAAAAGACTCCTGATGGAAAATGTTATCCACCTCCAGAGAAAGAACTATGGAGTCTGAATGCAGATCAGAGCATACTATTTTCACTTTCTTTATTTTTTGTGTGTTTTTATCTTTTTGGTCTGTTTCTTCTTTCACAGCATGACTAATAAGGAAATATGTTTTACATGATTGCACATAGATAACCTATATCAAATTGCTTATTGTCTTAAGAAGGAGGGAGGGAAGAAAATTTGTAATCACTTTCCCACCACCAAGGTTTTCATCATTTCAGCAAAGCAATCAGTTTCCCTTTATTAGTGAGAATCAGATTCTGAATAATTATTTCTCTCATTTGTTTCACCACCTGGAATTATCATAAAGGCAAGTCAATAAATTATTTGCTGCTCTGCTTTCAGAAGGTAGAGAGCTCCAGAAGTTGTCCAGATAATTCAATTCCCCCATCACTCCTATATTATGTCTCTTTTCTCACTAGGCTGCCATCTGGACTATTTCATCAGGCCCCCGAAACCTCTTTATTCGAGATCATTTCACAACTTACAAGTACCCTTAGCCCTTGGAGCCCCTCCCTCTCTTTGGCTGGCTCTTTCCAGAATGTCCTTTTAGAAAGGTCACCCAGGCCAGTCTTGATTTCTCTCCAGGTTTCAATCCAGCCTCCTCTATTATGCTTCACAACCAGAATCTTCTTTCCTCCTCCCTGCCTCCCCACTTTCTTTTCAGCTTCCTTTTATATGCTATCTTCCCCCATAAGAATGTAAGGTCTTTGAGGGCAGGCAATGTCCTTCTGCTTACATTTTTATCCCTAGCATTCAGCACACTGCCTGGCATGTGGTAAGTGTTTAACAAATGCTTGTTTACTAACTGGGCCAGCCTTGTGATCTTTTTTTCCTAATCTTATCTAGTTCCACCTTCTGTTTAGGTGGTCAGTAGCGTACTTGATGACAATATTGTTTTTCTTTCTCCCACCATTGACCTTCATCTAAATGCTCCCCTTTTTAATATCCACAATTTTCTTGAACCCCCATATGACAGTAGTTGCACTATTAGAATCCATTACTTGATCATTATATAACAACAGAAAGCCACCCAGATTTCAAAAATCCTTTTCAATGAATCTGAATTTTATTAATCACAATAGCATCTTCATGTATTTGAAAAATACCAATACCTATGTGCAAGATACCATTTATGCAATCTACTGAAGGTAGGTTTGCATATTTATTATAAGAACTCATTCCATGAACTAGACACCTTGCAATGATTCTATAGTCCCCAGGCTAGAAAACTCTGGCTTAGAACAAAGAATGTCAGAGCCAGAAGGGACCTAAAACATAGAATATTAGAGTAGAATGGAACCTTAGAACATAAAAAGTCAAGCTAGAAAGAAACTTAGAGATTATCTAGGCCAAAAGCTTCAATTTGTAGAGGGTGCAGAAGGCTAGAGAGGAAGTATGATTTGCCCAAAATCATCTGTTAAGTCAATAAATGGGTGGGATTCATTGATTTCAGTTCCCTTTTCTCTGTACCAAATGTACAAGAAAAGTGTGGGGCACTCTTGATTTGAGAATTCCTTAGACTAACTCAAAATCCCATTCAGGCTATAACTTGGACAATAAATCCTAGAGAACTGCCTGAGACATATTGAAGTTAGGTTACTTGCCCAAGGTCACACAGCTAGTAAGTGTCAGAAGCAGGATTTGAAGCCAGGTGTCCCTGACTGAGCTCAGAACTCTCTGAATTGTTCCCTGCTCTCTCTCTATTGCACCAGATGCAAAGCAAGGCCTATAAGCAATACAAATATCATATGTAATACAAATATCATGCATAATAGAAACAATATGAAAATTATATATACTATAAATAATATTTATGTGTAATATAAATAATTTGCTCTAAATACAACTTTCATCACATCACTCCCCTGTTAAAGACCCTACAGTGATTTGCTGTGACCTATAATAGTCATCTCCAAACTTTTTTGGTTCTGTACCCTATCAATGGAAGGGACAACCAGTGGCTCAGTGGAGGGAACACTGGGTCTGGAGTCAGGAAGACTTGAATTCAAATTTAGCCTCAGATACTTCCTAGCTCTGTGATGCTGGGCAAGTCATTTAACCCCTCATTGCTTGACAAAATGGATCCACTGGAGAAGGAGATGGCAAACCACTCTAGTATCTTTGCCAAGAAAACTCCAAATGGGGTTACGAAGGACTGAACACAAATAAAATGACTGAACAACAACCCCATGAAGAAAATTTTTAAGCATGGGCCCCCAATATATGTTTACCTATCTATAAATTGTATACATCACTACTGTACTAACATACTATGTATACTTACAAAACATATATAAAATTTTAATGAGATAAAGATGAAATCTTTATAAAATCTTTTTATTTTATTTGTTAACAGTGTAACAAATCTTTTTGCTCTTTTTACTCTTAATAATATTTTATTGAGAGCATATGATTGAATAAGCTTCATTATTTTCCAAAATAATATCTATTTATTAATAATGAATAGATATATAGATAATTGATACCTAAGTATATGTGTAATCTTTTTCAAAAATAATGTGTAATAATTTCAGACATAGTGTAGGAGTTTGTTTTGCTTGCCTATATATACTCATTGCAATGGTTTTGGTTTTCTTTTTGTGTGTGGGAGGAGGGAGGCAAGAGGGAGAGAAAACACATGCTTGTTATTTGAAAAAATAGAATTTAACAAAGAAAGAAAGAAGAAAGAAAGAAATCCCTGTATATGCATGTATTGAGGGATAACAGACTTATAAATAAAAATTATTTGTTAGAAATTAATTATACAACTCATTTGGTCAATGTTGCTAGCCAAACAGGTGACTTTCTTCTTTAAAGGTATTTTTTGAAAAAATAGAAAGACATATGTAAAATGCCACCATTGTGCATCCCCAGATCACCTAAGATGGAGGCACCCATGTGGAAGATGCCAGGGGTCTGCTTCTGGGAGAAGACATTCTTTATTCCCCTACCACAATGATAGAATCAGCCTTTTCCAAGGATGCGTAGCTGCCATGGGCGTCATCTTCCAAATTACCAGACTAGGACAGTCAATCTCTCTGACATCATCAGGGGATGAAGAGTCTGTTCACCCACAGCATGGGCACCATGAACTTCTCCTTCACTCATTATCTAACACTTACTCCTCTGGCAGCTGGGCAAGCTTTCAAATCCCTGCTTTCTGCACCTGGGAGTCTGAGGCAGCTGATGGCACAGTGGATGAAGTGTTGGACCTGAAGTCAGGAAGATCTGAAATCTGGTTTCAGACACTCATTAGCTGTGTGACCTCAAACAAGTTACTTAACCTCTGTCTCTGTTTCCTGATTTGTAAAATGGGGATAATAATACTACTTGTTTATTAGTAGAAGGTTGTTGGAGGATCAAATGAGATAATATTTAAAAAGCACTTAGCGCAGTGCCTGGTCCATTGTTAACCATTATTATTGTTATTATTTTGTCCTCTAACTGTTCAATGGTAACATGTTCCTCTATCACTTTAAAGTTGCTTACAATTCTGTAAGCTAGATGGTGAAAATATCTCCCACCTTTTATAGATGAGGAAATTGAGGTTCTAGGAGTTTAAGCAGAGAAGGGGACAGGGAAAAGCTTATAAGTAGTATCATCTTCTTATAAACTGAGTATGAGATCCAACTAAGCCAGATAGTCCCAATAGCATTTATAGATGAAACTTGAAAGCGAACACATAAATGCAAAATGAATAGATTTGCCAGCACTTCTATAATAATCTATGATGAGAATGTGGTAAGAGCACCACATTTAGACTTTAACGCCTCAGTATTCAATGTGCTATATGAGGGAGTCGAAATGGCACTAAAGAAAATTGAAGAAAAAGATCAAATCTAGAATAAGGAAATCTGTGTTGGAGGCAAGTCAATTTTAAGGACACTTCAGAATTGATGTACAAGCTATATCTGTGAGATGAGTGAGAAAGAAAAGAAAAACAATCATGAATATTATTTCCTCCCCCACCAAAAAAAAGGTGGCCAAAGAGACAACTACTAGTCCTTGTCTACTTTCTCATCTCTATAATCTCTTTATGACAATGGTCTCTGCACACATCAAGGGTATCCTTGATGAAAACACATAATGGGAACAAGCAAGCTTTCACAAGCATTTTTCCATGGCAAAGCACATCTTCACAGTCACACAGACTGAATGATAGGAAGAATGCAAGATCCTACCATCTCTGTTGTTTGATGATTAGGGGGAAAAAGCATCTAACTCAGTGGAATAAAACGTTGCCCTAAAGTTTGTTTTTCAATAAGGTGTCTCCTATTCAGATATTTTGGTTAATAGTAGGTTTCTCAAAGATCACCCAAAAATAACCTTGATCAACAATCCTCAGATTATCCATATCAAGCAAGGCTTAAAACAAGGAGACACATGCTCACCAAACTGTCATGTGGGATGTCCTGGGTGAAATCTAGATGAAAGCAGATTCTCCCAACCAGAGATCTTCCAGCAAGGACTCCATGACCCCTTGTAGAGTATCTTACAGAGGACATTCTTCTTCAGATATGGGTCATAGGAGATGGCCACTGGGCACCTTTCCAACTAGAAAGAGCTGTGATTATAGATGATTATTAGTGGCCCTTTTAGTGCTAATTTTGAGTGAGTTAGATTGGAATGGAATGGACTTTTGAACCCATTATCACATTGTCCTTCTAGCATCCCTGAGAAGTAAGGACAGTCCAGGGACTATTAATCCTATTATACAGGTGGAACAATGAGATGTTCAAAATAAGGAAGGGATTTTGCTCTGTGGGTGGTCCAATAATACAAACAAAACCACTCTTCTCCTGCTTGCATACAATGTTTCAGTTTTGCTGAAATAAAATAATTTCATTAATATAAATACATTATAAATAAAATAAACATTCATTAAATGCCTAATATGCGTAATAAAGTTGATAGAACTGAGAATGCGCTCAGGACATTTCCAAGAATGCCTGTTCTTGCCTCTTGTTAAAGGAGATTCATGACCAGAGGCTCTTGGTTGATCCTTTGTTCCCTGTGATAGTGGGAGTTGGAGGGAGGGAAAGGATACGAAATAGCATTGGTCACTGACCCAGGAAGAGCTGCTCAGTCAATAAGCTTAAAAAGAAAGACCAAAGTCTCTTCCTGTCTGTCTGTCTCTCTCTGTCTCTGTCTCTGTCTCTGTTTCTCCTCTTCAGTAAAATTATGGTGGCTATGCACACATTATAGCTAGTACATGCACTTGCCTAGGTGAGCCTAAGACTTGATGCCAAGCCTCTGGCTGGCGGCTAGGTGACATAGTGGATAGAGCATTGAGCTTGGAGTTAGGAAGACTCATCTTCTTGAGTTCAAATCCAGCCTTAAACATTTACTAGTTATGTTACTCTAGGCAAGTCATTTAACCATTTGTCTCATCTGTAAAATGAACTGTACTAAGGAAATGGCAAACCACTACAATAGCTTTGCCAAGAAAACAAAAAATGGGGTCATAAAGAGTCTGAAGCGAGTGAACGAGGTGAACCTAAGACTATATTCCAAGTCTCTGGTTGGCTGCCTCTTCTACTTTGTTCTTCTTTTTCTTAGTGCAGATAACCAAACAGTGATCCCAGGAGATGGGTGTTTCTATACTTAGAAGCAACCATATCAACCTGAGAGGTCCAGAGTCATTAAGATGTCAGGGTGTTGGTTGCTAGGGGGAGATGCTTCCTGCAACTACATTCTTCTTGGAGACAAAAATGGACACCACTAGGGAGATGATACATGCATTCATGGCTGGTCAGAAGATATGAACCTTAAGTGAATATCTGCTCAGAGAATGTAGACTGGTGTGAAAATGAAATCTGTTCAGCAGTCACACAAGCTTCTTTGGACTCCTTCCTACCTCTGGGGAGAGTATAATAGGATTGATGCATTACTATTTTATATTTTGAGTATTTGTCAATTTACACTTATAAATCTGTACTTATGTAAGCTTTTATTTTTTTAGGTAGAAGAAATAAATAGCTGTCCTATACCTGATATCTACTACTTTGTACATTGAGGAACCTTTTTGGGAGACTCTAGACATGTGGCAAATCTACATTTGTTTAAAGTGAGGGAATAATGAACCACAAAATACAAGAGCTTAATTCCTCCTCTTTGGGGTCAGGCTCTCCCAGGAGTAAACTTGGTCTGCAGGAGTCTAGAACCAAAGCCCCTTTGTGAGAAGAGACTACAAGTGACATTAGTAGCAAGCAGCATGATAGCTGACTTTATAGTTGAGAAGACTTGGGTTCAAATACCTTTTACCTCTGACTCATTGGCTGTGTGGCCCTGGCCAAGTCAATTAGCCTTTCTGTGTCCCTGGCAATTATTTTGAGTATAACTTTCAGAAAAGGATCTGCTTTGGTAGATCGTAAAACACAAAGCTCCCTATCCTAATGCAATCACTGATTGGGTTATAAAGAAAATACTCAAGGCTCTGTACTTTGCATTGGAGATTCAAAGACAAACTATGAAAACAGGTCTTGCCTTCAAGGAGCTTACATTCTACACGGGAGGAAACAACAAAATATGCACAAAGTAAATATAAAATAATTTATATGTATGTCACCACAACAGGCAGCTAGGTGTTACAGTAGATAGATTGCCAGACCTGGAGTCAGGAAGACTCTTCTTCCTGAGTTCAAATATGGCCTCAGACACTTAACATCTGTGTTATCCTGGGCAAGTCACTTCACTCTGTTTGCCTCAGTTTCCTTATCTGTAAAATGAGATGGAGAAAGAAATGGCAAACTACTCCAGTATCTTTGCTAAGAAAACCCCAAATAGGGTCACAAAGAGTCAGACATGCCTGAAAAATGATGGGACAAATGTCACTATAAAAATCTAGACAAAGTAAATACAAATTAATTTCTGGGCTTAAGAGGAAAGAATTAACAACTCGGAGAATCAGTAAAGGCTAGTATAAAACATGGCACTGAAACTGAACCTTGAATGGAGGTAGGGATTCATTCAAGAGGATAAAGGCAAGAATCTGAGAGCAGACAAATTGTGGCAGGCTGCTGGCCTCTTCAGGCCTCGATTAATAACAAGTATTCCATTTTCACCAACAATAAGCATTACTGAGAATCTGCTCTTCCTGTGAAAGGCTTGTGATAGGAACCATGGAATCCAAGAACCTTCTCAGCCTCAAAACTTCAAACAATTGACCCAGACTCCCAGAACACTTAGCAGTTGCAGACTCTAAAATTCCAGTGTTTTTCAGACTCTACAAGCTTAGCATTCTGGAATTGGAATCTTCAAGCTAGAAGGCATTTTAGAGACCAGTTAATTTTTTACTATTAACTTATTTTTAGTTTTCAACTTTCACTTCCATAAACTTTTGAGTTTTAAATTTTCTCCCCCTCCTTTCCCACCTCCCTCCCCAAAACAGTGTACAATATGATATAGGCTCTACATATACATTCCTATTAAACATATTTTCACATTAGTCTTTTTGTAAAGAAGAATTAGAAGCAATAGGAGGAACTACAAGAAAGAAGAAACAAACAAACAAAAAAAACAGAAGAAAAAAAGAGCAAATAGTATGCTTCGATCTGCCTTCAAACTCCATAGTTCTTTCTCTGGATGTGGATAACATGAGATTGAGACCAGTTAATCTAATCCTTATTCTACAGACAAAGTTAACAGGCCTACAAGTGACAAAGTGCCAAAGGTCACTTTGACAGACCCAAGTCTAGAACCCACATCACCTTTACTAGTGCTTTCTCCATGAATATCACAAACCCCACTTTATAGAATCGAACACTGAGACCAGGAAAGGAAAAATAACTTATTCAAGAGCATTTTCTATCAGCAGCAGAACCAGGACTCAAACCAAGGTCTCTCAGGCCAGGCCTCCTTCCACTGCACCAAGTTGCCTCTGGTCATTTCATCCCAAATGATCATATTAGTCATTCGGCTATTGTTACCAGTCATTTTGACTGGTAACAATAGCAGTCATAGCTCATTCAGGTTAGCCTACAACTTTCCCCAAAACAACTCTGAAAGGTTGATAGCATATAATAACACACTATCATTGTTATTCACTTTTAGAGAGAAGGAAACCAAGAATGAGAGAAGTGATTGATGGGAGTAGCCTAAGGCCACAGAGGTACTGTCAAAGCCCTGTATCAATTCTCATATCTGGTAGTAGGAAGCCAGTGGCCTTCCCAAGAGATAGCAAAGTAGACTGGATTTGGATGCAGAAGGACCTGAATGTGAATGCTACCTTACTATCTGTGTAAAACTGAGAAAGTCAATTAATCACTCTGGGCCTCAGTTTCCTCATCTGTAAAGCAGAAATAATAAAAGCACCTACTTCATGGGATTGTTGTGAGGGCTAAATGGGATTACAAGGTTGTTTGCATGTTATCTCCCCGGTTAAGATGTGAGCTTCTTGAGTATGGGAACAGTTTTGTTTTTTTTTCCCTTTCTGTGTATTCCCCAGGACTTAACATGGTGGCCGGTGCATAGTAATTGAATAATAAATGCTTGTTAATTTGATGACGTTGCAAAGCACCTTGCAAACCCTAAAACATATTATTAAAAACTAAACACTAAAACACTAGATATTATTATTATTGTTATCCTTATTAATTATACTGAGTCAAAGACAAACAATGAAAGCAGACCTTGCCCTCAAGGAGCTTATATTCTACTTAGGAGGAAAAAACAAAATATGCACAGAGTAAATATAAAATAATTTATATGTATGTCATCACAACAGGCAACTAGGTGTTGCAGTAGATAGTGATGACCATTTTTTTTCCTAACACAAAGACAATGGGCAAAGGAGAAACTACATTGCTCACACACAACAAATAGGACCATCCACAGTGCAAATTTTTAAAACAGTAAACTGCTCTTTTCCATCTAGAAAAATGTGGTGTGGCTCCTTTAAATTTCCAGGGCTATCATCCAAGCGCCTAGTCATCCTGAGCCTCTGGCTTCTTTCCTTCCACACTCTGATCCACCACCTTCTGGAAAAGAACTTTTTCTGGGCAAGGAAGAAAAAAAAAGGAAAGCATTGAAGACAGATGGCGATTTCGTGATGTGGCTGATGGCTTCCCCTGACCATTCAGCTCCTCCTCCCCCTCTATCCTTCCATGAAGTCTCTGAGCCCAACATGACACACATTTTTGTTCCCTCAACTAATTCCTAGTGGCTAAAATTACTAGGGTGTCCAATGTTTTAATAATGTATATTCTAGAAATTCTGACACTGTCATTATGTGACCCTGGACAAATCAGTGTCCGTCTCTAATCTGAAAAACAAGGGCTAGATTAAATGTTCTTAAGAGCCTGATACTTTAGGCTCTATCTTCTAAAGGCCCCTCCAGCTCTGACATTCTATGTTCCGTGTTCCAAGCTCCCTTTCAGCTCTGAAATTCCATGTGGCACAATCCCACTCCTTTTGACATTCTACATTCCATGTTCTGAGGTCTCTTCCAGCTCCAACATTCAATGCTCTACATTCCAAGATTCATTCCAGCTCTGACATTCCATGATACATGGTCCCTCTCACTTTTAACATTACTCCAACAACCTCCCCTGACCCATTTTAATAGTAAGGATAACCCCCAAGGATTTATTGTGCTTGACTATGCATATTTGTTACAAAGGATTTGTTTTCCCTCCTTTGGAGAATTGGTGGGGGGAGGGGGTGCAGGGAGAGGAAGGGTGTGTAGAATAGAAAAAAAAAACAGAAAAGAGAGGAAAGAAGATCCTTGAGATACCTATTTCTTTCTTCCTCTCTTTCTTTCTTTCTTTCTTTCTTTCTTTCTTTCTTTCTTTCTTTCTTTCTTTCTTTCTTTCTTTCTTTTTAATGCAGAGAAGGGAACAGAAGGAAGGCCAGAAGGAAGCACAAATAAGCAAGACAGCTTTGAAAGCTACATGTTGGATAAAAACTGTATATAATAGAGGTCTGCAGTTTCATCTAAATCTGCTTTTTTGTTCTACTGGGTACTTGAAAATGCTCATTCTGTTTGGTATTTGTTAAGTTCAGAATAAAAATAGATTTTAAAAAAGAATAGTCCTTCTTATATTACAAAGCATATTCCTCGAAACAGCCATATAAGGTAGGCTTGGCTACACGTTATCATTTCCATTTTACAGAGGAAGCACTTGGCACTTACAGAGTGGAAATGACTGCGTTAAGGTCACTCAAGGGGTCAGTGTGGACCCAGGACCCCATTCAGCTCTCCTGACTTTAAAGGAGTCCCAACCCCTTACCAGAAGATGAAACCGATTCAGGTGTTTCTCTATTATGGATGGGCTGTACTGAGCTATATTCACACTCTTTTGCCGGCTGGTAAACTCTCGGTGATCATGTTTGCATTACATCTGGCCAAAGTCCCAGGGCTCAGTCTGGGGCTGGGGTCAGGACTTAGACTATGGCTAAGATCAAGGCTCAGTCTATAGCCAGAAAATATATATTTATTCAGTAAGCAGCTGATTTTCTCACAAGAGTATTGAACCTGTAACCTTGATTTTATTAGCATCATTGGTCCTGGAGGTTAATTAGAAGCAACATTAACTACTCTGGTCCCATTTCCTGGGACATCTTCTTCCAGCAGCAGGTCCCTGCCGTCTTTCCCATGGGTGCTTCTGTCTTAGATGATCTGGGCATGTGCAAAGCCCCATTACAATAGAATCACAGAACCTTAAAATCATGGAGACCTAGAATATCAGAACTAGAAGGGACACTGGAATTCTAGACAGTGAAAAGATATGCCCTGTTACTTGCTACACATTTGAGCTTAGTCAAATCACTTAAACTCTGTGACAATTTTCTCTTCTGTAAAATCTTTCAGCTCTAACTCCTATGATCCGATAACTACTGAACAGAGAATGAGGAAAGGGATCTTAGAGATCAAGCTTTATTGATAAGCCGCAGGAGAGCAACCAGAATGGTAAAGGGCATTGGGTTCATGACATATAAAGATCAGTCAAAGCATTTAGCCTGGGAAGGAAAAGGTCCAGGGAGAGCATGACATCTATCTTCAGGAAGCAGAATTAGACTTGGTCTGTTTAGCTCCAGAGGGAAAAACCAGGAGTGATGAAGGGAGGTTTCAAAGAGGCATGTTTAGGCCTGGTCAGGAAAAACTTGGTAAAAATTCGAGCTATCCAGAAATGGAATGGCCTGACTGGGAAGTAGGGCCTTCCTCCTCAAAGGGATTCTTCAAGAAGATGCTGCGGGGCCACTTTTTCTCAGGTGCTGTGAGTGTGCTTTCCATTTCAGTTATGAGTCAGGCCAGATGGTCACTAAGGTCCCTTCCAAATCCTAAATTCTGTGATGCTGCAACTGTGATCTCTGTTTCAAGGGTTTGGTTTGTTTTTGAGCTGGGTCTCCCTGTTTGGCCCAAGATAAAAGTGCATCAGCACCAATCACAACCCAATCCCACTACTGGTCGGGTGGGTGTGCTGTAACTTGTTCCATTTTTCTAATCTGAGCCGGCTGGTCCTCTTATCAGGCAGCTTGGCTGCTCCTCAATCCTGAGGACTCACCACTGGTGCCAGACTTAACCATCGACTCAACTTCATCTCAGTACTCCCAAGCTCAAGGGATCCATCAGCCTCAGCCTCCCAAGAGGCATGTGCCACCAGACCTGGCTTAGGTCATCAGAGCTTATTAACCTGAGGTCTACAAACTTTTTCTTTTCGTATTTTTGAATACTGTATTTCAATGTAATTGATTTCCTTTGTAAATTAAGGTATTTTATTTTATACATTTAAAAACATTATTTTGTAAGATATACAGGAAATGGGGTATAGAAATCTATCCTACCCTACAGGAAAATTGAAGGGGAAGGGGATAAGAGAAGGGGGGAGAGATAGAAGGGAAGGCAGACTAGGGGAAGGGGTATTCAGAATGCATGCCATCTTGGGGTGGGGGGAGAGAGGAGATGGGGAGAAAATTTGAAACTCAAAATCTTGTGGAAATAAATGTTGAAAACTGAAAATAAATTAATTAATTTAAAAAAACACCTTATTTTGAGGAGAGGGTCATAGGCGTCACCAGACTGTCCAAGGTTGAAAAGCCCTACCCTATTCCAACCCCCCACAAAGAATCTCAGATTTTAGAAATGAGAAAAATGTGGCCCAATGAGGGAAAATGATCTATCCCAAGTTCATTAAAACTCAAGCTAAGAATCCTGCAGCATTGTTTGAACTGGGCTTTTTCTTTAGTAAGCAGTAGTGAAGAGGCTGCATGTGAGTGTAGGGAAAGTGGACTGCCTGTCCCTCTCTGGACAGCTACAGAGCAGGCAGGGCTTTTGCCTGGGCTGGGCCTGAAGTACATTCCTCTGCTGAGCAGCCACTCCCGGGTGGCCCATCCCCCACACTGCCACGTTGTCTGGCAGTCTGCAGCAAGGGAAGGGAGAGGAGGAGAAAGGAGGGGGCTGCTTTCCTCTGCTCCTTCTCCTCCTCCCACTCCTTCCTCTCCTCCCCCCCCTTCCTCCTCCCTCCAGAACAATTCTCCTTCCCTCATTCTTTGGAGCCCAAGACACATCTACTTCCATACGACAAAAATAAGTCACACACACATAAACACACACACACACACACATACACACACACACACACACACACACACACCACAAAGTACATACATGTGTTATGTGTAGGGTTGTATGCATGCATGGAATGTATGGATAGATTTTAATGCATACTCTGTATCCACATACATACAATACTTACATATAATGCATGACCACATCTGATATGCATTCAATACTACACATAAGGCTCATACCTAGTATACACATGCATGAACAATAAGTAGACACAGATTTCCTTGCATATACGTATATAATACAATCAGTAAGTCCATATCCTCTCCAAGCCTTTTGTGTAAACTAAGCTCCTCCCTTCCCTCCTTTCCGTGTGCCCTGACATCTTCCTCCAGGGATCTGAGTCTGGCCCAGGTCCCAAGGCCAGATGTAGTACTGGAGAAAGAGCAGGGGCTTTAGAAACAGAGCAGCACGGGTCAAATCCTGGCTTTGTCCTTCACTTACTACCTATGTGACCTTGGGAAAGTCACCCTCTCTGGACTTCCGTTTTCTTATGTACAAAAGGAGGAGGGTAGGACCAAATGCTCTGAGGTTGATAAATCTGTGATGTCACATAGGCTGCTCTAGGACGAAAGGAGTGGAACATAGCTGAGACCATAGCCCTCCCCATTCTTGTCTCCCCAAAGCTTGCTTTCCTCAACGACTCCACCAGAGACACTTCCTTGGCCCCTGACTCAGTGAGGACCCTAGTGAGGATGCCAGGGCACCTATCCTTGGGAAGCCAGGCTGCTGGACTCAGGAAAGGAGGAAAGAACAGGGACTGTGACCTCCTCAAACAAGAAGCTTAGATTCCAGACAGTGGAGCAGAAGCCGCTCTGGGAAACCTGAGGCAGGTTAAGTCCCTTGTAGGGAAGGACAAGGGGCAGCTAGGGCCCTGGGCTTGAAATCAGGAAGACCTGAGTTCAAATCCAGCCTCAGACATTCATTAGCTATGTGACCTTGGGCAAGTCACTTAACCTCTGTTTGCCTAGGAGGCAACTAGGTGGCTCAGTGAGTAGAGTTCAGCCTTCGTTTTGGAAGAGGACCAATGACATCATGAGCGATGCCTTGACTTTTGAGTGAATTGGATTTAAGTGAGGCAGAGCTGCTCAAAGTCATCAGCCTCTCTCTCTCTTCCAGAGTCACTGAAGCCCCATGGTAGGACAAAAATCAAGATAACTGTCAATGGCTCAGGATGCAGTAGATGAC
Organism: Vombatus ursinus; assembly: GCF_900497805.2. Classification (NCBI taxonomy): domain Eukaryota; kingdom Metazoa; phylum Chordata; class Mammalia; order Diprotodontia; family Vombatidae; genus Vombatus; species Vombatus ursinus. The sequence continues at coordinate 22,327,978 of NW_020945437.1, forward strand.
CTTGGTGTCAACACTGGACCTGGAGTCAGGAAGACCTGAGTTCAAATCCAGACTTAGACACTTACTGGCTGTGTGACCCTGGACAAGTCACTTAACCTCTGTTTATCTTAATCCACTGGGGAAGGAAACGTCAAAGCACACCAGAATCTTTGCCAAGAAAACCCTATGGACAGTATGTGTGGTCCACAGGGTCAGAACAATGAAAGGGAAGGACAAATAGATAAGGAAGGTGGAGGGAGCCATCACAATTTCATAATTAAATAGAGTGTCTCAAAAGTCTTAGTGCAGCTTTAAGATTTATCAACTACACTAAGACTTTTGGGACACATTGTATCATGCTTTAAGGTTTGCAAATTGCTTTACGTGAATTATTCTCTCATTTGGTTCTCACAACCCTCCTGTGAGAGAGATGCTACAGGGATTGTTATCTCCATTTGACAGACGAGGTAACTGAGACTCCAAGAGGTTAAGAGATTTACCTATGATCATACAGCAATTAAGTGCCAGAGGCAGGATTCGAACCCAGGTCTCTCAACTATGTGTCCAGGGCTCTTTCCACTAGCCAACACTGCCTTTTCTCAGTGTAGAGGAAAAAATGACGTACTTTCAGACCTGGGTTCTAGACTCCACTCGGCCACTCACCAGGTGACCTTGCACGAGAGACACTCCCCTCTCTAACTCAATTACCTCATTTATAGGATAAAGTAATTTGACTAGTTGATTTCTAATGTCCTTTCCAATTCTAATACTATGTGCTCTGTGTTCTAAGGGCCCTCCCAGCTCTGACAGTCTGTGTTCTAAGGGCCCTCCCAGCTCTGACAGTCTATGTTCTAAGGCCCTCCTAGCTCTGATGTTCTAGGTTCTAGGGTATCTTCTAGCTGTCTGACAGTCTGGGTTCTAGAGCCTCTCCCAGTTCTGACAGTCTGTGTTCTAAGACCCCTCCCAGCTCTGCCATTCTGTGTTCTAAGACCCCCTCCCAGCTCTGACATTCTGTGTTCTAAGACCCCTCCCAGCTCTGACATTCTCTGTTTGAAAGTCCCTTCCTGCTCTGATATTCTGTGTTCTAAGCTCCCTTCCAATTCTGACATTTTCTGTTCTAAGGTAGGCTCTTCCATCTCTGACATTCTGTGTTCTAAGGTCCTTTCTAGCTCTTACATCCCATGTTCTAAGGCCCCTCCCAGCTTTGACATTCTCTGTTCTAAGGTCATCTTATCTAATCTCCACATTGTACCAAGGAGAAAATAGGGGTTCTGGAAGGGGAAAGAGAGTATTGTTGGGTCATGGGAAACTCCCTGGTGGGTGGAAGGTGGGGAAGGGCTGTGCAGGTGGACCACAAAGGAGGAATGGAATGGGATTGGACCTGTGATGCCCCACGGTGACTGTCCAACTCAACATAGTCGGAACCCTGTCCCCATTCAGTCACTAAATCCCTGTGTGACCCTAGATAAGCCTTATCCTTTCTCTGTGCTTCCATAAAATCACACTTTTGGATTAGATAATCGCCAAAGAGGGTCTTTCCAGGTCTGAATTAGCATGATTCCATAAGACAAGGAGGACTCACTGAGCCTTCTCCCTCCCCAGCTGCAGGCCAGCTGCCTCCTTCTAGCTCTCTCTCCTCAATTTCAATACCATGAACTTTGTAGTCATTCCAGTTCTGGGGCAGCATTTAGTGTCTTCCACCAAAGCCAATCTACCACGTCAGCTTCCAGCAGAAGGCCAACCCACCCTAAGTGGGTGTGGGTATGTAGGGGGTGGGAGAGGAATGGTGGCCAGAGTAAAATGTCTTTCATCAGCCAGATCATAAGAGCCCCTGCATTGGCCACTGCCCAGGCTGAGAAGAAATCAATACACATACACACACAGACGCACACACATACACACATATATGTAGATACAATACCCACACACATACCTTAGAGGTTTTTAAGTCTTAGGCTGGAAGGGATCTTAGGATCGTAGAACCACAGATGTTAGAACCAAATGGTACCTTACTTAGAAGACTGAACTTAGAACATTAAAACTGGAAGGGACTTTAGAACATAAGTGTGTCAAAGCTGGAAGAGATCTTAGATATCATCTCTTCGAATACCTTCATTTTTTCAGATGATTAAACTGAGAGCCAGAGAGTCAAAATGATTGAGGATCATAGATTTTACCTGAAGTCTTTCCTGATCCCCCCCAACCCCAACTGTTAATGCCCTCCCTCCAGTGATGTGCTGGTAAATGTTTAACAACTGGCTTTCTGAAAAATAATGTACTCATGGCATACCTTTAAGTTTAATCTGCATTATTAACATTTTCTCTATCACTTTCTTGAGTCTAGACAATCAACAAAACAATAAATCAAGCCCGGATTTTTGGCTTTTGTCAGTTTCTGAGGTGTAAATGCTCACACTGAAAATTTAACAATTGTCCCAAGGGAGCTGGCTCCAGCATGCTCCTGCTTCCTTCCCAAAACTATTTAACTACTTTGCACATATTTTTTATTTATTAGCTTTATCTGAGATGATCTTCACTTTATCCAATATGTTTCTTAAATGTACATAGTTGTTTGCATGTTGGCTCCCCCATTAGATTGTGATTTCCCTAAGGTAGGGACTATTTTTGTATCCCCAAAACTTAGCGCAGTGCCTAGCCTAGAGTAAGTGCTTAATAAATGCTTGTTGATCTGACTTATTTATGCTGTTGGCAGCTAGGTAACACAATGGATAAAGCATGGGTCCTGGAGTCAGGAAGACCTGATTTCAAATTTGACCTCTGACACTTATATGCTCTGACCCTGGGCAAGTCACTTAACCCTGTTTACCTCAGTTTCCTCAGGTGTAAAATGAGCTGGAGAAAGAAACGGCAAACTACTCCAGTATCTTTGCTAGGAAAACCCCAAATGGGGTCATGAAGAGTCAGAAACAACTGAAAATGACTAAACAAACATATTTATGCTGTATATGTCTTAAATCTGTTGTCACTTCCATCAGTGTGAGCTCAATGAAAATAGAAATTATTTCCTCCTTTGTATTTGTATCCCCAGCACTTAGTACAGAAGCTGGCATATGGAAAGTGCTTAAATATACTTGTTGATTGATAGATGTCCAAGTCCATAGCCCTCCCTTGTAAAATGAGCAGACTGAGGGTTAGAATTAAAGTGAATACCTCAAGATGGCAAAGGCAGTAAGGGGCAGAGTCAAGATTCTAACCTAGGATCTGAGTCCAAAGCCAGTGTTTAAAAAGAAGTGTTACTGTAGACTTTTATTTTTAGGTTACAATCATTTACCATTAACCCCACACATACACGCACACCCATCATGCTGAACTGTCTCATCTTGTAACCGAAAAATAATTAAGTAAATCCAAATGACATAGCAGCTTCATCTTATGTGAATTCCACATACCCTGTACCCACTTCCCTGGGGAGAGGAGGGAGAAATGTCTCCTTAGTCATTCTCCAGGACCAAGATCAGTTACTCCGATTATCATGATTAGGCAGCTTCTTAGTGTTGCTATCACTAGTAGTAATAGTTATTGTATTTATAATGGGGGACTAGACAATGAAAGTCTAGTCTTTGCACCAGACACAGATTTGCCCTTCCTGGTGGATTATACAGTACAACATAATATTCTCTGCCCACTGCCAATCCAACATGAGAAGGGTTGGTGAGCTTGTTTCCAGGCAAAAGTAACAAAGGGGCCCTTTCCCTAATATCAGAGCATGCACAGGTATCCTCTGACCAGGTTCTGTCAGCATAGCATGTCACAATAAGAAGTCTGAGTGGGGGAGGTGTATGGCATCTATGTCCTCCTGGCTACCATGTGCCCATGAACTCATGGCATCTTTGTTTTTGTTGTGTTTCTTCTTTCTTGATCTTAGGTAAATGAGCATCCTGAAATGGGAGTGCCCAGGCCTCCTATTGATGCTAGGACATCCATCATCTGGGAGCAGAGATCCCAGACCTGAGATGGGAACAGCTAAATCTAGGGAAGAACCAGCATAGCTATCTGGTGAGCTGCTTGATCTAGCCCAGCAGTGAATCAGCCCATCAGCTGAGACCCCACCTCCTGCAACGAGCTAGATTCAGGGAATGACCCATCCACTAAGAATGTTACTAGTGTATCCTTCTTTCCTTATTCTGCATCCTTTCATACAAATCCTCTCATGTTTCTCCAAATTCCTTATCTTTGTGGTTTCTTATACCCCAATTATATTCCATTACATTATCATTCACAATTTTTTAGCCATTCCCCAATCAATGGACATCCATTTTGTCTCCAGTACTTTTTGAGTGTTCATACCACTATATTCTCTTGCCCAAGTCAATGGTTTTTAAAATTTATTTTATTTTTAATTCATGGGATAAAACAAAAATTTCTATAACATATTATAATAAAAAATTATTACACATGAAACTGAAAATCTATTATGTACAACTTGCTATCCATTTATATATATAATAAATTTATGTATAATAAATTTATTTTTTCTTCCCTCCCCACCTCACCCTAAAGATGGCTACCATTAGACACAAATAGATATGTATATGTAAAATTATTCTATACATCTAGTTATCAGTTTTCTCTGCAGATAGCATCTTTCTTCATATGTCCTTTGTAGTTAATTTGGGTATTTATAATAGCCAAAATGACTTTGTCACTCAAAGTCGTTCTTAAACCAATACTGCTGTCATTGTATACAATGTTCTCTTGGTTCTGCTCATTTTGCTCTTCATTATTTCATGCAAGTCTTTCCATGTTTTTCTAAGATCATTGAGCTCATCATTTCTCATAGCATAGTAGTATTCCATCACAGTCATATATCACAACTTGTTCAGTCATTCCCCAATTGATGGGCGTCCCTGCAGTTTCCAGTTCTTTGCTACCACAAAGAGAGCTGCTAAGAAAATTTTAGAACATGTAGGTTTTTTTTCCTTTTCAGCTAATCATCTTTGGAAACAGACCTACTAGTAGTAATGTTGGGTCAAAGGGTTTAGGCAGTTTAATAACTCTTTGGGCATAATTCCAGATTTCACTCCAAAATGGTTGGATCAGTTCACAATTCCACCAACAACAAATTAGTGTCCCAATTTTTCTACATCCCCTTCAACATTTGCTACTTTCCTCTTCAATCATTTTAGCCAATCTAGTAGGTGTAAAATAATATCTCAAGGTTATTTTGCATTTCTTTAATCAATAATGATTCAGAGCATTTTTATATGACTATAAATTATTTTGATTTCTTTGTTGGAAAACTGCCTATTCTTATCCTTTGACCATTTATCAACTGGGGAATGATTTGTATTCTTATAGATTTGACAAAGTTCTTTAGATATTTGAGATAAGAGACTTTATCTGGGAAACTATTAAAATTTCCCCCAGTTTTCTGCTTTCCTTCTGATCTTGGCTACATTTGTTTTATTTCTACAAAACCTTTTTAATTTAATATAATCAAAATTATTCATTTTACACTTAACTTTGCTCTCTATCTCTTATTTATTCACAAATTATTCACCTATCCATAAGTTCTAATTTTCTTTTAATATCTCTCTTTATACCTAGGTCATGTATCCATTTTGACCTTATCTTGGTAAATGGTGGAAGATATTGGTCTATGTCCAGTTTCTACCATGCTGCTTTCCAGTCTTCCCAATAATTTTTACCAAATAATGAATGAAATCACACAATGGGTTATTAACAGAGCTATAACTAGAACCCAGATGTTCTGAATCCCAATCCAGATCTCATTCCATTGCCATCAGCTCTTTTCCCTCACCCCTATAACTTATATCACCAGTAGTCTACTTCAACAACTGTTCCACATTGTGAATTTCATTTGGTGGCCTGGTTCACCTCCATGGACATCTTTAAAGGATTATTTAAGGCTTATCAATCCTGTGAAGCCTCCTCTGATGACCCCAGCCCTTGATAATTTCTCTTTGTTAAGACTCCGTAGTCAGTACCACACAATTTCACACTAGGTTGTACGCCATCTTATCTTACAAGTATTGGTTCTGCCTTGATTTAGTTTGAGTACAAATCAGGAGAGACAAAGAGATAGATCCCCTGACATACTCAATCTCCCAAGATCTCTCAGAATTATAGAACCTCAGAGTGGGAAGAGAACCTTGCAGGCCCCCTAATCCCACCTTTACCTGAAAATGAACTTTCTCTACAACAAACACCCTCTTTAAGTGATCATCCAACCTTGGCTTGAAGGGGAGGCATCCATCGTCTTCCGAGATGGTCAATTCTACTTGACATTCTATGTTCTATGTTCTGAGGCTCCTTCCAACTCTGACATTCTGTTCTATCTCCTGAAGTCCTTTCCAGCTCTGACATAATGTATTCTAGAGTCCCTTCCAACTCTAACATTTTATGTTTCCATTTCAGATACACATAGCATCTGTCCTAAAAGGTATGGAAGGTCAGACAAATCTTGGTCCCTGGCACACTGCATCACCCATCAAGGTCTCTAATGCCTTTATAGACAAGTCACCCCTACTTATACCACAGATGTGTCCATTTACTTCTTAGTCATCCAGATTCTCTGAGCAGTGGGTTGGAATTTGGCTGCAGCAAGCTTTCTAAGAAAGCTGCAGAGTGAACCTGGAATCAGGAAGAAAGTCAGATGGACTGGAAGGAGTTTTCAACCAGAGCAAACCCTGCTTTTCTCCATAGTGTACCTTCCTGGTGACCACAACCATCAGGGCTGCCAAGAATAGCATTCCCCTCCCCCCCAAATAGGGCTGGAGACACACTAACCCATTATTACCCTTTGAGAGCTCCATTTTCATTCCACACTGAACAAGCTTCCTGTGTGCAGGGCCTCGGTCCTGGTCAAGGTTGTGGGAGGGTCAGACATGAATAAGGTCCCTGCTGTCACAGAGCTCATGGGATTGTAGGTAGGGGCAAAAAAAATTAAAAAAAAAAACCAGGCACATAAAGAACCACAGTCAGAGGCAGGATGTGATGAGGGTCATATACAGGGCTTTGCTAGGTTAGAGTCAGAGTAGGGGAAAGAGAGTACTTAGCACAGTGCCAGGCACATAGAAGGTGTCTAAGAAGTATTTATGGGCCCCTGACTATTGACTGATATGTAACTGGGGGCATCAGAGAAGGCTGGAGGAGGTCAAGTTTGACCTGGGCCTTGAAGGATGAAGTGGGATTTTAACAGGCAGAGATTATGAAATTTGGAGTATGAAGACAATATAAGCAATACATATTCTACGGAAGCAAAGGTATAGATGCTGGAGAGAACAGGCAGGTTGTGTATTCTAGCCTTGGTCTAGGTGACATCCAGAGAAATCAGGAAAATCATACTGTCTCAGGGCTTCGAAGAGAAGTATAGCTGGAAGAGAGAAGGGATGAGGAACAGTGGGAGTCAAAGAAGCAGGATGAAGTCAGCCTCCTGGGAATCCATTTTATGCGACTCTGTCCTAGTTCCCCTCTCTGGTCCTCAGTGTGCTCAGCTGTTTTGTGAGCGGGGTGAACTGTACTAGAAGAGAGACTTCTAAGCTCCCTTTCAATGTTGCCTATGGAGGGATCCTGCCCAGCTCTGACACAGCATGTTCTAAACAACCTCCCACCTTTGATATTCTGTGCTCTAAGGTTTCGCTGAACTCTGATATAAAATAAATTAAGGTCTTTTCTACCTCCAATATTTCTATTTTAAATACATTTTATTGATGATGCCCTTTATCTTTCTATTATTTTTATATCATTTCCCATTCCCCCTTCACACTGAATCCTCTTTTGTGACAAAGAAAAACAATTAAGCAAAAATATCTGATTCAGATGTTGACCATATCTGACAATGTATATAATTGTGTATTTTGTCCTACCAGCACCCCACCTCTCTACCACGAGGGAAGAGATGTGCCTCATTATCTCTTCTCCAGGTCCTTCCATTATTCAAAGTTCATTTTCCTTTTGGTGATCTTTTTTAAAATGTATAATCTTTGGGGCAGCTAGGTGGTACAGTGGATAGAGCACCAGCCCTGAAGTCAGGAGGACCTGAGTTCAAATGTGACCTCAGACCAAACACTTGACACGTACTTGCTGTGTGACCTTGGGCAAGTCACTTAACCCTGATTGCCTCACTAAAAAAAAACAAAAAAAACAAAAACAATGTATAATTTTTATTTTTCAGGTAACAAATATTTTTAATTAATCTTCTTCCACTGAACAAAACAAAAGAAACAAACCGAAACCCCAAATCCCTCATTACTTATTTACATAATCCAGCAAAACAAATTCCCAGAGTAGCCAGGTCTGAAAATGTCTGGCTCTTTCTGCATTTTAAGTTCATTACTTCTCTGTCAGGAGGTGAGAGACATGTTTCATCTCTTTTGGTTTATCATTATGTTGATCAGAGTTCTAAAGTTTCTCAAAGTTATTTTTCTCCATAATGTTATTATCATTGCAGAAATTATTATCCTACCCTTACTCACATTGGCAGCTAGGTGGTGCAGTGGATAAAGCACCAGGCCTAGAGTCAAGAAAACTCATTTTCCTGAGTTTAAATCTGGTTTAACACACTTACTAATTGCGTGACCCCGGGCAAGTCACTTCACCCTGTTTGCCTCAGTTTCTCATCTGTAAAATGAGCTGGAGAAGGAAATGGCAAAGACACTCTAGTATCTTTATCAAGAAAACCCCAAATGGGGTCATAAAGAGTCAGACATGCCAAAAAATGAGCAAACACACATACACACACACACACACACACACACACACACACACACACACACACCAGGCACTGTGCTAAACACTTCACAAATATTATCTCATTTCATCCTCTCATCAACCTTGGAAGGTAGGTGCTATTATGATCTTCATTTTACAGATGAGGAAACTGAGGCAGAGGTTAAGTGATTTGCCCAAGGTCACATAAATGATAAGTATCTGAGGCTGGATTTGAACTCAGGTCTTCCTAAGTCTAGGCCTAGCACTCTATCTACCATACCATCCAGCGGCATTTACCTCTGAGCAGTTAATACTGTATCTCAGAAGAGGAGACCTCAGAAGTCAACCGTCTCCCACCCAGTTCTGTGCAGGGAATCTCCTTCTTCACCCTCTCTAGCAGGGAAGTCCTCCAGCCTTTGCTTGTACACTCCAGTTCACAGCATTCCAAGGCCTCTGGCTCCATTTGGGGCATAGCTTGGATCTGGTAGTTGGGGAATTTTCACTTATAAGAATACGTCATGCATGAACACTGCCAGCCCTGCTTGAAGGCAGAGGTCTCTGACAGCCTCCTCATAAAGGGAAGAGGTCCCAGGAACCTAGGCTTGTCCAGCTCCCAACACCTCATCACTCCGACTTTGATTTCTGTTTTTCTTTAAATAACATTTATTTTTATTTGCAAACCTTAAGGTCTACAAAATGCTTCACACAGCTTATCTCCTTTTCCCTCATATCAACCCAGTGAAGTAGATAGTATTATTAGTCCCATTTTATAGATCAGAAAACTGAGGCTTTAATAGAGGTTTAATAATAATAATAGCTAACTTTCATATAGCATTTTAAAGTTTGTAAAGTGCTTTACAAACATCTCATTGTATTTTTACTACAACCCTGGGATGTAGGTGCTATTGTCTCCATTTTACAGATTAGGAAACTGAGTCATGGGGCAATTAAGTGACTTTCCCAGGATCTAAGATCTAGTCAATGTCTGAGGCAATATTTGAACTTAGGTCTTCCTGACTTAGGGGTCATTTATTCCAACACCTACATGCCCTAGGGCATAGGATTTAGAGATGGAAGGGATCATGGAGATTATCTAACCTCCTCATTTTACAGAAGGGGAAATTGAGGTCCAGAAAACAGAAGCCCCTCACCCAAGGTTAATAAGCCTGATCCCAAACTCAGGGTCCTCTCTGCTCTCATGTTGGCTCTCAGAGCAGAGACGTTGACAATGATACAGAGATGCAGAGAACCCTCTCCACATCCTGCCCAGGGCCTCAGCTGTGCACTGGGGGAGGCGCTAGAAGTGACTCCATGATTTCAGCCCTCAGAGGCCAGCCCTGCCCCCAAAGGGGCCGTGGGAACGATACGGCCTCCTCTCCTTGGCTTTCCTCTAGGGCCAAACACTAACGGCCAGAAGCAGGCCCTAAAATAATAATGGCGATCCTTTGCACCAGCTACGTCTTGCTTTTTTACTTTCTAGGGTGCCATTCTTAACTCATTCCTGCTTCAGAATTACAACATCCCAGAGTTAGAAAGGGTTTCAGGGGCCAGCTGGTCCAACCCTCACCTGAAGCATGAACTTCTTCTACATTCCAGTATCCAGAGCCACGGCTGGGCAGAGAAGGGGACAGAATGGTAAGAGAGCCAGGGGATGGCGCATTATTATCAAGGGACCAGCTGACCACCTCATGGGTTTCTCTTCTGGGAGAGCACCTAGGGTCCCCTTGATCTATTATCAAACAGGTGACGGGACACATGGGACCACCAGGCTCTGGGGAAGTTGGAGCCAGGCATCTTTTCTTTCTTTGACAGCTTCAGTGACAACATTCTAGGTGCCTCCTACCCGAGGATGTAGTGATGGGGATAGGAATGGCAGGCAGCCACCAATCTTTCACCCTCCCTGCTAGGGAGTAACTAGGGAGGAGGAAGGAGCTCAGAGAGGCAGGGTATTTTCCTAACTCCCAGTAGTGGGCTCTGGTAGATATCAGTTTGCCATAACTCTGCCCTATTTAGGCCCCTGGCTGAGTGGTGGGTAGAAGGCTTGATCCAGGCTAGGGGCCACTACCAAAAGACTGGAAGAACTCTGGTTGACTAAAGCAAGGTCCCTTTCCCCTGCATCTGGGCCTCCCTAAGGCTCTGGGCAATGTGGGGTCCTGGGCTTATAGGGATGCTGGAGAACCTCACATGACTAGAGATAATGTACTCCTTTCTGCTATCTCTGCCTATATGCACCAAAGGGTGGGGGTAGTGTTGAAGTGATGCAAATGCTCAGCCAGGGTCTAGTAGCAGGTGAGCTACCGATCTCATCACCTGGGACCAGAACGCACCTACCATCATATCAGAGATAGGAGATAATTGTTAGGGGATGGCGGGAAATTGGAATGCAGACATGGATTATGGTGGGGTGGAGAGGCAGGTAGGTAGAGACATAGGTTGAACCTTTTTTCCCCATCCAAAACCCCCATCCTCCTTGGGCAACACATGGACTAATTAGCATCAAATTAGCAAGAAGACACTAAGAATTAGCCAATATTGGCCTATGGCTCTCCTACCTTTCAAAGACAAACTCCTTTGTTTCCACTTTGTTCTTCCTACTCCTTTCTCAAACCCTTGCAATCTGGCTTCTGATTTTCCCTGGAGTGATGTCAGTGGAATCTGAAAATATTCTCTTTGAGGCTATGAAGGATCTCTGAATTGCTGAATCTGATAGCTTTTCTGAACCCTCATCTTTCTTGACCTCTGTGGCTTTTGGCTCTGTTGGCCACTACCGCCTCCTTGGGTATTCATAATCTTGCTCTCTCCTGGTCCGTGTTCCACCTGTCAAACCATTCCTTCTCAGGTTCCTTTGCTGGCTTATAATCCATGACCAGTTGCCCAACTATGGGGATCCCCCAAGGCTCTGTCCTGAGCCTTTTCTTCTGTCTCTCTCTCAATGGCCCCATCACCTAGGTTCAATTGCCATCTCTCTGGAAAAAAAACCTCCCATATTTATATATCCAGTCTTTGTCTCTCCTGAACTCTAGTCCTACATCATTAGCTGCCTGTTAGACATCTCTGAATAGACATCCCATTAGCATCTCCAACTCAACATGTCCAAAATGGAACTCGCTATATTCCCCCTAAACCTACCCTTCCTCCCAGCTTCTCTATTTCTCTTGAGGGTACCACCATCCTTCTAGTCAGACACGTTCACAACCCCAGCATCAGCCTCCACTCTTCCATCTCCTTCACCTGACACACCCAATCAGGTGCTAAATGTTTGATGATTCTACTTTTACTTACCTCCATTCACTCTAAATCAGGGACTCCAGCTCTCCTCTGGATTACTGCAATAGCCTCCTAATCGAATTCCCAGCTTCCAGTCTCTCCTTCCTGCAACTCACCCTCCTTCACAAAGTTGTCAAAATATTTTTCCTAAAGCATATGCCTGACCATGCTGTTCCGCTGGTCATGAGTGTTCAGTGGCTCTCTACGATCCCAATTCCTCAGCTTGACTCTTAAATCCTTTTGCAATCTGACTCCAACTTCCTGTCTAGTTTATTCACATTTTCACCTTCATACATTAGGTTCCAGCCACCCTGGCCTCCTGGCTCTTCCAAAAACTCAACATTTGGAGAAATGTCTCCTGCTTACATACCTCTGCACAAGGTTTGAATGTACTCACTCCTCCCTCTGACTCCTAGATTCCCTAGCTTCCTCCAAGATTCAGCTCATGTCCTACCTCCTACTGGAAGCCTTCCTTGAGTGCCCTAGCGGTTAGTTCCTCAGATTACATTATACTGTACTTATTTGTGCACATGTTATATCTTCCTCCAGTCAAATATAAAGTCCTTGATCGCTGGAAATATCATGTTCATTCTTTGTATCCCCAGCACCTAATGCAGTATCTGGTATATAGCATGATAGGGGCTCATTGGCAGATTTAGAATCATAAAACCATAATATCTTAGGATTTTAGAATCAGTGGTTCATCGGAGTTAGAATCTTGGAATAGAAGGGACCTCAAGGGTAATAATAACAACAACAACAACAATTAGTATTGTGCAGCACCTACTATGTTCCAGGGGTTGGGCTAAGTGCTTTATCGCATTTTATTTTGTTTAGAGCCATTTTTTACAGGAATTTGGAGGGGTTTGGGGGAGAGCTCAAGCAAGTCACTGCTTGTACTTCGCCATCTCCACTTTATTTCATTTTAACCTCATAATCACTTCCACTATGCCATACCGCCTGTCCAAATAACAACTCCTGTTTCTATAATGTTTAAAGATTTACAAGACCCTCTGAGGTAGGTAGTGAAAGTATTCTTAGCCTCATTTTACAGATGTAGAAACTGAGGCTACCCAGTAAGTAAATTTCAGTTTAAATTCAAAACCAGGTCTACTGACTCAAAATCCACTGATCTTTCCACTGCAATGGTCATCCTTCTACGCACTAGGCAATAAACTTAGGGATTCATTGTTCCCGAGATGTGTAAATAGAAATGGTTGGAAAGATTATTTGGAGAAGTTAATGTATGATGAAACAAAGCAATAGAATGTTAAAGCTTCTCCATTCCCCACCCACTAGCTTCTAGTACCCACTCTCTCATGAAGTGTCCTTGGGTAAGTCATTCCCCTTCATTAGCCATCAGTTTTCCTTTCTGAATAACCCAAAAATTAGACTAGATGGTTCCTATGACCTAATCCGGTCGAACATTCCAAGTTCTATGTTACAAGCTCCCTTCCAGTTTAGAGTTGGACTTGGACCCAGTAAGATCTGAATTCAGATCCTGCCTTAGATACCTACTAGGTATGTGACCTTGGACAAATCACTTTACCATTATCTGCCTCAGTTTTCTCATCTGTAAAATGAGGTTAATAATAACACCTACTCATAGAAGTTGTTGGAAGGCTCAGATGAAATAATCACTTTGTAAACCTGTAAATGCTATCATTGTTTTGTACTATATATCCACTGCCTTGTGGATATAATTCTATATTAGTTTTCATAAGTATGCATTACACTAGTCAAACTAATTTAGGATTTCAGAATTGGAAGAGACCTTGATGATGATGAAACTGATGCCCAGGAAAAGTACCTTGCCCAGGGTCACAAAGCTTGAAAGTATCAGAGGTGGGATTCAAACCCAGCTCCCTCCCGACTCCCAGCCCAGCCTGGGTTCTACTATATCTGGCTGCCCATGACTTATTCAATTTGAGGTCCATCTGTGATTCTGACTACACCCCTAATTTTGAGTGATCTTCCTGTCAACCAACCATGTCTTGCTCTTCCTTTTAAGTCACCTTCTTCAGAAAGCCCTCCATGATTAACACCCACTTGACACTGCATTCCCAATAATTTTGACATACAGTCCGCACAATTAAACCTGGTATTTGTTTCTTTGAATCTGTTCTGAAGAATTATGTTTTGTGTGTTTCTCCACCTTTCCCCTTAGACTTTAGCGTTTCCTTGCAGCTCTGACATTCCTTGAGTTGATTAAGAGGGAGAGAAGGGCCCTTTCCCAACTCCAAGCATCTCAGGCCATGAACCCCCAGGGAAACCCTCAGCCACGTGAGCCAGCGGAGTGAAAGGGGCCGGGCGGAGGGGGAGCCAGAGCCGGCATCTTGTACACTCGTAAGGGCCTCATTGGCTGGCCAGCACAGGCAAGGGCTTTCTGCCTGCTGATGCAACAACCCGCCATCCTTACGGGGCTGCTGATGGAATCCAGCTGTGCTGGAGAACTTGGCAAAGGGACACGTGGAAAGTCGGGCTCTAATTTCAGGGCGGTCTCTACATTTCAGAACTTCAGCCCGTCTGCTGTGGTTTCCTGTTCTGGGGCCTTCTCTGACTCAGGAGGGAAAAATGTCATGTTGGCTACAGGCCTTAGATCTAAGGACCAATTTGACTTTGGTCCTGGAAATCGTGGCTGCTGGAGGACAAAAGCTATGACTGATCTTACAGGGCACCAGGGCCTGGGGATTCAGAGCTCTGGCTTCAGATACGGCCTCTTCCCAAGACCTTGCAAAGAGTGCAGAGAGGGAGTGAAGCCTCAGCACAGAGCTCAAAGGCAAGGCATCATTTTAAAACCAGAGGGGCCCTTAGAACATAGAAATGTCGGAGCTAGAAGGGACCTTAGAACACAGAAAATTTGTCAGGGATGGGAGAAAAGCCAGCCTCGGAGTCAGAGGCCCTGAGTTCATATGCCATTTCTGATGCTTACTACCTGCATGACCTTGAACAAACTACTAAACCACCCTGGACTTTAGTTTCTTCATCTCCACAATGAGGCGATTGGACCAGATGGCCTCGAACGGCCTCTCAGGCTGTCGATCAGAGATATTTAATTTGAGATCTGTGTATCAGCTTTTAAAAATGTTACGATAACTGAATTTCCATATCATTTAGGCAACAGCTAGGTGGCACAGTGGATAGAGCACTGGACCTCAGGAAAATCGAGTCCACATCCAGACCTCAGACTCTTACTAGTTGTGTGACCCTGGGCAAGCCGCTTGACCCCTGCCTCAGTTTCCCCATATGTAAAATGAGGATAATGATAGCACCTACCTCCCAAGGTGGTTGTGAGGTTAAAATAAGATATTTTTTAAGTGCTTTGCAATCTTAGAGCCTATTTAATAGTTGCTATCTTTATTATTAATTATTATATCAACGGCTTCTTTGTAATCCTATGTCTTTTATTTAAAACCATGATTCTTAGAAGGGGTCCCTAGGCATCACCAGACTACCCAAGGGGTCTAGGGACACCAAAAAGGTTAGGAACCCCCGCTCTACATCTGTGATGTTGCCATACTATGACTCACCTGTGAGACTAGCTGTGTGGCCTTAGGTCAATCACCTAATCTCTTAGAACCTTAGTTTTCTCCTCTGTAAAGTGGAATAATAATAATAATAACGGTACGGGTGCATCTCCACCAAAGTGCTCTTCAGGTATTTCCTCATGGTCACAGTCATGGTCACGATGTGGGGCTCTGGGGGGATCAAAGGCTAGGCCAGCAGAAACCAAGCTTTGGGAGAGCCTACCAAGCTGGTGGGCAAGGTTCCGAGTGCAAACCCAGAGACTGACCATGTTTCTATTGTTGGAGCACCCACCTTGCTAAGCACACAGAGGCCCATCACCAAAGGAATAGCCACCGAAGGAAAGAGTTTAATATTTGGGGGCAGAGCAGTTCACAAAACCATCTTCTAAGGCTTAGAGGTATTGGGGCCTGTGCCTGTGGAATGGGAACCCATCCTGATGAAACAGATCCCTGATCCTGGAAGCTTTGAAGTCAACCAATCCTTCATTCAACAAGCATTTCATGATTGCTTACTACGTGCCAGGACCTGTGCTAAGCTCTAAGGTTATAAATATTTGTTAGTTGACTGCCCACCTAGCAGAGTGCTAGCTGAACATCATTTGGGGGTGAGGGGATGCAGCATAAGGTGGTGAGTGCTAATCAGGAGGGGTTTCCTTGGAAGGATGCAGAAGGAAGAGAAAGAACATGGATTGATTGACAGGAAGGGTATTCAAAGTTAGGGAAATGGCCAGTATCACAGTATATACATATTGCATACAGAGAGGCAATATGACAATGTTTAGAGAGCTGGCATCAAAGCCAGGAAGACCTGAGTTCAAGTTCTGCTTCTAACACATACTGGCTATGCACCCTGAAAAAGTCATTTAGCCTCTTAATGCTATGGACAACTTTCTAAGGTTACAAGAATCAGAGAGGGCTTCTATCTGCATTGACAGAGAGAGGGTTCTCATCTGGAAGTTCCAGTGAAATCACAGGACCAGTATTCCCCTTATAGTGCATACAAATTGCATATGAGGCAGTTGTTTTTTTTAAGGAAATCCCTAACAGGTGGGTACTTTATTGTTGTTCACTCGTTTCAGCTGTGTCTGACTCTTCATGACCCCATTTGGGGTTTTCTTGCTATTTCCTTCTCCAGCTCATTTTATAGATGAAGAAACTGAGGCAAACAAGGTTACGTGACTTACCTAGGGTCACACAGCTAGTAAGTGTCTAAGGCCAGATTTGAACTCAGGAAGATGAGTCTTCCTGACTCCGGGCGTGGTACTCTGTCCACTGTGCCACCTAGCTGGCCCTGGGTGCCTTATAGGATAGTACTAGTATTCATCCTCCAGCCTTCACAGTTGTTGTCAGCCAAAATCATCAGCGCCCTCAGATTGTATCCTAAGACCCTTAAACTCCCTCCCCCTATTTCTTGGTAGTTCTCTTCCTCACCCAATTGCTACCCTGACAGTCATTTCATCTCACTATTGGAGACGGTGAGATATAGTGGGAAAAGCCCTAGATGTGGAGTTGGAATCCCAGCTCTGCCACTTAGAAATTGTGCGGCTTTAGGCTGGTCATTTCCATTCCCTAGGTCTTGGTTTACTCTTCTATAAAGTGAAAGCCACCCAGAATCCTTCACGGAGGATCCCTTCCTTTAGGCTTTTTTCCATTCTGTGGATTAACAGGGTCTCGGTTTCCTCATCTGTACAATGAGTTGGCTCAGGCCTGGGTTATGCTAGATGACCTCCAAGTCCCTTTATAGCTCTGGATAGATCACTCCACGACCCTACGACTTGACCTCATATTTGCCTGAGCCACCATGTGAGCCGCTCTGGAGGTAGTTACATAATAATAATGTGCCCATTAAATATTTAAAATAATAATAATCATTCATATTTCTAAAGTACTTGAAGGTTTACAAAGTACTTTCTTCCCAATGGCCCAGTGAAGTAGGTAGTGCTGGTTTCATTATTCCAGTTTCACAAGGGAGGAAGCTAAAGCCAGAGTCATTAACGGGCTAGCTTGAGGTCAGACAACCTGCAAGGGGCCGAACTGGAACTCGAACCCGGGTCCTCTACCTCTAAATCTGGTCCTCTTTCCATGACAGCACACTCTAAAAGAGCCATGGTTTCATTCCCTTGCTTCTTCCTTTCACCAGGCACACCGAGGCAGCCCTTACCACATGGGTCTTCATGAGCTACGGTGGCCAAAAATATTCCCCTGGTGGCCTGCTTGGTGAGGAGACTCTCCAAAACTCACTGGCCTCTTCTCAAAGCTCCTCCAGTTCAGCAGGAGCCGCCTGAGCTTGGCTCTGCTGACATAACCTTTGAGAGGCCTGGGTCTCCCTCCACCCTACGATGAGGCTCAAGAGGAAGGGTTTACTAGAGAAAATCCATTTTATAGCTGGAAAACGCAAGGCAGACTGACCTCGAGTCACCTCCCCTTCATAATAAGGCCTTTGATGAGGATGTCAGTTAAGTGAAGGAGGCCCATTAGACATCCAAGTTATATAAGCATTCCTGGATCATATAACTGTGCTGTTTCTTTTACCCTAGGTAAAGGCAGGGATTGTACTGGGGTATGTGTGTGTATGGGTTTTTGGCTAGGGGTGGGGGGAAGAAGAGGGGGAATGAGTGGAAAGCAATGGCAGGAAAAGCAGGGGGGTTGAGAGAGAGTGGTGGGACTGCATCAATGCTGACATTGTTTAGGCCCCAGAGTATCCCCTGAGCATCAGGGCTGGAAGGCCGGTTCTGGGCACTGATTCTGAATGGGGACCTCTGTTCTCCATGCTGGGGCTGCTTTGGCCAAGCATTCTTCCAAGAGTGACTTAGGAACTCCCTGTGGTCACCATTGTATCCCCTTCCACCACTACACAACTTCCCTGTCCCTGAAATCCAGTCAATCCAATCAATGTTTTTCTCCTGAGACTCTCTCTCATTCATTCTCTCATTCCTTCTTCCACAAAGACCGTCCTAATTCAGGCTCTCATCACCTGTATCGTAAGTCTCCTAACTGCCCTTGTTTCCTTCAGTTTTTCCCTCTCTTCATTCCATCCTGCACATATTGCTTGAGTCATCTTCCTAAAGCCTAGCTGGGATTATACCCTTCCCCTGCTCAAATACCTTCAGCGACTCCCTGTTACCAACAGAATAAAGTCCCAACAGCTCAGCCTGGCATTTATGCCCACAATATGATTCCAACTCACCTTTCCAGTCTTATCTGTCACACACTCCATATTCCTAGCAAACTAGAATATTTATTGTTTCCCAGTTGTGCTCAGTCTTTCCTCCCTCCTCTGTGCCTGCTATATTACTTTCCTTAATAATAGCTAACATTTATGTATGTATATATGATATATAGCACCTAGTCTATGCTAGGCTCTTTACAAATATTATTTCATTTTATCCTCGCAATAACCCTGTGAGGTAGGTGCTATTATTATCCCCATTTTAAGATGAGGAAACTGAGGCACACAGAGGTTAAGTGACTCTGCCAGGATCACACAGCTAGTAAGTGTGTGAAGACAGATTTGAATGTAGGTCTTCCTGACTCCAGGTTCAGGGCTCTATGTACTATGGTACCACCTAGTCATCCCAAACTTACCTCAGGCTATTAAAATAACTAACTTTTAAATCCTAGTCCAGGTGCTACTTCCCAGCAGGAAGTCTTCCTTTATCCTCTTTCCCATCCCACCACACCCCACTAGATGTGCTCCTTCCTGGATCTCTCTGCCATGTTGTTAATCTCCTCTGCACATAATAATGTTTGAATTAGCATTAGCATACTGGTATATAGATCTCATCTCCCTTCTTGACTATAATAATAGCTTCCATTTCTATAACAGAGGTTTACAAAGCGCTTTGCCTAGCAGCAACCCAAAAAGCAGTTACCAAGAGATTGAATGAATGAATGAAAAATCACTTATTAACTCAGCCACACCCAAGGTATGCCAAGCTTGAGGTTTGAGTGGTGAGTTCTGGTGCCCTCTGCTGGCTGATTTGGACCACTGCTATCCACTCAAGGTACGTAGACTTGAGGCTCCACGGATCATCTTTGCCTTAGTACTGGCTTGTGTTCTAAAAGTATGTGTGTACTTACTACTAATGACCGTCACATTCAGAAAACTCATTTCCTAATTTTCTAATTTCTATATCCATTATTTAATTTGAGCCTCACAACCTCCCTGTGAGGTAGGCAGTGCAAATATCCCCATTGTTTAGATTCAAAGAATAGCAGAGATGGAAGAGATCATGGCCCTAAATAATGTGGCTCTAAACCATCCTTCTAACCTTATTGTGCCATTTATTGCATTTTATGTGCAAGCCAAACTTTCCTTGAATTGAACATGTCATCTCCTTAATCTGTATAATCACACAAGGCTTGGTGTTGAGGAAAAAGTTAAGTCAACAGACATTTATTAAGCATTTACTTTGTGCCAAGCAGTATGCTAAGCATTTGGAAAACAAATACAAGCAGAAGGAAAATCAATCCTTGCCCTCAAAGAGCTTACATTCTAATTGGGGAAGACCTCATATAGAAGGAAGCTGAAATGAGAGAAGAGAGGTAGGAAAGAGATACCTTTGCCTGAACTCAATAGAAAAAATAAATTGGGAGAAAAAGGACTCCAAAGAAGAATGAAAGAATGAGCATAGCTGGGGTGGGCACTTTCTTAAAATGGAGATTCCAATCGTCCAGAAATTCCTTCAATTCTGTATTTTCCCTTTTGTTTGTCTTTTTGGTAGACTTATCCAAAACTGAAAAGATGAACTTTGAAATCTCCTACTATTATTGTGTATTACCATCTATGTCATCTTGTAGTTCAGTTAACTTTCATAAATTCAAATGTTAAAGCAATTGGAATATTTATGTTAATATTGAAAAAAATGGAGATTCCAAGAGAAAGTGGCCAATCAGAGGAAGGGGCTATAGGCGCAGAATAACCTTCAAGGGTGAAAAAGCTGCTGGGTCAACCAGAGCAGATCCCAGAGGGGAATGAAGGAGTTAAAATTCAAACAAAGAGCAATGGAATTGCTCTTTGGAATCAGAGAACGTGGGTTAAAATCTTGACTGCGACTTACTCCCTGTGTGATTCGAGGCAAGTCCCTTAATGTCTGTAAACCTCAGGTTCCTCATTTGTCAAATGAAGGATTTGGGCTTCTCTGGTCCCTTCCTGTTCTCAACGTATGTCCTTATGCTGTGGTCCAGCCCCCATGCCTGGAATGCCCTTCCTCTTCCTCTCACTGTCTCAGAATCTTTATCTTCCTTCTAAGCCCAGCTCAGATCCCTCTTTCTCCATGCTGCCTTCTCAGATTCCTCAAGTCTTTAGTGCTCATCCTCTCCACTTACCTGGTGTTTCATTATAATCCATCTCCTACACTCTGACCTGGTGGTCTCAGCTCCAGAGAGTTCAGTTCCCTCTCTAGGGGGAGGCAGTGTGGAAAGAGCACTGAACTTGGAGCCATAGGACCTGCGTTCAAATTCCAGCTCTGTCATTTATTTGTTGTATGACCTTGACCAAGTGCTTAAGTTTCTCTGGAACTCAGTTTCCTCACTTATAAAATGAGGTGATTGGGAGAGATGACCTCTAAGATCCCCAAGCCTATGACTCCCCTATCTACATGTCCATCAGTCATTATCCTTCTGGCCACCCAGATTCACAATCATGGAGTCATCTGTGACCCTTCACTCTCACTCATCCTTCCACATCCAATCAGTTTCCAAGTCGCAGTGATATCGCCTCCACATCTCTCACATCTGTCCTCTTCTCTCCTTTCACGTCCCCTCTCACCTCTCTCCTTTCACGTCCCCTCTCACCTCTCTCCTTCACTCCCCTGGACTGTATTACAACAGCTTCCTAATTGAATTTCTTGATTATAGTATTTCCCCTTTTTAATACATCTTCCAAACAGTTGCTAAAATAATCTTCTTAAAGCACTGACCAAATCACTCACCTCCTAAAAACTTTTCAGTGACTCCCTGTTGCCTCTAGAATAAAATATCATCTCCACAACTTGGCATTAAAACCCTTTATCTCTAACCCTAAACTACCTTTTTGCTCTTGTTACAAATTACTATCTTTCACAGACTCTCAAGCCATGAGCCTGCCTTGGGGAATCCCAAGCCACCTTCAGCTTTAGCGTGGAATCTACTTCATACTGCCACCTCCTGCTTCCTGTCTTAGATCCCAAATTCCCCATGCAATTCCTCCTCCTCACGAGGCAATAGATCACTACCTCCTATGAGGTCTGGCCTTGAGGCTCAACTTGAGCCATATGGACTCAATTCTCAATGGTCAGTATATTCCCACCCTCTTTTACTCTATCACAGTGATACTGAAACATCCCCCTCCAAAAATCAAATCTCATTTTCCAACCTTAATTGCCCAGTCTGTTATTCCCATCCATCTAAACCCTACTCCTCCAATACCTTGATAAAGCTCTACCCACCCCTTCCATTATGGCATCTGGAACACTTGTTCTATAATTAACAAATTTTCTTCCATCTTAACTCTTTTCCTTTCTCACTCCTTTCATCTTTTATGACTCACTTAGAGCTGGCTCCCTCCAGAGGACACTGCATCCCTTGTCACCCTTTTTATCACGGGTTATACTTTCTCATGTAATATCTACCCTCCTCCCACCGGTTGTGGTGGAAGAATTCTAATATTCCTTCTCCCCTTGCAATTTCCAGAGTCTGTTTCTTCCATCATCACTCAGCATCTTCTTCTGTATTGAGGTTAATGTTACCCAAACTTATCATCCAATCCAGATTCTGGCATAGCACTTATTTACCTAGCCTCAGATCATTCTCCCTATTTCTCAATAAGTTTAATGCCTGGCTCAGAGTCTTTCCAAATCAACCTCCTGCATTTTATTCTAGGGATCTTCAACATACATATTGATGTTACCTTAAATTTTCTAACTTGGCAATACCTCAGTCTACTCAGTTCCTATGACCTACTCCTCTACTCCACCTCGGCTACATACAATAATCATCATACCCTTGACGCTGGCATCACTTCCAAATATTCCAAATTAAATGCAAAAACAGTACCTGCCCTTGAAAATTTACATTCTAAAAGAAGACTCTCTCTCTCTCTCTCTCATATATATATATATATACATACATACACACTCACATACATATATTCTAAGACATATGCTTATATGGACATATTTATATGTATGATATATGTGTATGTATACATATTTATCTCAGTATATACAAGATAAATACAAAGCAGATAGAAAGTAACATTTGTGATGAATGAAAAGCCCAAGAGACAGAGTATTTGGGTAATTAATAATCAATTTATTAATTAGGCTGGTAAATAATCAATAAATTGATGGTCAGTGGTCTCTCTCTAACAAAAGACAAAACCAAAAGACACAAGTATTCAGGAGATCTCTGAATGCTTAAATACTTTTGGAAAAGGAGGTACCCCTGACAAGTGAAAATCAACCTTGAATGGTGAACAATTAATGAGGGGGTGAGCATAATAATGAGAAGGTGGGCTAAAAGTCTTCAGCTCTTCCTTCTAAGAACTTGCCTTGATCATGAGACTCAGCTGCCTCTAGCAATCTGGACAAAAGAATCCATCTCTACCCAGACCACTCTGGTTATTTTTCTCCTTCATAAGCTGGGTTCCCCTAAACTCTAAAAGGGGGCTACAAGGGCACAAACTTATTTCCTAAGGGCAAGAATTCACCCAGATTAGATTCTGTTTGTAAGGTCTTCTAATTGGGTGGGGTCCTACTCAAGATCAAAGAGCATTACCCAGAGGATCTGGGCAATCTCATCTATCAGTCTTGTCCTTCAGAGACTGGCTAAATCATCTGCAAGGGCTGGTCCCTGAATGAGGAAATAGAAAGGAAAAACTTCAATCCTAATTTAATAATTAGTTATTAATATAAAAGAAAAATAATTACTTTAAAGGAGATTCTACTAACAGCTATGGGGACCAGAGAAGACCTTCTGGAGGGTGTGGCTCTTAAGGTGAATCTTCAAAGAAAGCAGGAATTTTAAGAATTGGAGGTGAGGAGGAAGAACATTTCAGACAGGGTATGCTAGTAAATATTTAACAACTAACTTTCCTGGGGGGAAAATATATGCAGGACCCACTTTTAAATTTAATCTACATTATTAACATTTTCTATCACTTTCTTAAGACTAGACAATCAATAAATCAATAAATTGGGGTAGCTAGGTGGCACAGTGGATAGAGCACCAGCCCTGGAGGACCTGAGTTCAAATCCAGCCTCAGACACATAACACTCACTTAGCTGTGTGACTCTGGACAAATCACTTAACCCCAATTGCCTCACCAAAAAATTCTTAAAAAACCAATAAATTAAGCCCCAATTTGTAGCATTTATGGACTTCTGAGGTATAAATACACTGAAAATTTTTAAATCTGCTCTCTTGCCCTAGTTGCACGTATGGGGATAGACAGTGCGTGCCACACATATACTGAGAGAGATATACATATATTTTGATTTATATGTATGTATACATATATATCTCAGCACAGAGCAGATTGAAGGTAACTTTAGAGGAAATGGTGCTAACAGCTATGGGAATCAGGAAAGGCTTTCTGGAGGAGGTGGGTCTTAAACTGAGTCTTAGAAAAAAACAGAAATTCTAAGAATTGGAGGTGAGGAGGGAGAACATTTCAGACAGGGAAGTATCAAAAGACTAGAAAGACATGAAGGGACCAGGTTGTGAAGAACTTTAAATACCAAACAGGAGTTTATAGTTGATCCCACATTGGAGTTAATTGAGTAGGGTTCATCTGCACGGTGTTGGACTGTTTTGTTGTTTGTCCTTTGTTCTGGAAGAGAACCAATGATATCAGGAGGTTGATGTCTTGATTTGCAAGTGAATTGGATTTAAGTGAGGCAGAGCTGTGCAAAGTCTTCAGCCTCAGTTTCTCCTCCAGGGTCATCTGAGTCCAGTGGCAAGACATAGATCAGGACAATTGAAGATGACCTCAGATTCAGTGGGACTCCTCGGCCTTTTTAAGCTAAGGTCTTTCCCAGGTCTTAGTTCGTCTGAGGCAACACCCATTCAGTGAATAAAGGCTAGGCAAGAATTGAAGCAAAAGATGGCCTAGTTTGCCTTCAGAAAAGAATTGGTCTGGGAGGGGAAGAGCCTCAGAATTTCTGGCCAGAATAGAAACAATTGCTGTTTACATTCACTCTGAGCCATCAAAACCCAACAGAGGGCAAGTGAGGCTTGGGCTGGGGCCTATTATTGGCCAAGTGGCCAATGAGAGCCAGAGTGATTTGGGTTTAAAGGCATAATCAATTAGCTCCATTTGACTTACAATGGGCATGTTCAAAGCCTGGTTTTCCAGAGCTACATTTCAAGAAATCATAAACGAAAACTATACGAGACAAAAAGGGTTAATTGTCTCAGTTTAAAAAACATAACAATGATAGATTAGAATGTATAGACACTTGAGGCAGGGAGACCAATTAGAAGGCCCTTGGCATACAGTAGTGTAATCAAGAGATGAAAAATGCCTGAGCTAGGGTGGTGGCTTTATTAGTGGAGCTAAGAGGATGCATTCCAGAGACATTCTAGAGAAAGAAATTACAATATCTAACAATTTATTAGACAGGTGGAGTGAGCAAAAGAATGCCAAGGATGACAGTGAGATTACAAATTTGGGTACTAGGAGGACTATGGTGTCCTCAGCAGTAATAGGAAGGTGAGAAGGGGATCATGTTTGGGGAAAAAGATGAGATCTGTTTTGTTGAGCTTTATTGAGTTTGAGATACCTATATAATAAATACATCCAGTTCATGCCCTATAGTCAGCTGATAAAACTGGAACTCAGGAGAAAGCCGAGGGCAGGATATATAGATTTAAGAATCACTTACATAGCAAGGATGATTGAATCCCTGGGAGTTGCAATTAGCAAAGGAGATAGCATAAAGAGAAAAAAGAAGAGGACCCAGGACAGTGCCTTGGGTTTCACTTGCAATTAGTGGGTGTGATGGGGACAAACGTCCAGCAAAAAACTGAGAAGCAGCAGTCAGACCAATAGAAGGAGAACCAGGAGAGAACAGTTACCAATCCTAGAGAGGAGGCAGTATCCAGGCATAAATATACAAGATGAAAGGAATCTTAGAGGGACATGCTCTATTTTGAACCTAAGACGTCTGACTCTACATACACTACTATTTTCATGGCACCATCCTACCTCTATTGGCCATTGATAAAACAATAATGAAAACAGCTACAGTGATGCAGCACGTTATGGCTACAAAGTATTTCCATATCCCAGACTTTATTTGATCTAAACAATAACGTATTGAGGTAGTGAGGAATGTGAGATAGGAATTATTATAACCATTTTACAGATAGGGAAACTGAGACCCAGAGAGGAAAAATTACTTGTTCAAGTAGTCACATAGAAAGTCAGTGGCCCTGGAAGCTCATTGAATGTATAAGGGTGTACATAAGTCAAGGAACATTCATATTTCCACCTCTAGGTCCCCTAATAGGGTTGGCAACCTGGTTTGAACATACTCTATAAAGCTCAGAGTAGATGAAAAGTAAATTAGAAAACTGGGTGCTAGATTAAACTAGAATCACAGGGAACCTGCAGCCTCAAGGCCACATGTAGCCTTCTAAGTCTTTTGGGTGCAGTCTTTTGACTGAGTCCAAGTTTTACACAACAAATCCTTTTACTAAGGGGATTTGTTCTGTGAATTTTGGATTCAGTGAAGTGTCACATTTGAGGACCTAAGGGGCCACTTCTGGACAGCTCACATTTGCTAGGCAGATTTCCTTGGCATCAGGCTGAAATTTGCCCCTTTTGCAATTTTCCCTATCAGCTCCCACTACAAATTTCACTCATTTCTCCCTGTGGGCTCAGGCAGAACAAGTGAACTCTGTTCCAAGGGATAGACCTTTAAATACTTGAAGGTATCCATCACGTCCTCTCCATCTAACTTCTTTCCAGACTGAACATCCCAGGTTCCTTCGAGCACTCTTTCTTTGTAAGGGCTGCTAGGTACTGCGTCAGGGTTACATGGCTGTAGTCATTGTGTATATTGGTTTCTTGGCTCTTCTTACTTCACTATTCATCAGCTCAAGTAGATTTTTTCCGTGCTTTTCAGTATTCAACACACATATCGTTTCTTACAGCACAGTGATATTCCATTAGGTTTATGTACCACAATTTGTTAAGCCTTTCCCCAATAAATGGGCATCTACTTTGTTTCCAATTCTTTGCTATCACAAAAAGCAATGCTATGAATGTTTTGATTTATATGGGGACTTTTTTTCTTATCAATGATCTCTTTGGGGTAACATAAGGCTAGTAGTTAAATATCTGGGTAAAATGGTATGGATGTTTTACATAACTCCAAATTGTGAAGCATATTTTTAATACGCAGATTAGAACAGGAAGAAAACCAGAAAGCAGGATAGCTTTGAAAGTGATATGTTGTATATAACCTTTATCAAATTGCTTACTGTCTCAAGGAAAGGGGAGAAGAGGGAGAAAATTTGGAATTCAAATTTTTAAAAATTTGAATGAGCTTAATTTTTTAAAATTTAAATGAATGTTAAAAATTCTCTTTACATGTAGTTGGGAAAATAAAATATTTTTAAAAGAAAGTTATATGTTACATGTATTCAAAAAAAAGCAAGTTGTACATAATAAGGATTTGCAGTTTCATGTACAATCTTCTTTCTGTTCTACAGTGTACACAGAAATGCTGATTTTATTTGGTGTTTATTAAGCTTAGAATTTTTAAAATTAAGAAAATTTAAATTAAAATTGTTTTAAAATTTAGCATTACAAATTAAACTTTTAATTATGAACTCATAAGAAAAGGGGAAGTCATAGAAGGTAGAGCAGATTAAGGGAGATAATGGTCAGAAGCATAACAGACTTCTGAGGAAGGACAAGACAAAAAGAGAAAGAAGGCTAAACAGGAGAAAATAGGATAAAAGGTGGTATACTGTTAGTAATCATAACTGTGGAAATGAGTGGGATGAGCTCACCTGTAAAGCCTAAGCAGATAGCAGAATGGATTAGAAACTAGAATCCAGGAATATGCTGTTTACAAGAGAAACGCTTGAGACAGAAAGACACAGAGAGAGTTAAAATATGGAGCTGGAACAGAATTTATTATGCTTCAGCTGATGTAAAAAAAAAGCCAGGGGAAGTAATCATGATCTCAGACAAAGGAAAATCAAAAATAGACTTAATTAAAAGAGCTAATCAGGGAAACCATATTTTGCTAAAAAAAAAGTACCCTAGAAAATGAAGTCATATCAAAAAAATTGTACAGCAAGTTTCTCTGATAAAGACCTCATTTCTTGAACATATAGGGAACTGAGTAAATTTTATAAAAATAAGAGCCAATTAATAAATGGTCAAAGGATATGAACAGTTTTCAGAAGAGATTAAAGTTATTTATAGTCATATGAAAAATGTTCTAAATCTCTACTGATTGTTCAGTCGTTTCAGTCATGTCTGACTCTTTATGATCCCATTTGACATTTTCTTGGTGAAGATACTGGAGTGGTTTGCCATTTCCTTCATTTTACAGATGAGAAAATCAAGGTAAACAGGGTTGTGACAGCTATTAAGTGTCTAAGCTTGGATTTGAACTCAGGTCTCCCCAACTCCAGTCCTGGCACTCTATCTTCTGTGCCACAAAGAAATGTAAATTAAAATTAAAGGAAAACAGCTCTGAGGTACCACCTCATACCCATCAGATTGGCTATCATGACAGAAAAGGAAAATGGCAAATGCTGGAGGAACTGTGGAAAAATAGGGATACTAATGCATTATTGGACTTGTGAATTGGTCCAACATTTCTGGAGAACAACTTGGAACTTTGCCCAATGGGCTATCAAACCGTGCATACTCTTTTGACCTAGCAATACCACTACTAGGTCTATATCACAAAAAGATCAAAGAAAAAGGAAAGGGACCCATATGTACAAAAATATTTATAGCAGCTCTTTTTGTGGTGGCACAGAATTGGAAATTCTATGGGGAATGGCTGAACAAGTTGTAGTATATGATTGTGATGGAATACTATTGTGCTATAAGAAACAATGAGGCAGATGGTGTCAGAAAAACCTGGGAAGATCTATATGAACTGATGCAGCGTAAAGTGAGCAGAACCAGAAGACCATTGTACACAGTAAAAATAATATTATAATGATAGCTAACTGTGAAAGACATAGCTGCTCTGATCAATACAATTTTCCAAGATAATTCCAAAGGACTCGGGATGAAAAATGCTACCCACCTCCATGAGAGAACTGATGAACTCCAAGTGCAAATTGAAGTATAATTTTTCACTTCATTTTTCTTGCTTTTTTTTGAGACATAGCTAATATGGAAATATTCTTGCATAATTTCACAGGAATAATTAATATCATATTGCTTGCCTTCTCAACAGATGAGGGAGAGCTGGAGAGTAAGAATTTAGAACTCAAAAATGTTTAAAGAATGTTTACAAATACTAAAATTTTTAAAGTAATAAACTCATGCTTATTACCCCTTTAATAATGTATATTAGAATTTTTCCAGAAATCAAAACAAATCTCACTGTACTATAGTTTGCAGTCTCCATCGTCTTCAGTATTTTGAAAATCAGAACAGCGACTGCCCTTCTCCTGACTTGGGCCTCTTTTCCCCATTGTTCAAAATCATTCAAAGTTGACTAAGAGTAGCTCAACAATCATAGCCACTAAAAGGAAGTTGGATAAGATGACTTTTTTTTTTTGCCAACTCTATAGTAACATTAGCTACCATTATGTAGAGCAGCTAAGTGGTACCACCATGCATAGAGCACTGGCTTGGAATCAGGAAGACTCATCGTCCTGAGTTCAAATCTGACCTCAGACACTAGCTGTGTGACCCTGGACAAGTCACTTAATCTTGTTTGCCTCAGTTTCCTCATCTGTCAAATGAGCTGCAGGAGGAAATAGCAAACCACTCCAGTATCTTTGCCAAAAAAACAAACAAACAAACTAAAAACAATCCAAATGTGGTCATGGAGAATCAGACAAGGCTGAAAAATGGCAAAACAAAAACTATTATGTAGCAATTTACATATATTATCTCATTAGATCCTCACAACAGCCCTGTGAAGTAGGTATGATTATCGCCATTTCATAGATGAGAAGTTAAGTGATTTCCCCAGGGTTATATAGCTAGGAAGTATTTTAGGCAGGGTTTCACCTGAGACTCTAAGCCTCGTACTCTACTATTACCACTTAGCTGCCACATATAATACAACATATGTACTATAACCATGACGTCCTCTCTCTGGGCTCCAGTTTCCTTCTATGTAAAAATCAGAGAGTTAGATCAGACGATCTTGAATATCCAGTCTGATTCTGATATAGTCTACATTCTATGGATACATCATAGATTTGCCGTGTGACCTAGGGCAAATCGCCCTCCATCTCAGCTTCAATTTATTCCTTTAAAAATGGAGAATGGTCATGAAGATTAAATGAAGTCATGTATGGGAAGTATTCTACCCAAGGGAGTGATTGCTACTATCTTCTTCCAGGGCTCTGCTCTTAGAGGAAGCTCAACCAACCTCATCCACTGACTGGCCATATTGGCCTTTGTTGGAGCCATCTGAAAAGCATGACTCTGGCGAGCATGAGGAAGGCAGCGGAATATATTTGCTTTTTTTTTTTTATTTGGTGAGGCAATCAGGGTTAAGTGATTTGCCCAGGGTCACACAGCTAGTAAGTTTCAAGAGTCTGAGGCCAAATTTGAACTCAGGTCCTCCTGACTCCAAGGCCAGAGCTCTATCTACTGTGTGACCTAGCTGCCCCCAGCATAATATATTTGAAAGAACACTGGACTTGGAGTCAAGAAATTTTGATTTGAGTCCTGTCTGTTTCATTTCTGGTAACATGGCCTTGAGCAAAGGATTTACCCTCCCTGAGCCTTAAACTAAGGCTATAGAGAAAAGACTCTATAAAGGTCATTAAGGCACCTGTGTATATTTATATCTATATATCTATAGAGATATTTTAGTGCACAGAAAAGAACAGAAAGAATAACAGGCAAGCAAGACAACTTTGAAAGCAATAGGTTAATATATACTTAATTATGTACTTAATATTAATAATCAGGGCAGCTACATGGTGCAGTGGATAGAGTGCTGGGCCTGGAAATCTGGCCTCTGACACTTACTAGCTATGTGACCCTGGGCAAGTCACTTAACCCTGTTTGCCTCAATTTCCTCATCTGTAAAATGAGCTGGAGAAGAAAATTGCAAACCACTCTAGTGTCTCTGCCAAGAAAACCCCAGACGGGACCACAAAGCGTTGGACAAGACTGAAAAAATGACTGAACAACAATTAATAATCAATATGCCTAATATTAATTATGTTATAGAATTATATAATAATATATTATATGTGGTCATTATAATAAATATACTTAATATTAATTGACTAAAATTAATAATTAATATATGAACATAACAGAGACCTGCAGTTTCATGTATAATGTTCTATGCTATATAAAATGGAAAAATTCATTTTATCTGTTATTTGTTTGGTTTGAAATAAAACATAAATGAAAGAAAGAATTCCATAAGCCTTAAAGTGCCATAAGAATGTGATGTGCTACTACTGATGAAGACAATGAATGGACATAGTAAAAGACAAGCCCACATGTATAAAGTATGGAACTTAGAGTCTGGGCCTGGGTTCAAATCTCAACTCCTCCACTTACAACTTGTGTGATCCTGAGTAAGTCATTTCTCTTCTGAGGGCTTCTGTTTCCTCAGCAATAAAACAGTGAGGATGGACTAAGTTTCAGGAGTTCTTAGCCTTTTTTATGTACCATGGTCCCCTTTGGCAATCAGGTGGGACCTGTGGACCCCTTTTAAAATGCTGTTTTTAAATGTACAAAACAAGTACAAAAGATCACAAAGGAAAGGAATTATATTGAAATAAAAAAGCTAACTTTTTCCGATCCAAGTTTGCTCACACTCTGAAATCCGGCCTCAGGCCTGTCCATGGACCCTAGGTCAAGAATCCCTGGGTTAAAGGATTGCTAAGGCCCCTTCTAGCTCTAACATTCAATGCTTCTATTCTATGCTGTGGTCATTCAGTTCTGTCCAACTCTCTGTGACCCCATTTGGGGTTTTCTTGGCATAGATATTGGAGGGGTTTGCCATTTCCTTCTCCAGCTCATTTAACAGATGAGAAAACTGAGGCAAACTGGGTTAAGTGACTTGCCCAGTGTCTGAGGCTGGATTTGAACTCAGGTCTTTCTAACTGCCGGCCTGGCACTCTATCCACTGTACCACCTAGCTGCCTTTTTAATTCTATGATACACACAAATCTCTCTGTTACCCAAAGGGCAAACTCTCATCCTTTATGGCTAATCTGGATCTTTGCTTCTATTCCCTAGGCCTTCTCCCTTCTCAGCCTTTGAATCCTTTTTTGTCCCTTAACACACACTCCATCTCCAACGTCATCATCACCACCTCCCTAGACAGACCAGATCAAAACCTAGGGAAGAAAAACTCCCACCAGGAAAGACCACTTCTTCTCTCCCACATGGTCAATTCAGCTCAAATAAGTGTCCCTTTCCCACCCCACCCCCCAAGCATTGCATGACCTTTCTGGGCTTCAAGGCTGAAATGGTAATAAGCTCTGTAGCCTGGAAGTGTGGCTGGCACTAATCAGCACTTATTAAATACTTTGAGATCCAGGGATACAGGCCACCCAGGGAACAGGGAGAGTCTTAGTCAACAAATATCAGGCCCCTGACGTCTGTCTTACTTAGATAACAGAAGAAGGCTTCTCGGCTTCGTTCTGAATCTTACAATCTCAGAACTGGAGGGGACCCAAGGTCATAGACAATCCAATCTCTACCCCAATGCAAGAATCCTCTCCAGAGCCCCTGCTTGGACAACTCCAGCAATGAGGAGCTCATTCTCTCTTCAGTCAGTCCATTCTATTCTGGGATGACTCTGATCTTTAGAAACTTCTTTCTCATCCTCTAGATCTCTGATACATTAGTTTTTGGTCCTTGTCCTTGTAAATAACAATTATAATAACAATAATAATAATAGCATATATATATATATATACATATATATAGTGCTTTCAAGTTTACAAAGTGATTTGTACATGTTATTTCATTTGACCTTCATAACATTCCTGGGAGGTAGGTGCTATTGTCTGTTTTTACAGATGAGGAAACTGAGGCATACAAAGGTTAAACAACTTGGTCAGGCAAGCACAGTGTCTGAGGTGGATCTGAACTCAAGTCTTCTTGATTCCAGGTCCAGTGTTCTATCCACTGTGCCACCCATCTGACTTCTTATATTGGGCTTATTCCTGCTTTAACATCTTATGACTTATGGAACAATTACATATTTCTAGGGCTACAAGGGGTCTACTGAAACAAAGACATGACTTAGAATCAGGAGACCTGGGTGTAAATTCTGGATCTGACACTCATTGTGTAACCTTGGACAGTTCACTTCCTCTCCTTAAGGTTACCCCATCTGTAAAATGGGAATAATGTTACTTTCACTACCTACTTCACAAGGTTGTGGTGGGGAAAGTGTTTTGCAGAGGGACAACAGATGGATAGCATTAATGGTGTCCATACGTTGTCAAGAAAAGTAGGGCAGGAGTTCTTAAAGCAGAGTCTATGGAGAGAGTGGGAGGGAAATCCATAGACTTGGATGGAAAAAGAAATTGCATTTTTATTTTTATTAACTTTTGGTTTCCTTTATAATCCTATGTATTTTATGCATATAAAAAACATTATTCTGGGGGCATTTAGGGGGCACAGTGGATACAACACTGGCTCTAAAGTCAAGAGGATCTGAGTTCAAATCTGATCTCAGACATTTATTAGCTGTGTGACCTTGGGCAATTCACTTAACCCCGATTGCCTCAAAAAAAATTCTGAAAAGGGCTTCACAGGCATCACTAAACCCTAAAGGAAATCATGACACAAAATAGTTAAGAAGCCCTGCTCTAGAGGAATGCCTTCAGCATGGTGAGTGCACCCTGTGGAAGATTTAAGGGGAAGGCGTGGACAAGAATCACACAGGATGGGAAGGCAAGGATGGGCTGCAAAGTGCTTTCTTGGAGTGCCCACACACAATGGGAGGAGGGAATAAGCCAGGCATTGAGCTTTGCACTTTTTCCAAATAATTACTTTATTTGATCCTCACAAGAATCCTAAGAAGCAGGTGCTGTTATCATCCCTACTTTACAGTTGAGAAAACAGAAGCAAACAGAGGTTAAGTGACTTTCCCAAGAGTCACACAGCTAGTAAATGTCTGAAGCCGAATTTGAATTCAAGTCTTCCTGACTCCAGGCCCAGCACTCTATCCACTGCACCTCTGTGCCTCTGAGAGGCATGGATCCAGCAAAGCATCAAAGTACAGAAATGTGAATTATTATTATGAGTTATTAACACAGAATGTCCGATTTCAATGTGTAACCCCAGCCCCAAAGTCCATTGGTGCAAATGTAACATTAGACTACTGAATATCAAATTAGTTCAACAGGCACATATGAATTACCTACTATATATGCCAGGCCTTTTGTTAGCACTGGGGATACAGAGACAAAAATCAATCAGTCCCTGCCCTCAAGAAGATTGCCTTCTGTTGGGGAGGTAAGTGTAACCCCAAAGGAATGCTTGATTTGGAAGAAATCCAAACTTCTCATTTTATAGAAGAAGAAACTGATGAAAAGAAGTTACTTCTCCAAAATCACACCCAGATTCCCTGGCAGAGCCGGACTTAGAATGCAGATTTGTTTCTTTCCCCAATACGATGTTGGATTTTGAGAGAGCTAGGGACAGACAGGCTGAGCCTTGTTTTCAAACACCAGCCTGGCTCCATCCTCCGTGGCTCAGGGGCCAAAAGAGCTAGAGCAGATGTCTCTCCGATCAGCGAGAAGGCCCTGGCTGGGTATCAGGAGCAGAAAGGAGGAACAGACAGCATTAGTGAGTTATCGCAACGTCAGGGGGCTGAGCGCCAGCCTTCAGGGCCACCATCTGGCCTCCTAGAGGACAGTCACCCTGTGCCCTGGGCTTCTATGAAGGTCACCCAGACCTAGCCACAACAGTCCTTTGTGTGAGGCCGCCATCCTATCCTGTTCAAAGTGAGTTTCTGTCCCTTGTTTTATTTCATCATTGAATGATTCCCCGGGGTGACACAGCTGGTCACAGCTAGTAAAAGGGGAAGCCAGGACTGACTCCAGACTCACCACATTGCTCTACCTCTTGGTTCTCGTGCTGTTCCACGTCCACAAAGGCTCAGAATTCCCCAATTTCAGAGCTGGGGGGGACTTCAGAGGCCATCTAACTCAACCTGTATTTGAACATGAGTCTCCCTCTGCAACACACCAACTTTGCCAGGTAAAGGGCTGCTACTGGGTCATGCCATTCCACAGCAGGACAGCTAGAATTCTTGGGAAGTTTTCTCTGATATTGAGCTAAAATTGGCCTCTGGGTGACTTCTGCCCCTTTCTCATAGTTTTGGTCTAGGGTTCGAGCAGAACAGGCCCAATCTTTACCTTGAATGGTGCCACTGGGTTAAACATCGCTACTTCCTCCTAGTGCCCCTTATCCATCTTGGTCTCTTCCCTCTCAATATATTCTGGATTGTCAATTTCTTCCTAAAATGTGACTTTAGAATTGAACACAGGGGCAGCTAGGTGGCGTAGCAGATAGAGCACTAGCCCTGGAGTCTGGAAGAGCTGAGTTCAAATTTGTCCTCAGATACTTACTAGCTGTGTGACCCTGGGCAAATCACTTAACCCTGACTGCCTCAAAAAAAAGAAAAGAAAAGAAAAGAAAAGAAAAGAAAAGAAAAGAAAAGAAAAGAAAAGAAAAGAAAAGAAAAGAAAAGAAAAAAGAAAGGAAAAGAAAAAGAAAAAGAAAAAAAAAGGAATTGAACACAATACTCCAGGTGGAGTTTGATAAGGGCAGAAGACAGCAGGAGTACTCTTTCTAGCCAACCCTGGGGGCCTCCATTTTGTAGAGAGGCCCAGGCAAGCCAGCCTTTATTCTCCTCCAGACCCAGGCCTTATTCCTGACTTTCAGACTTCAAACCAAGTCCTCACACCCAGTATCTTCATTATTTGTCCCTATTCCTTTTCCAACTTTCTTTTGTGTTTTTTCTTAACTCATTAGAATGTAAGCTCCTTGAGGGCAGGGAATGTCTTTATTTTTGCCCAGTACTTAGCACAGTGCCTGACACATGGTAAGAACTTAATAAATGCTTGCTTCCTTCATCCCTTCCTTCTCAGTTCAAGGCACTATGTTTCTCTTACTGCTGTCTAAAATCATATTATCTTTTCTGGCTGTCGTATCATCCTATGGACTTACAATTAAGTTTGCTACTCATTCATACCACCAGATCTTTTTCATCAGAATATTTTCCTATCTTCCCCACCCTCGGCATGCATGCTTTGTTTAAAACCAGACATCAACATTTATCCCTATTAAATTCTATCTTATGAGATCAGGGTCCAAATTTTAACTTGTCAAGTCTTCTTGGGTTCCATCTCTTCCGTCCAATATACGAGCCATTCCTCCCAGCTTCAGGATATCGGCTCATTAGATAACCATGGCGTCTATGAGTTCCTAAATATCTGAGAAAAAGGTATAAAATATACAGCCAAGGACCTATACTGGGAACACTGTACCAGAAACCTCATCCTTCCACTTGTTACCACTCAGATCAAGTCTGGTTATTCAACCATTTTGGCATTCAGTGATTAAGAGGTTGACCATCTCCATTTCAAACAGATCAGAGATGGAAGGAGGCTATCTTTGAGGTGTGGTCTCAGGCTCCAGCTTTGTGTCTCTTGATGCTCAGACTGGAAAAGGCAGGTGATATTTTTACTCAGAGACAATACTGTCTAACATTTCTTTTCTCACTCTCCCCAGAAGAGTGAGATAAGACAGCTCCACGTGACACTTTGCAAATACACACATCTCAGGTCTGTTTGTAACTTGGCATTTATGCTTTTTCACTTTGGTACAGAACTAGAGCTGGGATCATTTTCACATGGGGCAAAACCATTTAAGGCGGGTGAGTAAATCAGTCAAGGTATATTTACTAAGTAACAGTAGTAATAATGATAATAATAACTAGCATTTAAATAGTGCTTTAAGATTTACAAAGCCCTTTACCTAACTCATTTCATCTTCACAACCCTGTAAAGTAGGTTATTCCATTTTAACAATGGGGAAACTGAGGCTGAGAGATTAAGTGACCTACCCAGGATCACATAGCTAGCTGGTAAAAAGTAGTATCCAATTTGAGCTCAGTGTTCCTGACTTGAGTCCATCTCTAGCTCCAAATACAATGCTCTAGATAGAAAAATCAAGGGAAAGTTTTTGGTTTTGTTTTTAACAGGATTGAGATGGTCTTAGCAGGGATGTAGCCATTTTATAGAGAGAGATTAGAGATCGATTGATCTGGCTCCCAAAGGAGATGGAAGGGGAGGGAATCCAGGACAATACCATCCTCTGAGATTGAGCAAAAGAAAAATGAATGATGATGGCATGGAGGAGAAGAGATGAAGGGGCCCTTCTCAATAAATCAGGAATCTGGATAATCAGCAGAGAGATGGGTGAAATTGTGGGCTTCAGGAAAGGGGCAGCCACTGTGGGAAGCATACTAGAGGGCCGACTGCCCATCTCTCCCACTGTATGGTGTGTGTTCCAAGGGCACTGCTAGACCTGATTTGACAGTTCTATGAATCTATAGAGATGCCCATCCATGAGCAAACAGGCGCCCAGCATCACTAACGCCCGTTCAACAGCAGGGGGCAGCAGAGGCAACCCCAGGGAAGCACCACCCTCGCCAGTCACTAGAATAGGATTGTAGACAGGGTTTGAGGGATGGAGACCCATACATAGATCTCTCGTTTTGGCCTCCTTAATGGTTGGTTCAGATTGTTTCAGCCCGATCAATGGGAGCCCCTGAAAAGAACTAAATGATAATCCATCTGCTATTAGAGCTGGGCCCTTAGAACAGAGATGGTCCAGGATAGAAGGGGTCTTAAAAATCTTTTAGTCTAGCTCCCTCATTTTACAAAGGGGGAAACTGAGACCGGGAAAGAGAAAACTTGCTCATGGATACACAGTAGTAAGGAGCAGAGCCAGGATTTGAATCCAGGTCCTGTGGTGGCAAACCTCAATGGTCCTACCCCATAGTATCAGAGCTAGAATGGTCCTATGGGCATTGAATTTAGAATGTTGGAGCTGGAAGAGCCTCAGAATGCTCCTAGAGAGTGTGGTGCACATGAAATCAGGAGATCTGACTCCAACACTTATTAACTGAACTAGCATGAGCAAATCACATCACCTTTCTGACCCCCAATTTTCCCTTCTGCAAAATTAGGACAAGTATACTGGTACTACCTTATAGGTTTATTTTGAAATAAGTACTTTTTTTTTGGCAATTGGGGTTAAGTGACTTGCCCAGGGTCACACAGCTAGTGTCAAGTGTTTGGTCTGAGGTCACATTTGAACTCAGGTCCTCCTGACTCCAGGGCCAGTGCTCTATCCACTGCACCACCTAGCTGCCCCTTGAAGTGAGTACTTTGCAGGCCTTAAAGCACTATAGAAATGTGGGTTACTACCTTTAAAATGTTAATTCTAGGCACTTTTGGACAACAGTCAATATTCATATTGCTTAACTCATTTGTTATAAGGGTTTTTTTTTCCCCTTCTGGAGGGGGGAAGATAATTAAGAGGGAAAAAAATAAATACTTGATAATTGAAAAAAAATTTTTTAATCTAAAAATGTTACTGCCAGAAGGGAATAGTGTGGTATAGTAGAAAGAACACTAGGCTGAGAGTCACAAGACCTTGGTTTGAATCCCATTTCTATCATTTTCTTCTAGGTGTGTGGCCTTGGATAAGTCACTTAACCTCTAGGTTTCAGATAGGTTCCTCCTAATCTAAATCTTATGATCATTATCCTCATTGTCTGGGATGCTCAAGTCTTCCTACATCTACTCTCTCCCTCTTTAAGATCCGTGATTCCCATGCCAGACTGATCTTGTTTAGACAATGCTCTGCTCACAAGTCTTCAGTGGCCCCCTATTACATCCCAAGTAAAGCTCAGTCTCCTTAGCCTGGCATTCAAAGCCCTCTGCAATATGACTACAACTAACTTTTCTAGCCTCATCCTTCATTGCTCCCTCTCACTCATTTTATGTCCCCATCAAACCTGACAGCTCAAATTATAGCACATACCCTCTCCCTTTTCTTTCTCCCCAGACTGTTTTTTTTCTCACTCACCTGATTCCTGGTGCACAGTACCCTTTATTTCCCATTTTTATAGTGCTTTCAGGTTTAGAAAGCACTTTCCTTACAACAAACCCTATGAGGTACAGGATACAGATAGTACCCTTCCCATTTTACAGATGAAGAAACTGAGGCTCAGAGAGCTGACATGAGTTGACTTTAGTTGCACAGCTAGAAAGTAAGCTCAGCTGTGTCTGATTTCAGCTGTAACCATCAATACTTATTCCCCTGCCTCTAGCACTCATGATATGCTCAGGTTCTAGGGGACAGAATCACAGAACATTAGAGTTGGAAGGCACCCCAGAGGCCATCTAATCCAACCCATGTCTGAACAAGGACCTCTTCTACAGCTTCAGCAATAGGTAGTTATCTGTCCTCCCACTGAAGACCTTCAGGGGTGGGAAAATCCCTCCCCTGTCTGCTCCAGTATCTCTCTTATACCAGCAGGATCTGAAGTACATCAGCTAGTTAATTCATTCATGTATCCATTGAACCACCATTTATTAACTGCCTACTATGTGTTGGGCTTGCTGCTTTCTGATGGGGAAGATCCAGCAGATAATTGTATCCCTACTGTCATTCTGCTCTGTGTCTTGAAGCCTCAGCTGTTCTTAGAAAAGGACAGCTTTTCTAAAACCACCAGCTTTTACACTGGTACTTTGTACTCAATTCTCCATCCCACATGGCTGCCTTCTGACTGCCAAGCATCTTTGAGCCTGTTCTTAGGAGAAAGAAAGGCCTGAAGCTGGAAGACTGTTCAATTAAGCAGCTGTCAGAGCTGAGTTACACACACACACACACACACACACACACTCACACACATACACCATTCACGTGTGTATGCACATACACGTATACCCAGGTCTGCAGATTCTTCTTCAGTGGAAACCTAAGAAAACCTTTGCTGGAGTTGATAGAATTATAAAATTAAGACTCAGAACTGGAATCAAAGAATCTTAAGACCTTAGTATAAATTTTTTTTTAATTCACCTTTGGGATTACAGAATTTTAGACTCTTAATCCCATAGAAATGGTTGGGTTTTTTTAAGTCATTTAATCTTAGGATAGCAGAATTTTAAAACAACCCATTGCCTTGTAGCCAACCTTTGGTACTAAGTCTTTTTCTGCTTGGTTAGGCTGGAACCTAGTTGACAAACACACAGTTGTAGGACCTGCCAGAGAGTATGCTCTGCCAACATAGCCGTTGAGAGCCCAAGGTTAGCCTACACTGCTATGAGGAGTTAGTGGGCCACAGAGGAAGGACATCAAATAACAGAATTTTGGACCTTTAGAATCAAATCCCTTATTCAAAAATCTTCAATGGCTCTCTAGTACCTACAGAATAAAGCTCATCCTCCTTATCCTGGAATTCAAGCTTTTCCCCAAAAATGTCCTCACCTCCCTTTCTAGCTTTATTTCTCACCATACTTGTGTCAACTGGCATACTCTGTAACATTCAATGTCTCTTGCTTTCTCAATTCAGTGCCTGCTTTCACTATTTCTTCCAGCTGGGATGCTTTTCCCCTTCATCCCAACCTGTCAAAACACCAGCCTTCTTTCCGAGCCTACTGCAAATGCCACCTCCTCCATAAAGCCTTCCTCAATCCCCTCAGTCTGGGAGAAAATCTGGTTCTGTTCCAATCTTCTAGTGCTAATCACACTTTGTCTTGTTCTTCAGCTAAGTGTCTCCCCCATTGAACTATGAGCAACCTGAGGGCAGAGACCATGTAAGCAAAGAAGCATATAAGCAAGATTAGTTTGGTGCCATGTAAAGGATGGATTATAAGGGAGACAGTGTAGATGTGAGAAGACGTAAGGGTCCTGGAATATCACCATCTCCCTGACAATCCTTGGTCAGTGCCCGTCACAGAAGTGCTTAATAAATGTCACTGACTGACATCAGTGACCAGTAGTATCATCAGTGAGGATCCTCATTCCACCAAGTCCTTTTCACACTTCAGTGAACAGCCTTTGAGAGTTCCTATGGCCAGAAAGAATTAATCTTCTCAGAACCAAACCCTCTAGCATTAAGCTTCTCCACCCTTGGCTAGGCTGGTCCATGGCCAGGCCTGTAATGGAAGTCTTTCCAGCTTGGTAGGATTTGCACAGGGCCTGGCAAATAGTAGGCATTTAATCAGTGCTTAGTGACTGACATTCCAGAGTTTGTGTTTCCAATGGCAGTCACCCTTGGAGATGGATGGGTTGGCTTCCAAGTCAGATAGCCATGCCACATGCAAGCCAATCTTTATATTTATATAGCAACTATATGATATTTATCTTGTAATTATATTCCTTGTAAGTTCCTTAGAGGCAGGTCTATTTTCCATTTCTATCTTTGCCTACTAGTACCTAACACGGTAACTTGTACACAGTAGGTGCTTGATAAATGCTTTCTGAATTGCTTTAAATTGAACTGAATTGAACTCAATTCTCTCCTGACTCTGAGTCCTAGATTGTACTACCTAGCTTTCTAAATCTAACTCCTCCTCTTCTAAATGATAGTCAGGTCAAGTAGTATTTATTAAGTATTTACTGGATGTCAGGCACTGTGCTAAGCACTGGGGATACAAATAGAAGCAAAAGGAAAGGGACAGCTAGGTGTCTCAGGGGATAAAGCACCAGCCCTAAAGGCAGAAGAACCCGAGTTCAAATATGGTTTCAGACACTTACTAGCTGTGTGACCTTGGGCAAGTCACTTAACCCCGACAAAAAAAAAGGAAAAGGAAAGACAATCCCTGTCCTCAAGAAGGTGGGAGAGACAACCCATTAAAGGGAAATGAAAAGCTGAAAAATGTGGGGGGTGGGGGTAAACTAGGAGCATCAGGAGAGTGAGAAGCTAAGCCAGCTGACGAAGTATAGACCTTAGTCAGCCCAAACTTCCCATCTCCAAGTCTGTGGTTCCTTCAACTCATCTTCCCCATCCTGGCTGCCTTCCTCTGGACATACTCCAAAAATTATGTCCCAGCTACATAATATGTAATCATGTGTGCCCTTTCCTTGCCAACTAGTCACATTGCCCTGAACTAGCAGCGTGGTACTATTCCTCACTGGGATGCCCGTTAAGTCACAGTGTGACATTTGACACATCCTATACTGCCAAGCTGGTCACAAGATTATGGTAATTTAATGGCATCCAGTCTAGAATTTTTTAACTTAAATCATAAGATTTTAAGATTTAGGACTGGGAGGAAAAGATTATCTCATCCAACATTCTTGTTTTATAGAGGACACCTGAGGCTTAGGAAGTGCTTGGTCCAAGGTCATCTAAGAACCATGACTGAATTTGAACCCAGGTCCTCCAAATCCAGAGTTCTTGCCATGACACCACACACACCAGGCTCAGTTCTACTCCCCTACTTTTGTCCGTGCTGTGTCCCCAGTCTATAGGGCCATATCACCTCCCTCTCCAAATCCTCTTCTTGCTTCAAGTTTGAACTCAAGCACACCTCCTCCAGAAAGCCCTCTCTGATCACCCCAACACACTCGGACTTCTCAGACCTCTAGCTTCTAACCATGCTGATTTTCAGTAGGCTTGCCATTTCGTGCTTAATTAGCCTCTAATTGTTTTAATGTGTGTCTTGCCTCCCTCTAGAATCCTGCAATTTAGAGTTGTAAAGGACCTTAAGTGCTATTTAATACAACTCCCTCATTTTACAAAGGCAGAAACAAAGAAAGTGGCATCCTGTAAGGGAAAGAATATCTGGACTTGATGTCAGAGGTTCTGCATTCAAATCTTAACTCTGCCCCTTACTACCTAAATGACCAGGGCAACTAGGTGGTGAAGTGGATAGAGCACTGGGCCTAGAGTCAGGAAGACTCATCTTTCTGAGTTCAAATCTAGCCTTAGGCACCTATTAGATGTATGATCCTGGGCAAGTCACTTAACCCTGTTTGCCTCAGTTTCCTCATTTGTAAAATGAGCTGGAAAAGGAAATGGAAAATCACTCCAGTATCTCTGCCAGGGTCACGAAGAATCAGACATGACTGAAAAAGGACTCAACAACATCTATATGACTGTAACCATTTAACCTCTCTCGGGGAAGGGAAAGAATAAGCATTTACCAAGTACCTACCAAATCCTAAGCACTTTATAAATCTTATCCTATTTCATCCTCAAAACAACCCTGAGAGGTAGGTGCTATTATGATCCCCATTTTACAGTTGAAGAAACTGAGGCAGACAGAAGTTATAGACTGACTCAGGGTCAAATAGTGTCAGTAGTGTCTGAAACAAGATTTGAACTCAGTTCTTTGTGACTTGAGACCCAGCCTTCTATTCACTGTACAGTACCCCCTAGATGCTTCTCTCAGTTTCTATGTCCACATCTATTAAATGACAGGGTTGGACTAGTTCAGAAGTGTCAAAAAATGTGATCGATCAGGCAACAGCCCTTATGGGGAAAGGAACAGAGTAAAATGTAATTAGGAAATGTTTAACAAAATAAACCAAAGTACAATAAAACATAGATAATATTACATTTTGAAA
The DNA here is from genome assembly GCF_900497805.2 of Vombatus ursinus. NCBI lineage: Eukaryota > Metazoa > Chordata > Mammalia > Diprotodontia > Vombatidae > Vombatus > Vombatus ursinus. Next base: position 22,371,229 of record NW_020945437.1, read on the forward strand.
CCAAGTCACCAAGTGATAATTAAGGACCCTTATGTAAGGACTAGTAGCCCCTGTTTGTATTGGAGTTTGATCCACTAGAATAGAGGACCTATAAAGTTCCTTCCAGCCTAGTGAGGCTCATAGAAAGGAGGTGACTTTCATAAAGTCACTCAGTTTTTCTGACTTCAAAGATGGGTTTGGTTTTTGCCCCCAGTATTCCAGGCTGCCTCTATCAATTAAGAGATTGGTGGTGCCAGGTAATTAGGTGTAGATTATTAGTGTAGAGAGAGGTGCAGGACCTCTGGGGATAGAGAAATACTGCATGATGTCACTAGCTGGAGAGTGATTTAACAATCCCCAAAGAGACAGAAGTACAAGCAGAGGCTGATTTATTCAGTTCCTTGTCTTTTCCTTTTTCTTATTTGAGAAGCTATTTGCTTTTGAATGCCATAAGACTCTGGTTGCTCTCCTTCTTTCCCCTATTTCCCCATTTCTTTCTTTCTTTGTTTATTTTATGAAATAGAGAAACATCAAACATAGAGAGAACTGAGTCAAATTTATAAAAGTAAGAGTCATTCCCCAATTGATAAATGATCAAAAGATATGATCAGTTTTCAGATGAAGTAATCAAAGTTATCTATAGTCACATGAAAAAATACTCTAAGTCACTATTGATTAGAGAAATGCAAATTAAAACAGTTCTGAGGGACTACCTCATACCTATTAGATTGGATAATAGGACAGAAGGGGTAAATGACAAATGTTGGAGGGGATGTGGGAAAAATGAGATTTTAATGTATTGTTGGTGGAGTTGTGAACTGATGCCCAAAGGGCTATAAGACTATGCATACTCTTTGACCTAACAATACCACTACGGGGTCTGTATCCCAAAAGATAAAAAACAAAAAGGAAAAGGACCTATATGTACAAAAATAGCTCTTTTCCGGGGACAAAGAATTAGAAGCTGAGCGAAGTCCATTAATTGGGGAATGACTGAACAAGTTGTAGTATGTGATTATGATGGAATACTATCGTACTATAAGAAATGATGATCAGGATACTCTCAGAGAAACATGGAAAGTCTTACACTGACTGATGCAAAGTGAAATGTACTATGTACAAAGTAACAGCAATATTGCAAGATGATCAGCTGTGACTGACTTAGCTATTCTCAGCAATACAATGATCCAAGACAACTCTGAAGGACTTACAATGAAAAATGCTATCCATCCCCAGAGAAAGAACTGATGGTGTCTGAATACAGGTTGAAGCATACTTTTTTAACTTTCTTTGTTTTTTTTTTAGGTTTTTTTTGTCTGTATTCTTTCACAACATGACTTACGGATATGTTTTGCGTGACTACACATGTATAACCTATATCAAATTGCTTGCCATCTCAATGGGGGGGGCAGGTGAAGACAGAGGAAGGGACAGAATTTGGAACTCAAAGTTTTAAAAACGAGTGTTAAAAATTGTTTTTACATGTAACTGGGGAAAAATAAAATACTAAATAAAAGCTAAAACATATGTCCCTCAGGATTCAAAGAGGGGAGCTCTAAGAGGTTGAGATATCTCTCTTCTCTACTAACATTATCTGGAACCCCCAACAACTATGTTCCCCTTATTGTTAGGAAACAGTAACTAGATCCAGGGCAGCTGGCAGTGCAGTGGATAAAACCCCTATCCACTGTAGAGCCCACATTGAGTCAGGAAGACTCAATTTCCTAAGTTGTGTGACCTTGGACAAGTCACTTAACCCTGTTTGCCTCATTTCCTCATCTGCAAAATAAGCTGGAGAAGGAAATGGCAAACCCTTCCAGTATCTTTGCCACAAAAAAACCAAATAGGGTCACAGAGAGTTGGAAGCAACAATATTTACTTCAAAGACATAGCAAGAACAAATCTACCACAAATATTTTCCTCCATACCTTGAGGACATGCTGTCCCTGTCCCTATACCTCCACTGAGGTGCAGACTCAAAATTATCTCAGTTCTTACATAGCATTGGTCCTACCAAGATCATGTCTAGGTGTGGCATGATTGCCCGGTGAATCCTCAGGTTAGCCGAGATGCCTTTTCTTTAGGAAACTGGTGCTGCATTGGCGGCAAAATCTGGCCTGGATTCCAACTCCTGGATTCTTGTGGCACATGTTCTAAGCCTTTGAAATCCCCATGGTCAGAGACTCCACTTTCTTCACCTAGAACAGAAACGAACAAACAAAAAGGCCAAGGCCTGAAGGTTATTTCTTGGGTCCATAAGACCTCAGAGGAGAAAATTCCCTAAGACCTTCCCTCTCACTACACGGTCTCTCTTGGGATACTGGAAGGGAAAGAGTGACCAAGCTCTTTCAGATGCACATGGGTCCAAGAGCCCTGGGCTGATGTTGATGGGCCTTTATGAATGCCTCCAAAGTCTATCAAAGAGCTTTCCCTCTACCAGATCCGGTTATGGAATGTTGACACATGTTCCAGTTTCTCCAAAGTGCTTTCCTGGGGCAGCTAGGTGGCACAGTAGATAGGGCACCGGCCCTGAACTCAGGAGGACCTGAGTTCAAATCCAGCCTCAGACCAAACACTTGACACGTACTAGCTGTGTGACCTTGGGCAAGTCACTTAACCCCAACTGCCTTAACAAAAAAAAAAAAACAAAAAAAACCAAGTGCTTTCCTTACTCTTTATCCTGATTCTCCTAGAAGCAAGTTCCATAGCATCTTCTACGTGGAGAAGTAGCTGAAGCTGATGGCATCCACACATGTGCCAGACTCCCCTCACAACAGAAATACCACTGCTTCCAATGTGCTTTAAATAATCATCACACAGAAGGCAATGGAGAGGGGCGTGATGGGTGGCTGCAACATATAACTAGTGAACAGAGAAGTAATGAACAGGAATGAAGGATGGCCTCAAGGAAGAGATGATGGCCTAATCACTTGGCAATAAGGAGAGATGTCAGGGAGATAATTAGAGTGCTCTACCGGTACACTTGCAATGTTGCAAGAAATTGAGGAAGGCTTCCATCACACTGGATGGACCTCTTGTGGTGAACTTTCTGGAGTTCAACATGGGCAAAAGTTGCAAAGGATAGGGAGGCATGCATGGAGTTGCAAGCTGCACTGCTGGATGGAATCCCTTGCATATATTTGGGAGTGTTTTTAATCGATTCACATTTTTGGAAGAGTTGAGCTTTCCTGCCAGAACTCCTCAAGACCAGAACCTATATATCATTCTTAGAGAGAAAGAAAGCATTTAGCCAAACTGAGGCCCAGCAAGACTAAAATGATAGACTCAAGATCAAAGAGGCAAAAAAAAAAAAAAAAAGATCAAAGAGGCAGCAAAAATCAGAGCCTGGGTTCAAATCCAAGTCCTCCAACTATGGATCCAGCAGTCTTTCTTTGGTCACTAGGTAAAGTTGCTAGCCATGATCTAGGTCCATTTTACCAAAAGGATAAAGCTTTGAGCAAGTCTCAAGCACACCCTGGAGCCAAACAAATTGTCTTCCCCTTCCCAACTTCCCATTTCTGTTGAGGGTGATGCCATCCTTCCAGTCTCAGCTTTGTAGTCTCAGAGTCATCCTCCACTCTTTCCAGTCCCCCCCCCCATATGAAGTAAGCTGTTGATTCCATCTTGAAGTCATTCTCTTCTTTTCACCCTAGTGCAGGCCCTCATTGCTGTCTGCCTGGATATTGAAGCATCCTGTCCTGAATCCATTATCTCTCATCTCTAATCCAGCCTCTATTTAGCTGCCAAACGGATATTCCAGCCACATCACTCCTTTATCCAAAAAGCTTCAGTGACAATTTGTTGCCTCTAAAATAAAACAGAAACTCATGTCTTTGGTATCTAAAGTCCTTTACAATCTGATTCTGACCCGTATTTGTAGTGTGATTTCATTTTGCTCTCTCCCATATACTCTACATTCTCTAGGCCAGGGGTGGGGAACCTGCAGCCTCAAGGCCACACACAGCCTTCTAGGTCCTCAAGTGAGGTCCTTTGACTGAATCCAAACTTCACAGAACAAATCCCCTTAATAAAAGGATTTGTTCTGTAAAACTTGGACTCAGCCACAAGGCTGCACCCAAGGACCTAGAAGGCCACATGCAGGCCCCACATGGTTCCACAGTCTTGCTCTAGGTATTTTAACATACATGTTCTCTGTAGTAGACATCCTATCTCTGTGTCTTTGCCCAGGCTGTCCCTCACACCTGGAATGCCCCCTACTCCCCTATACCAGGGAGCAACACAGAGCGTGCCCTAGCTGTCAGGCCTAGAATTAGTTTGGGACAGCTCTGGGGCTAGAGGCCAAATGCTTCCATGCTCTGCACTCTCCTAAATCTATCTCCAGGCATACCCACTCCCAGGCAGGCTCACATAGCTCAGCGCCCTTCTCATCAGCTCCCAGATCCTGGGAAACACAACCACTTCAATTGCTGCTAGGCTTCGAACACAGGACAAAAGGCATGACTATTTCCTTCCTCTGTTAGATTTTAACCAGGATGACATAACAGAGCACTGAATTTGGAGTCAAATAATCTGGAAAATAATCCTGGCTCTGCTGTTTATTTCCTGAGTGACACCTGATGTCTCTGAACTTATCGGTAAATTGAGGGAGAGTGTTGGACTAGAAAACCTCTAGCTTTAAATTTATGGTCCTATGATCTCTAAGCTCCTTCTCGTTTAAAATCCTAAAATGTCTAAACTCCCTTCCAGCTGTAAGGCCCCCTTCAATTTATAACAGGGGGTTATAAAAAGCCTCAAGGCTAAAGGGAGTGTCCTGATCTCTCCCTCCTATCCCTCCTCCGGCAGAGGTGATCCTCTCATCTCAGAACACTTTATAGCTCTTTTTGACAGGTAACAGTTTATTTTAATTGTGGTTATTTGTATACAATGTCTCCTCTACCCTGTTAGAATGTGAGCTCCCTAGGAGAGAGGATTGATTCTTGTGCTCCCTGTCCATCCCCCTAGACCAAGACACAATTTCTCATTGGCATCTGCAGTATTATCCCTTGAACTAAGTAGTAGCTGACAACTGTGTCTACACTGGAAACTGAGACACAAGATATGGACAAACTAGGCACTAGGAAGGCAGCTTCAGGACTCCTCAAGAACACTGACCCTCAGAACCTAGCAGAGAGCTACACCTAAGGAGGAATTTCATTGAAGCTCCATAAGGGGAGAAAAGACTTCTATACACCCAGGAGTTGAGTAACCTCTTTGCTACATGTGCTCCATAAGTTTGAGGTCACTTTTCCCTGGACTCTATGTACTTATGGGAAAGTATGTGCCAGTCTTGGGCAGGGGGGTGGGGGTGGGGAGAGATATTTTTTTTTCCTTCCTTCCCTCCTTCCTTCCTTCCATCATTCTTCCCTTCCCTTCCCTTCCCTTCCCTTTTGTCTTTCTAACTAACTGGTCATATAGTAGTATGTTATATTAGTAAATACCCCTTTCTAAAAGCGAACTAAGCCAGTCTGGCTGGGAATCAATGAGGAACATCTTGGCTGGGGGCTTGTGAGCCACAGTATTAGAAAAGTCACCTCAAACCTTCAGGGTTACACATAGATCCCTGAGGTGAATAGTCAGATATCCTCTGGGAACTCAACATTCCAATGTTAGTGAGAATTGGGGAAATACCCCAGCACACTGCAGGTGAATGAATGAATGGTGAAATGGAAAGTGCCCCAGGCTGGAAATAAAAAGAAGTGGATTCTATCCCCACATCTCCCATTTACTTGCTATATGACCTAGTCAAATCACTTCCCTTCTCTGGGCCTCAGTTTCCCCACTTGTAAAATTAGAATAGTTAAAATTTATAGATGCATTCTAAGGTTCACAAACCACTTTCCACACAACAATACTATGCAGTTTATGAATTCTGAAACTCCATTTAACAACTGAAGAAAACAAGGTTCAGCCATCCTGGGTGACTTATCCTATGCAGCACAGCTGGTTTCAGAGCCAGAATCTGAACCCTCTGAACTCTAAATCTCCTCCTACTACACCATTAAACTCTTTAATAATATTTTGTGTATGTTCTTGGCAAGATTTTTGTGAAGATCTCTTGTCGTGAGGATCAAATGAGAAAATTATTGCTAAGTGCTTTGTCAACTTTAAAGCACTCTAGAAATTTGAGCTATCAGTATTACCTGTAAAATGAGAATGTTTTGTAATTTCATTAAAATTGGGAACAAATTAAAAAATTCAGGGATGATGGAACAAACTGTGCTTTATTCAATAATTCATTATAGAACAAGATAATATAGATACCACCATTGTGGTGGATGAACAAACAAAGACAATGGAAGGGAGTGGTTGATTAGCTGAAAGAACAAAAGGATTTATGTTGAAACATGCTAATCACCTGGGGGGGGGGATAATGGGTTCAGAATGAAAAATGAAGTGATTTGTTTGTTTGTTTGTTTTGGGTTTGTTTGTTTGTTTGTTTTTTTTAACATGGCCACTGCAGAAATTTGTTTTGCTTGACTATAATATACGTATTTGTAATAGGTTTTGTTTTTCTTTTGTTCTCAATTGGGTTAAGGGGAGGTGGGAGAGCAATAATTCATACCTGAAAATAAATTAAAATTTTAAAATAAATTAAACCAAAATAACAAATTAAATAATATAATAATTAATTTAAATTAAACTAACATTGAATTTATTATTTGCTTTTTAAGAAATGGAAGCTGTTTGTAATAGAGATTCGTGGTTTCATATGAAAAGACCTGACAAACCAACTTTGTGACCAGTACAGGTATTATTACTACTATTTCTATTTCACAGATAAGTTCATTCAATTCCATGATTATCCACTTAGGAAAAGAGGAAAAGAGATGCCTAGCCCTACTCTGACCTGAACAAAGGCCTACAAGCCACTGTTGTTATTGTTGTTGTTGGCCCTTCATTCTCAAAGAAGACCAATGACATAAGGATGGTGATGTCTTGACTTACAAGTGAATTGGATTTAAGTGAGGGAGGGCTGTGAAAAGTCATCAGCCTCAGTTTCTCCTCCAAAGTCATTGGAGTCCAGTGGCAAGACATAGGTCAAGATGACTGCTGATTGCCCCAGATGCAGTGGGGAACCTTAGCCTTTCATGCTAAGTTCTTTCCCAGGTCTCAGTTTGTCTGAGGCAACACCCAGGACCACTGATTATCAGTCCAAGTCTGGCCAAGTAGAGCTTTAAATATTATTAGCCAAGGACCGATATTTAAGCAATAAAAGCTGCTTTCCATTTACTGCTCCAAAAAGAATAGGTATGACAGAGGTGTCACAAAATGGAGTAACAAATTACAGATATGGAAGTAAAAGCAAGTGAACATAGCTACCCATAAAAGGAGTTTTCTGGGGCAATCTGCATCAATAGAGCACTGCTATTCAGTGTCTCGTTTCTCACTTTTTTATATGAATCATTCTTGTCCTCAACTGAACTTTCCTTGATATCAAAAATTTATTCCTACCAGTCATACCATCTATGTAAATCCAGAGGAGAAGAATCAGCATACCCAAGAGACACATATTCCAAGGAGTAATGTATAGAAAAAGAGAGGATGGTTATTTAACATCCTCCAGAAAGAGAAGAATACTTTTTCTGACTGTCAATATAATAGGGCATCATCAGTCCATTCTATGTCTTTTTGGAGGGTTTTGTTGTTGTTGTTGTTGTTGTTGTAATAAATAAAATTAATCCCATACCTGATATCTTTTTAGCTTGAGTCCTTTTGTGGGTGCCCTTAAGAAGACATGAGCTAAATGCTTATATTTGTAGGGAAGACCTTGGGTGGGGGGCAAAATACGACAGAAAAATTATAGAGACCCCCCAAAGTGAAGTTGACTGATAATGGTTTAAAATCCTCTTTGGCCAAAAACACTCCATATCTTGACTGGCCCAGTGCCCGAAATGCTCTCCCTCTTCATCTCTGCCTAATGGGTTCCTTGGTTTCCTCCTCCTCCTTCTCTTTGTTCAGTTGTGTCCAACTTTTCCTGACCCCACTTGGGGTTTTCTTGGCAAAGATACTGGAGTTGTTTGCCATTTCTTTCTCTAGCTCATTTTACAGAAGAGGAAGCTCAGGCAAACAGGGTGAAGTGACTCACTCAGGGTGGCACAGCTTGTAAGTATCTGAGGTTGAATTTGAACTTGGGTCTTCCTGACCCAAGCCCAGCACTCTATCCACTTTACCACCTAACTGCCCTAGTTTCCTTCAAATCCCAGCTAAAATCTCACCTTTCTATAAGAAGCCTTTCCCAACCCCTCTTAATATTTCCTTCCTTCTGTTGATTATTTTCAATTGAACCTATATATAGCCTATCTGTACATGGTTGTTTGCCTATTGTCTCCCAGATTAATCCATGAACTCCTTGAGAACAAGGGACTGTCTTTTGCCTTTCTCTCCCTGGACTGAATCTGGTCACCTTGGGTGAGGGGCCATTAATGGAGGAGAGGATACCATGCCCCAGCCCTTTGGAGCTAGCAATAGTTTTAATTCTTAGATTGACATATATATATACATATATGTATTTTCTTCCTCAACTAGACCGTAAATTCCTCAGGGACAGGGATTGTTTCAATTTTGTATTTGTCTCCTCAGCCCTGAGCACAGTGCCTGGTGAAGAGTAAGTGCTTAATAAATCTTTATTGATAGATTGATTCTAACACATAGTCTAAGGTTCCCTCCTGTTCTAACATTGTATAACTATTAAGCCCCCTTCTAGCCGTGAAGTTCTATAATACATTAATAATAGTTCACTGAGCTAACCAGTTGTTGACTTCTAAGATTTTAGGATTATAGAGTTGGAAGGGCCTTCCAACCCTTTTACAGATGAGGAAATTGAGGGCCAGAGGGATTGACTAGAGAGGCAGCTGGGTGGTGAAGTAGATAGAGTGCTTGAGTCAAGAAGACCTTAGTTCCACTCCCTCTTTAGACACTTACTAGCTGTGTGATCCTGGGCTTATCCTTTGTCTACCTCAATTTTCCTCATCTGTATAATGAGGATAATAATAACACCTATACCCCAGAATAATTGTGAGGATAAAATGAAATAATATTTGAAATGGTAGTTACTATTGTTGTTGTCCAGCCTCATACAGGCAATAAATTTCAGAGTCAGAATTTGAACCTGGGTTCTATGACTTCAAATCCAGAGCTCTTTCTACTTCAATATTCTTGTTAATACTTCTCCTAAAATATAGCCCCAGAACTCCAGATGGGTATTGACAAGGGCACAGGACTGTGGAAAGGGAACCTTCTGTGAAAATAAAAGCACATATTTCTTTAATGGTTTAAGGATGTTTACAAGGCAATTTCACAACCACTCTGTGAGGTAATAGATTTTGGAGAATAATCAATAAAACAAAGACACAAGTATTTATGAAGTGCTTACTGGGTGGCAGGCACCATGCCTGGGGAGGCAAATGAAACAGTCCTCATAGAGCTTACATTGTATTGAGGGAGACAATGTGTACACATACACATACATATATATATGTGTATATATGTATGTATTCTATATACACACATATATAACACATACACATAATAAATATAATTTTTGTTATTCAGTCGTTTAGTTGTGTCCAACTTTTCATGACTCTATTTGGGGTTTTCTTAGCAAAGATACTAGAGGTTTGCCATTTCCTTCTCCAGCTCATTTTACAGATGACGAACTCAGGCAAACAGAGTTGAGTGACTTGCTCAGGATCACACAGCTATAAGTGTCTGAGGTTGGATTTGAATTCAGGTCATCCTGCCTCCAGGTCATCCTCTGCTAAGAAGTCTTTGACATCACCTAACTGCCTATATGTATGTGTATATAAGTATATGTACATGTGTGTGCAATATATCTATATAAAATAGTGGCAGTCTATTGAGTCAATATATTACATCACTTCATCCTACTCAAAGTAACTGACAAACTTCTACACCATGCCTGAAAACCAGCACATTAATGTACTGTTGGTGGAACTATGAACTGGTCGAGCCATTCGAGAAAGCAATTTGAAACTACTCCTAATAGTTTTCAGACAAAAAGCCAAAGCTATCTATAGTATTATGAAAAAATGCTCTAAATTACTATTGATCAGAGAAATACAAATTAAAACAACTCTGAGGTATCATCTCACACCTATCAGATTAGCTAATGTGACAAAAAAGGGAAAGGTTGGATGCTGGAGGGGATGTGGGAAAACTGGGACACTAATGTACTGCTGATAGAGTTGTGAACTGATCCAAGCATTCTTGAGAGCAATTTGGAACTACGCCCAAAGGGCTATAAAACTGTGCATATCTTTGATCCAGCAATACCACTGCTAGGTCTATATCCCAAAGACATCCAAAAAAAGGGGAAAGGACCTATTTCTACAAAAAATTATAGCAGCTCTTCTTGTGATGGCTAAGAATTGGAAATCAAAGGGACGCCATCAACTATGGAATGACTAACAAGCTGTGGTATACAATTGTAATGGAATATTATTGTGCTATAAGAAATGACAGGGGCAGCTAGGTGGTGCAGTGGATAGAGCACTGGCCCTGGATTCAGGAGGACCTGAGTTCAAATCTGGCCTCAGACACATAACACTTACTAGCTGTGTGACCCTGGGCAAGTCACTTAACCCCATTGCCTAGCCAAAAGAAAAAAAAAGAAATGACAAGTAGGATTTTAGAAAAACCTGGAAAGACTTACATGAACTGATGCATAGTGAAGTGAACAGAACAAGAACATTGTGCACAGTAACAGCAATACTGTTGAAGAACTGTGAATGACAACTATTCTCAGCAATACGATCCAAGACAATCCCAAATGATGAAGCATACTATCTGCCTCCAGAGAAAGAACTGATATTGATTGAATAGACTGAAGCATGCTATTTTTCACTTTCTTTCTTTCATTTTTTCTTTTATTCAAATCTTCTTGTACAAAATGACTAATAAGGAAATATTTTGCATAATTGCAAAAAAAAAACTATGCTAAAAAGTTACTAAACTATGTCACTATTATGTCTTTGCCCCCAGAGATCAAATAAAGAGGGAAAGAACTTACATGTACAAAAATATTTAGAGCAGTCCTTTTAGTGGCCAAGAACTGAAAACTAAAGTGGTGGCCAACAATTGGAGAATGACTGAATAAATTATGAAACACACATGTGATGGAATATTATTGTACTATAAGAAATGACGAAAGGGATGGTTCCAGAGAAGTCTGGGAGGACTTGTATGAACTGGTGCAGAGTGAAGTAAGCACAACTAGGACAACAATCTATACAGTAACAATACTGTAAAGATAAACAACTTTGAAAGACAAGAACTCTGACCAGCTAGGATTGCAGAAGACTGATGATGAAAAACTCCACCTTGTGTCAAAGTAAGAAATATATTTTTGGACATGGCCAATGTAGGAATTTGTTTTGCTTGAATTATGTATTTGTGTTACAAGGTTTTTGTTTTCTTTTTCAATGGGGGAACAGGGTGAATAGACTTTTGCTCATTGAAAAAATTAAATAAAAAAATTTTTTAAAAGTTATTCCCTGATAGCTTTGTCAGGTGAGAACACCTCCACTGAGTTAATCATAGGGGTGAACAAGACTGGGGACAATTATATTGAATCAATCAAAGGTTTTAAATTAGGTTTGAAAAGCTTCTAATCAATTTAGAAGTCCTTGCAAGCCACTAGTTGCAATTGACTTATATTGAACAGGAAGTATATTTGGATTGGATTAGGAAATTTGGTCATGCCCTATGGGTTTTATATTAAAAAGGAAGCCAATTCAGAAACCAGAGATTTAAGTGTCTGGCTCAGAAAGTTCCAGTGGTTTTCTCAGGGTCACCCAAGGAGCCATTAAGTGTTGCAGGGTCACCTGATCTCAAGGTCCCTGCTCTTTTCACTATACCAGGATGCTTCTCCAAAACAATAGCTCCCAATGAACCAAAGCCAAAATTGGAAACTAGATGTTTTGACTCCAAGTCCTGAGCTCTTCTCACTGCCCTACTCTGTATCTCCACGCTGGAAATCTATCTATGGGCTCAGCATTTCTCCATCCATTCTGGATCAAATGAGATAACATATGTAAAGTTATTTGCAAACTTGATAATGCTATATACATGCTAGCTATGATCCTAGTAGTGGCAGTGTGAGTGGGGGGAGGGGTGCTGGTAAATGTTTAACAACCAATTTCTCCAGGAAAAAAAAGTATGAACACACTTTTAAGTTTAATTTGCATCATTAATTTTCTTAAGTCTACACAATTAACAAAACAATAAATCAAGCCCATATTTGTAGTGGCTTTTCTGAGTTTTCTGAGGTGTAGATGCTTGCATTAAAAATTTAACAATTGGCTCTGGCTCCCTTTGATACACCTTTAATAGTAGTAGTCTCTCCCTTGACCTTCACAATAGACCTGGAAGGGAGGTAGGAGCAAATATTACTCAATCATTTTGTACTAGGACCCTTTCTAGCTAAAATAAACAAATCTATCACCCTAGCGCTCTGCCCCTAGGATCACCCTGACCTCGTCCCTTGGCCCTGGCCTCTGTCTGCCTCTGAGTTTGCTTGGCAAAATCAGCAGGTCTACACCTATATGTCCTCCCCTCAACCTTCCCCTCATTGCCTTCTTCCATCCTTTCCCTAGCATTTGGTAGAAGCTTGCTGGACAACCAACCCCCCAACAAAGTCTGAGCAGGTCATTCATTCATGACCTACTGTGCGTAATGAATGTACCAACCTTCGTGCCAATAACCATAGCTCACAATTCTATAATGTTGAAACAAATTGTTTCCCCTCACAACCACCATAAGGACTAGAATGCATTTGCACTAAGGAGTGCAAGTATTATTTTCCCTCTTTTACAGTTGAGGAAACTGAGGCTCAGAAAGGATAAGTGACTTGTCTGCAATCCCATAACTAGTAACCATCTGAGGCCACGTTCAAACCAGGTCACCTGACTCTATTGTCATATTTTCCAAATATGACAAACTTCTTGCTCTAAGACCTGGAAGACGCCTTAGAACACAGAATGTAGAATGTCAGAAGTAGAAGAACCCTTAGACTATGGACGACAGAGCTGGAAATTAGCTTAGAATAAGCTGCATAGTCCGTTAAGTGACAGAATAGATAGAATTCTGGAAAGTCACAAAGACTTGGGTTCAAATCCCCCATCAGACATTGTGTGACCCTAGGCAAGTCATTTAACCTATGTTTGCCTCAGTTCTCTAATCTGTAAAATGGGGATGATAATAGTACCTACCTCTGGGGCAGCTAGGTGGCACAGTGGATACAGCACCGGCCCTGGAGTCAGGAGGACCTGAGTTCAATATGATACTTACTAGCTGTGTGACCCTGGGCAAGTCACTTAACCCTAATTGCCTCACCAGAAAAAAAAAAAAAGATAAAAAATAGTACCTACCTCCTAGGGTAGTATGATAAGCAAATGGAATAGCATATGTGAACCACTTTGAAAATCTTAAAGAACTAAATAAATGCTAGTTATTACTATTATAGCTATTAATAAAGAATATCAGAAACCAGAATATCAGAGCTGGAAGGTACATAGTATAGTCAGTTGGTCAATAAACATTTATTAAACACCTACTACGAGCCAGGCCCTGTGCTCAGCACTAGGGATACAAAGAAAGGTCAGAAAACAGGGTCCCTGGGGCAGCTAGGTGGCGCAGTGGATACAGCACCAGCCCTGAAGTCAGGAGGACCTGAGTTCAAATCCAGCCTCAGACCAAACACTTGACACGTACTAGCTGTGTGACCTTGGGCAAGTCACTTAACCCTGATTGCCTCACTAAAAAAAAAAAAAAAAAGAAAACAGGGTCCCTGACCTCAAGGAGTTCATAAGTTCATGGAGGAAACAATCTGTAAATGATATATGTAGAGGATAAATTGAAAATAATCAACAGAAAGAAGGGACTAGCATAAATGGGGATTGGAAGAGGTTTCCCACAAAAGGTTGTTGTTATTGTTGTTGTTCAGCCATTTTTCAGTCATATTAGACTCTTCATGACCCCATTCGGGTCATGAAAGTGGATTTTCATGAGTCAAGCAGTAGAAGTAAAACATAAATATAAACACATCTAAAACAAATCATGAGTCTGTAAGAGGAACAGGAAGTGTTTTGAAATCAAATGAAGGAGAAATTGATTCTAGCTCTGGGGATCAGAGAAGAATTCACAAGTAACATTTATAGAGTCAGGTGATCTGGTTTGAACTTGCCCTTAGATGGTTACTAGTTATGGGATTAGATGGTTACTAGTTATGGGATTGCAGACAAGTCACTTATCCTTTCTGAGCCTGCTGTGCTGAGAGATGGGAATATAAAGACAAAAGACAGTCCCTGCACTCAAGGAGCTTACAGTCTGAGAGAGACAACATGTAAACAACTAAGAACGAATGAGATGCAGGGGAGGATAAATTGGAGCGATATTAGAGGGAAGGCACCAACATTAAGGAGAAATTAGGAAGGAATTAATTAAGGAGGAGTTAATTAAAGAGAAATGCCTTCTTGTTGAAGGTAGGACTTTAGCTGGGACCTGAAGGAAGCCAGGGAATTCAGGAAGTGGAGATGAGGGAGAGAATTCCAGGCATAGGGAACAGCATGACTATTGGCCGTAGAGTGTGTTGTTCATGGAACAGAAAAGAGACCATTGTCAGTGGACCACAGGGCACGTGGAACGGAGAAATGTGTAAGAAGACTGGAAAGGTAGGAAAGGGCCAGATCATGAAAGGCTTTAAAAGCCGAATAGAGGATTTTATATTTAATCCTGGCAGTAATTCATGACAGAAAGAACTAGAAATGCAATCGAAGCCTCACTACTTGTGGACTTGCCTGTGGAAGATCTTAAATGCTAAGATGAGGAATTTGTATGGAAGGCTTTTGTGAGAGTAACGAGATCACACCTGTGCGTGAAAACCAATCTGGCAGCGATTTGTAGGATGGATTTGGCAGGAAGAGATCAGAGGCAAGGAGATCATTCGGGAAACTGACAATAACTTAGGTGAAAAGGGCAAAAGGCCCTACTCGGAGTGGTGGCTTGGGTGGAGAGCATATGGGAGATATTATGAGGTAATGGGAGAAGGCAAAGATGACTCCAAGATTACAAGCCCGGTGATTACGAAAATGTGGCAACATTGATAGAGACAGGGATATTATCAGGGGGAAAATAAACTCAGATCAGAGAAGTAGATTTATATCTAAAGATAGGACATACAATTCAATTCAGTTCAACAAACATCTATTAAAGGGATTAGGCACTTGGACCTGACAGGATGTCAATCCCTCAAATCCCTGATGAGCCTCTGGAGTCATGCCATGCTAAGGTAAACTCCCCACGAAGGTTAAAAAAAAAATAATCCCAGATGAGCCACCAAGACATACGGGATCCTTCCAAAAGGGGCATTTGTGGTTGATTAAAAGTCAACCCCTCAAATCCCAGAAATCCACTCTCCCCACCAAGATATAACAGGTGGTTCGAGACCCATCCCCCTAATTCTCTGGGCTCACACAGACCTGAGTCAAATTCTGGAGGCTGAACCACAAGAGGTCAGTTTCTCTTGTAGGCTCACAAGTAAACTGGCTCTGGAAAAATCTCCTAGTATATACACGCAAAATAAAATGGCCCCCAGTACTGTGCAGTCTCCTACTTCTGCAGTGATGTGTGCAGAGGGGCAGAGAAAGGAGCGGGTGATAAGAATCACAGGTTTTACACCATCAATAAACTTTAGGTTGACAGTGTTCTAAATATGACATCCTTGTCCAGTGACCAACAAGTGGACAAACTGTGGATCTTGTAATCTTGGAGTCATCTTTGCCTTCTCCCATTACCTCATAATATCTCCCATATGCTCTCCACCCAAGCCACCACTCCAAGTAGGGCCTTTTGCCCTTTTCACCTAAGTTATTGTCAGTTTCCCGAAACAGAATCATTATTCTTGACATTCTTGACATAAGTGAAGCCAGAAGAAAGAAGGAAGTTACAATTAATGAAAGGATGGCTCATAGGTTCTCTTAAAAGAAGCAAAGAAAGCAGTTGAAGAAAAGGGCTTTATTATACTCACCAAGGCAACAAAAAAATACCATTTCCTGGGGCCATTTGGTCATCATGTTCTGCAGTATCAAGGGTATTTGCAAGAAAGACCACCATGAAAATAACTGCAGCTCACACACTACTAGTGGTGGTGTGAAAATGAAGTAGAAACATTCTATGAAGAACTTATTAAGATCCTCCTTACCAAATCAACACACACTCTGATACTTGGGGGCTTCAGTGCAAAGGTGGGAAAAGGTGAGGATGGGGAGAAAGATACGGGTTCAGGAAAAAGGACTGAGAGAGGCTAAAGACTGCTAGATTCCACAGAAGCTCATATCTCCAGATCACGAACATTTCCATTGAAAAAAAGAACCGGTAGCACTAGACATAGTGAGCACAAAATAACACCATAAAGAACAAAACAGATATTTTAGAAGGCAGGAAAAAACGTGTTATTGACGTGGGAGTTATCCTTGAGTCAGCTGACTGTACAGCACAGTCAGACCATTGACTCATTGTAGTTAAAATCAGAATAAAAATAATAAGAAAAGGCTATGTTATATAAATTGAAGCAACTCAGCCCTGTATAACTTAAATAAGTAAGTGAAATTCAAAAATGGGAAATGGACAACAGAAATGACACCAGTGCTAATACAATAATACCAATGCTACATGAATATAAGAACAACACCACTACAATATAAATTAATATAAATTAATTGCCACAACAAGAAGACCAAAAGAGGTCTTAGCCCCTCAGTCAGCAGATATCTAACTTTCTTGCCAAACAGATTTCGATGGCTGCTGAAGGAAGGACCAGGTTAGAATAGAAACTGGTTCATAAAACGTTACAAAGGATGATTGATGTTAATTAGTAGTATCATCTCATAAAGCAAAGAGAAGCAATGGAGAGCAAAAACAATTTAATTAAAGTTTGGCAAGATATCCATCTAGGCAAAGTTGTCCCAAGAGCATTCAAGGATGAAAATGGAAGTAGGACTACAAAGAGAAGAAAGATGGAAAAGATTTGCAAAAAACATTGTAACAAACTGTTTTCTCATGCAGGCAGATTAGACTCTGTGTATGTTTGTGAGTGTGTTTGTATGTCTAGAACTAGAAGTGATACAACTCTAAGGGCACTGAGGGATGGGTTTATAAAATATCTTAAGGGGGAAAGATATCAAAGGCATGGAAAAAAATCTCAGACTTCATTATTTAAAAAAAAAAAAAGACCACCAAGAAAACATCAATAACCAGTGACCTACATGCCTACTTTCTCATCTATTTAAAATCTTTATGAGAGTCATCCATACATGAATCTAAGGTGAACTCTAGCCTCACAGAACAAGTATGCTTTTGCAAGCAATATTCCACAAAGGCCCACATCTATACCATTTCACAATTAACCGAAAGATGTGGAGAACATAAGATTCCATTGTACTTATTGTTCATTGGTAATGAAAAAGCATTTGGTTTTAGTAGAACAAAACACAGTCTCATAGGCTCTTTTACAATAAGTGTCACTCATCAATCAGATATAACAAGCAAAGTGCTGATAAGTGTTTAACAACCAGCTTGGGGGGGGGATAAACAAATGGCTCACTTTTAGATTTAATCTATATTACTAACATTTTCTCTATCGATTTCTTAAATCTAGACAATCAATAGAACAACAAATCAAACCCTGGCTGCATTTGCCAATTTCTGGGATGTAAATGCTCACACTGAAAATTTAACAATTGCCTCTCAAGAGCCGGTACAATCTGACTCCAGCACACCACTCTATAGATCCTTGGAAGATAGACTAACGGAAATCATCTTATTCAATGACCCTCTGATAACAATTATCCAGAGACACATAAAACAGAAGGGTATGCTTGCCAAATGTATTTGCTGCTGTGATGGAGGAGCTCCATGACGGTATCAAGGTTGAAGAGGGATTCCTGGTAGATGTGAAATCCTCCTGATGCTCCTGCTTGTGGATGACATTGTGCTGATTACATTGAGCCTCAGAACATTGCAGGACCTCCTGCAAGAGAGCTATGAGGATCAGCTAGGTGTAGTGGATATAGTACCTGCCATGGACTCAAGAGGACCTAAGTTCATATCTGACCTAGCTGTGTGACCCTGGGCAAGTCACTTAACCCTGATTACCTCCAGAGAGAGAGAGAGAGAGAGAGAGAGAGAGAGAGAGAGAGAGATCTATAAGCATTCAAAGGAGTTTAGTCTATCCATCTACAGAGGAAATAACAAGTAGGGGAAGACTATCTATGGCCCAGATTTCAATATGCATTTTGATGGACATTCTATAGAGCCTGTCAAATTGTATGTATACCCTGGACATGGAGTATAGATGGACAGTGAGCTAGGCCCAGAGTTGAATAGGAGAACAGGCTGGATTACTTTTGAGAAACTGCAAAGCTCTTACAGTAACTCCAAATTTCCCATGTAAGCAAGGCCCATCTTTTCAATACTAACATTTTACCAGTGTTGCTCTATGGCATCCATAGAACTAAAAATAAATTTCACATGTAGAGCAATGGAGAGGTAGGTATATGGTAGGTATGAGCAAATTCCGACATATAAACAATAAGGAACTCTAAAGAACAGGAGTAAAGGATGTAAGAAAAAATGGCATTGGTCACCTTGCAAGAGTGAAGGATGACCAGGAAACGGCTGGTCATGGTACGCTCATGATGTCAGGAGAAATTGAGGAAGGCCTCAAACACAGTGGATGGCCGCCCTGTAGTAAACTGTTGAGGGAACATGGCCAAGAGCTGTACAGGATGGCTTGTCATGGGTGGGTTGCAGTCTACATCCCAAATAGATGAAATTAGTTCCATGTGAATTTTTGAGTATATGAATGGAATAGTTCGTGTCTAGGTTTCCTCAAAGTGGGTGATACAAGCATTCAAGGTCCCAAATACATACTGGCACAGGATAGCCTCTATTTCACCTCACAGAAAATGTATAAGATGCAAAAAGCTAACAAATCCTATAAATCAATTCAGAAACAAAGTGCTCAAATGGTCTTAACAATTCTCCCTAAAGGGACATGAACTTGGGTTTGGTATTAGGCAAGCTTTGATGGTCTGCTCTTTCCCAAAGAGTCCTATACAGTCCCACCAAGACTCATAGCATTACCCTGTGGTTTAAACTCCCCTTGGAAGATAAATGTACTTTAAGGGCTGCTGCAATCCCCTTTCTATCACATCTATACTATCTGAGGAATTCATCAGTTTTGCTCTCTAAAGAGGACCCTGTACAGGAGTTCCATGGGCTATGCTCTTCTGTTCTCTAAGGAACACACAATTTCAGAAGATCTCCTTTCTCTCTCTAGGTCCTATTCCTGAATGTTGGATCTCTTGAATTTGGGCTTTAATCTCTCAAAACGGATTCTTCTCAGAATATCTCCATTTTCTAACTAGAAAACTAGATCAAGTTGTATAGAGAATTCAAAATGTCACCTCCTATACATAACAGTTTGAAACTTACAAATGCTGTCCATGAACTACCAGCTCAGATCACAGGTAAACACGTGCCTATCTCTACCATGTGCTTCTGATACAAGTGTTTATCCATCATTCCCAAAGGGAGCAAGCTGCAAATGGACATAGGATCCTCTCCCTACTCCACATGTCCATTGTACTTGCCTTTGGTCGATTCTTCTCAAAGAGAATGAGAAAAAGAATGTGTGGGCTGGTCTTTCAATTTGCTTTTATAGACCACAGATGAGAGTAGTAAGAAACTAGTTTCTTGAGTCTCAATCAATCATCTTGAATGAAGGAAACATTTCTGGAATAGTAGAAAGAACAGTGGCTTTGCAGTCAGAGAACCTGGATTCAGATCCCACATCTGACACTTAATCAGTGTGAACTTGAGCAAAGCCAATTAAATTCACTGGGCTTTAGTTTCCTCACATATAAAATGAGGATAGTTGGAATAGATGACCTCTAAGGATCCTTCCAGATCTAGACTGATGATCCCATGATCAATCAATCAACTAATAAGAACTTATTAAGGAAGGGGAAGGGAATGGGACTAGTATTTATTAAGCACCTACTATGTGCCAGGCACGGTGCTAAGCACCAGGAATACAAAGAAAGGCAAAAATACAAAAACCATCTAGATCCTCAAGAGCTTAATAAAGGACTCAACATATAAATAAACAAATATACCACAGATAAAGAGTAGATGGAAGGTCACCTTAGAGAGAAAGCTGGGAAGCCCTCCTGCAGAGGTTGTGTTTGAGTTGAGCCTTGAAAGAAGTCAGGGCTGTAAAGAAGTGGAATTGAGGAAGGAGAGCATTCCAAGCATGGGGCACAACCAATGTAAAAGCATGGAGTTGGGAGGCAGAAGATGCTATTCACATCCCTTTGTCTTATCATCCTGGTGGTAGTGGGCATACCCCAATCCCATGAGGATATCTTCCTGTAATCTCATCAGGTTGATTTGGGAACTCATCAAATTGATCAAGGACCTCCTTACATTTTTTAGGCAGAAACTGAGGAAAACTCAAGTTAGAGATAGAGATTTCAGATTTAAGTGCATAAAGGTCAGAGATGAAGCAAGGGAGTGGATGAGATCACAAAGAAAGAGAAGAATGTAGAGAAAGAAGAGAAGAGGGCCAAGGACTGACCTTTGGTGAAGATCAACATTAAGGGGTTGGAAAGAGGAAAATGAGCCCAAGAAAGAACATTTAGATAGGCAGGAGAGCCAGCAGAGTAGAAGGCTCTTAAGTCCAAAACAGAATTCATTATATTCCCTCCTAAACCCTAGTTACTCAGATCAGCAACTTTTGAGTCACCCTTGATTCTTCATTACCACCCATATTCCATCAGTTACTAGGTTTTATTGATGTTATCTCCACATCTCTTCTATATGTCCCTTTCTCTCCACTCATATAGACCCCACCCTGGTTTAGGCCCTCACTACCTCCTGTCTGGACTATTGCAATAGCCTCCTAATTTCCCTGCTTCCAATCTCTTCTATCTCTATTCCATCCTTCAAACAGCTATCTGAAGTCACTACCCAGCTCAAAAATCATCAATGGCTCCCTACTGCCTCTAGCATAAAATACATACTTTCCATCCTGGCATTTAAAGTTCTCTAGAAGTTGATTTCAACTTGCCTTTCCAGACTCAGCACATCTGCACACCCTATGGTCCAGCCAAATTGGATAACTGGCTATCCCTTTGACCTTGGCATTCTATCTCTTGTCCCCTGCCTTTGCATAGACTGTCCTCCGGCTTGAAATTCACTCCCTCTTCACCCCCAGCTTTCAGAATTCCTGCCTTCTTTCATAGCTCAAA
Source organism: Vombatus ursinus (assembly GCF_900497805.2). Taxonomy (NCBI): domain Eukaryota; kingdom Metazoa; phylum Chordata; class Mammalia; order Diprotodontia; family Vombatidae; genus Vombatus; species Vombatus ursinus. The sequence goes on from NW_020945437.1 coordinate 22,392,537, forward strand.
TTAAGTGCCACATTCTACCATTAGCCTTTTGCGATTTCCAAATTGCTCTCTTCCTCCTCATATTACCCAGAACTTATTTATGTACAGGTTGTACCTCCCCATATCCAAAGAAGATTATGAATTTTATCAGGGAAGGAAACTTTCATTTTTCTTAGTATCCCAGGGCTTGGCATAGTGCCTTACACCTACTGAGTGATTAATAAATACTTATTGAATTGAAATGGATTACAGAATAGTGCAATCAATCCAGTAGGAAGCAAGCATTTATTAAGTGCTTACTGTGTGCTAGGCACAGTGCTGAGCACTAGCGACACAAAAAAAGGCAAAAACAGTTCTTGTCTTAAAAAGCTCACACTCTAATGGGCTTAATGTCTCTGGATACCAATTTCCTCATATGTCAAGTGAGGAGGGCATTCTTAAATGACCTCTAAGGTCCTTTCTGGCTCTGAAATCCTATGATCCTATGAAATATATTCAACATTTAGGGAAGAGAGAATATCCAGGAGAAGTAACGTCAATGGATCAATTGCAAAATGATAACCAAAAAACACCCCTAGGCAGTGTAAACTTTCCTATTTGTGTGGATATCAGTGAAAAAGTCCTGTCACCTTGAGATTGCCACCACCTGGTTCAGGCCCTCTCACTTCACACTTTGATTACAATAGCCTGCTGGTGGGCCTGCCTGCCTCAAGTCTCTCCCCATTCCAATCCATCCTCCAGTCACCTCCTAAAGTGATTTTCCTAAAGCTTATCTCTGACCACTTCACTCTTCTATTCACACCAGTGGCTCCCTATTACATTGTCTTCAGGAGCAAATATAAAATCCTCTTTTTGATGTTCAGAGCCCTTCATAACATGTCCCTTGCCTACCTTTCCAGTATTCTTGCACTTCACAGTACCCCTTCTTCCTAATGTACTCTTAAATTCAGGGACACTAGCCTCCTTGCTGCTCCTCAAATGAGACACTTCATCTCTTGACTCCAGGCATTTTCACTGGCTTTCCCTCCTCATCTCCATCTTCTGGCTTCCCTGACTTCCTTCAGGTCCTAGCTAAAAATCCCACCTTCTGCAAGAAGCCATTCCCTTAGTGCTAGCGCCTTCCCTCTAAACTTTTGTCTGTTTTGGGGGGCCATTACCAGTCATCCTGACCTACATCTTGCTGCTGGACTCCAGTGACTCTGAAGGATAGAGGCTGATGACTTTGCACAGTTCTGCCTCACTTAAATCCAATTCACTTGCAAGTCAAGACATCACCTTCCTGATGTCATCAGACATCTTTGAGAACAAAGGATGAACAACAAGGTCCACTTCATCCCTCATATATCTTGTTCTTACACAGTTGTATGCAGGTTGTCTCCCTACTGTAGACTGCGAGTTTCTTAAAGGCAGATGTCTCTTGCCTTCCTTTGTATCCCCAGCCAGCAATTAACATGGTGCCTGGCACATAGTAGGCACTTAATAAAAACTTACTGACTTGAGGAAGAACAGAACCATTTCCACCAAGATGATCAGCTAACACTCCAAATTCAGCTGGTCTAAAGTGAACTCATCAGTCAGTCTCTTGGATTAACCTCAATTCTCCTGTTTCTGTTAATGCCCCCATACTATCAGCTGCCATATCTCATCACTTACATCTTAGTAATATATCTCTCATCAGTTTCTCTCCCTCCCTCTTTCTCCCTACACAGTCTCAGACCCTAACTCCAGCCTAATTCCAACCACTCAACTACACTTTTAAAAGTAATAGCCTCTTAGCTTATCATTCTGCCTCCAATCTCTCTTCCTACAATCTATGCCTGTATCTTCCCAGGGGGCCAACTCATTACAATGGAACTACTTTAGTTTCAGTCTAGCTACAATCATAAACTCTCAGAGAGCAGGAACCAGGTTTTAAATATCTGTCCCCTTTGTAATTGAAGATCACAAAATTTAGAGCTGGAAGTGACTTTACAGAGATTGTATACTCCAACACCCCCATTTTATGGATCAGGAAACCAAGGCGCAGTTTTGCAGAATGATTTTCTCAAGGTCATGCAGACAGTGCTTTACAAACATCTCATTTGAGCCTCAGGACAACCAGGTGAGATAGGTGCTATTATCATCCCTATTTACAGATGAGGAAATGTGACTTGTCCAGGGTCACACAGCTAGTTAAGTGTCTGAGGCTGGATGTGAATTCAGGTCTTCATGACTCCAGGCTCAGAGCTCTACACACTTCAACACCTACCTGCCTCTAAGAGATAGAATTTGAACCCAGATCTGTTATCACTAAATACCCAAATTCTTTTCATTGTACCAGGAAACCCAGTCCCCGGTTCAGCAGGCAGGTGCTTAAGGAATATGGGTGGATTGCCCTCTAACCCAGGGCTGGTCTTAGCCTTCTCCCCTGTCCATTCTTCTGGGAGTGAGTTCATTTCCAAAGGTGGGAGGACAGATGGGGGAGAGCTGTAATGGGGTGTTTGTTAAAAAGCATACACACTGTGGAATTTCCTTTCCTATAGCAGCACCGAGTTATTAAACAGCAATGAAATCCTGAGGAACAGAGTTGGGAGAGGGGAAGGATCTAACAGAGATCCGTTTTCTATTTTTAAAAAGCTTTTTTTCTTCCACTTCTTTAAATCCGAACATTTCCAAGGCACTGAAGCAACCAATCCGGGAAGCAAAACTAGAGAGGGAGGAGAAGGGCCCAAGGGTGACCCCGGAGTCCATTCTCCCTCCCTCCGCTTGGGGCCTCTCCCTTCCTCCACCACCCCCATCCGACCCGACCATCCATCTCTCCGGGGTTCCTACAGCTCTCCTTCCCAGCCCTACATCACTCTCTCCCTGGAACCCATCGACCCTCCCTAGAATTTGCAGGCAGAATAAGAACCCATGAGTCCCCAGGACGTTACACAACATCCCACCCCCCTTCCCCTAACTTATTTACAAAGCAATTTGAAATGCAAAATGGGGCTGAAGCCCAGAGGGCCTCAGCAAAAGCACTTTTTGCCCTAAGGTTAACCTAACCACGCCCTTCTCTTCCCAAAGCCCTTCCCCAAATCCGTCGTCCCCTCCCCCAAACACTTCCTCACACTTTACCACGCTCCTTTCCCCCCCTTTCCCTTCTCCCCAGCTCCTGGCTACCTCCAGACGTTTTCTCTCAGCTCCTACCCACTCCCCAGCACCTTGCCTACTCTCTAGCCTTTTTCTCTTACGATCCCCCCCCATCTTTTAAAACCTCCCTCTCCCCACCATCAGCCCCTACCTCTTCTCCCCAGTCCACCCCCACAGCCTTTTTTTCGTTGTCCTCTTTCCCCGAAGCCCTTCCCTCTCTTTCCCACTCTCTCCTCGAGAACCCCTTCCCCTCTTCGCTCACACAAACCCCTTCCCCTAACCCACCAGCCCCTCCCTCTTCTCCCCTATTCGTTGCCTCCTCCTCCCTCAGCCCCTTCTCCTCCAACCCCCTTTTTCTTCTTTGCTTGGCTCACCCCCTCCCCCAAGTTCTCCGACTATTGATTCCTCTGCCTCCCCACTTGATCCCTTAACCGATTTCTTTGGGGGGGCGGTTCCCCCAACCCCAACTTCGCCCCCCCTCAGGGAACGTGATTGTGCTAGCTCCACCCCATTTCTATTCAGCGCTCTCCTATTGGCTCCTCTTCCCTAGTCGCGTGCGGGGGGGGGGCGGGAGAAGGTTGGGGGAGGGGGGTCGGCAGGTTAGGCGATCCGTCCCCTCCCCCCACTTCGCCGCGGCTCCGCCCTCCCCGCGCAGACTCCTCCCGCCTCCGGGCGGGGTCCTCCCGGCTCCTTTCATTCCCGGCCCGGACGGCGCTCCTAAGGCTCGGTTTCTGACCTCTGCGGAGCTGGCTCGGAGTGGCTGGCTGACCGCGTTAGCGCAGAGCTGAGAGAGCCCGGGAGGAGGAGGAGGAGGAGGAGAAGGAAGAAGAGGAGGACTGCCGGGTTGCTCGGGACCCAGGCTAGCCAAGCCAAAGCTTGCGCTCCATTTTGCAGCGGGCGCCTGGCCCGAGTTCCCCGCTGGGGCATCGGCTGCAGAGTCCTGCTCCCGGCCCCGCGCCAGCCGGGGCTACAAGCCCGGACACCACCCGCGCCTCTGTCTGGAGCCGGAGCCGGAGCGCACCGCCTGCCTGCTCCCCCATCCCTGGGTCCTGGATCCCGGTGCGGCTCGCCAGCCCCGTGCCCGGGACGTCGCCGTGCGCCCCTGCCCTAAGGCTGCTCTTCTACCCTAGGCATCCAAGCCACAACTCTGCCTGAGCTCCGATACGCGCCCACTGCCCTCACCCCGTGTACCGGAGCCCGGGTGCTGCCAGCCTCTGCCCACGTGCGAGCGATCCAGGAAGCTGTGCGATCCCGGGCGCAGCTTGCGCCTCCAGTCGGGTACCGGGCGGCCCCCTGGAAGCAGTCGCCTGGGTCAGAACTTGGCCAGACCCCTCCGCACCCTCGGTCCCGGACCGCCGCCCGGGTCTGAACTTGTTCTGACCCCGGCCGCCTCCTTGTCCTAGGCGAATCAGAACCCGTTCGCCGCTACCACTGCTTGGCCCCCTTGATTTGGCATTTCGGCTAGCTGGAAGCCGGGACCCCACCCGCTGCCCTGTCCCAGGGCACCATACTCTCCCATAGCCCGCGTCCTTGGTCCGGCTCCCCGAGGGCACATTGGTTGCAGCGGGCTTTGCTCCCGGTCCTCGCCTTCTGGAAGTCTACGCTGTATGTGCCGGGGAGGCTGCAGGCGGGCCGGGCCCTCGCCCTCGGGAGAAGAGAAAAGCAGAGGCCGACTGGGCTTGTAATTTCCGAGGTGCCTTGGGCTTGGGCTAGGTAAGCCCTCCGCACCGAACACTGCACGGAACCCTACAGAAGCGTGGGAGAAAGCAGGAAACACCCCAGGAAGAAGGTGAGTGTCAGATTTGGGGTCTGCGAGCCGGGACTTTAGGGCCAGGATAATGGGGACTGGGCACATCCCACCGCCACCTCTTTTCAGGTCAGGAGTACCCAAATGTAGGAAAATATGAGAATTTACTTTGTCACACCCTGGGCCTCGGTTGGATTAGATGGTCTCCAGGGTCCCTTCCTGCGCTAAATCCGTATGATGCCCAATGCCACTCTGCACATCTCAGCTCTTCTCAGTGAGAACTAAGGGAAGAGACCGAGGGGAGCAGAGGAAGGGAGATAGGGGTTGGGGAGAAAAGCAAGGGAGAAGGAAACGTGGAGAGACAGTGACCAGGAGGGAGAAATGACAGAAAGAGCTGAGGACATTGTGAGGGGATATAGAGAAAGGGAAGGAAAGACAGAGAGGTGAGAGGGAACAAGTTTATGGAAGAGACAGGGCATATGAGAGCCATTATGTGGTTTTAAGGCTTACGAAGTGCTTTTATGTCCATAAGCTCTCATTTGTTCCTCACGGTGACTGAAGGAGATAGACTTGTAATATCAGCCCTACTGAGGCTCAGAGGGGTTGTGATTGGCCACAATTAGTAGAGGCCAGTTGGAGACTATATGAAACCTAGATTTTCTGACTTCAAATCCAGAGTATTTATACTATGTATAAATAGCATTTGTACTATGCTACACTGCCTTGTAGAAGAAGATGAGGACATCAAGGGGAGAAGGAGAGGGCTAGATGGGGTTGGTGGTAGAATGTAAGTTCCTTGAAGGCAAGGAAGGACATTTGTATCTCCAGCATTCAGCAAGATTGGTGGTACATTATAGGTGCTTAATAAATACTAATTGTTTGCCCGTAAAGGAAGTAGGTCAGTGAAAATAAGGGTGGGAGAGACCAGAGCAAAGGGGGAGAGGCTATGCATAGACAGGGTGATGTCAAAGCCCAGTCAGGTAGCAAAGGGTAAAGATTGTGTGCAAATATCTCTTTCCTTCTCTCTTGATACCCACTAGATACCTGTTCAGTTTAAAAACCCATTTTCTAGGTGTAGCTGGAGATACTTACCTCAGCCCTTCAGGGATCCGAGATTCTATCAGTTGGCTTTGCCATCATCCTTGTGCTTTGGGTCACAGGCTCTCTCCCTCTCCCCACCCCCCTTCTCTCCCTTTCTTTCCGTCTTTCATTCTTCATAAGAAGTAGGCTGCCTTCCCTAGTAACTGTGGCTAATCCTTTGTTGTTGGGCCTCTCTGTGCATAGCTAGACTGATCCTCTGAGGACACACCCAGGCCATCACTGGGCACTTACTTGACCAGCTGGAGTAGGACCTGCTGAGACTTAAGTATCAGAGGAGAACTTCAGCAGATATACCTGGTGATTTGAAGATGATCAAAGAACTAATGGCCTGAATTTGGGAAGATTAATCTAGTGGGATGGATGGGTAGGGGAGACAAAATCCTTAAAAAATAATTGCATTGCAAAACAGAATGTGAGTTACATGGTGCTCTGTGAGGTTTGCTGAATTGGAGTGGAGCCCAGTGACCCCTCCATGGACCTGGCATTCTAGGTCTTTTACAGTCTGACTCTCGACTATCTTTTGAGAGACTTTTCATTCTGTTCCCCTTCCTGTGTGCCATTCTAGGTGGCGTGGCCCTGATTTCAAATCCTGCCTCAGATAACTTCATGGCTTTGTGACCCTGAGTAAGTCAATTAACCCAGTTTTCAGTTATGCAAAATGAGGATAATAATAGCGTCTATCTCTAAGGTTGGTGTGAGGATCAAATGAGATCCATATGTGAAGTGTTTAGCAAGCTTCAAAGTTCTATGTAGATACAAACTATTATTATTAAACTGTACTTCAAATCATTCCCCAAATAGGTAAGATGTGCACACTTTTCATCTCTCTGCCCTGCCTTTTTTTGTCTGAGCACTCAAATGTATTTCTCATCTTTGTTCCCTTCAAAGCCCAGTTCCGATGCCCCCTTAATCCCTTCCTGGAGGCCTTACTTTATTTGTACACCTGCCCTCAGGATCGTTCTTACGTCACCCCCATCCTGTAGTCAATCAATAAGCATTTATTAAATACCTGCTTAGTGCCAGGCATTGTACTAAGTGCTTGGGGCTAAAAGAGAGGCAAAAAAGTGCCTGCCTTATAGGAGTTCATATTCTGATAGGGTTGAGATAATATCCAAACAATTATTCCCCCCCCCTTTAAAAAAAAACAAACAACAACAACTGGGGTTCAGATCCTACTTCTGAAACTTAGTATCTGTGTAACCTTGTTAAGCCTTAACTTCATCTGGGCCTTGATTTCCTTATTAGTATATGGCACTTACCTTTCAGGATTGTGAAGATGGAATGAAATTATGTTTACAAAGGGCTTTCAAAGCACTATATCATTGCCAGCTATTATTATTATGAGTTAATTCATTGGATCATTAGACTTAGAGCTGCAAGGGACCTTGAGTCTATTGAGTCTTCCCTCATTTTTACAGATGAGGAAACAGAGACAGAGAGTGGGTGACTTGCCCAGAGTCACACTGATAAGGAAGTACTAGCTGGATTTGAATCCAGATCTTTCTGACTTCAAGCGCAGTGCTTTATCTCCCTTGTACTTATTGAGTACAAGTCTGACAACCCAATTTTCTGCAGGAACCTGGACAGGGCAGGCAGGGTGTTAATGCTAGACCCTGTAGGGGGTAGGGATTTGACCAGCTTGTTTTGTGTTAATCTTTGTTCTTAGATTCCAACAGGAAAACTGAGTAATAACTTAGCCCAAGAGAGGAGGGGCCTAGATTGGATTTGCTCTGAGCTCCTTTCCAGCTCTAAATTGATGACCCTGCAGGTTTAAATCCCAGTTCTAGGACTGAAGAGCTAGGTAATAACTGGGTGAGCTCTTCAGTTGTCTGAATCTGTAAGGTGGCGACAATGATCACTTGCAGTAGGGTCCTTGTGGATAAAGGGACCAGCTTTGAAGTCAGGAAGCCTCAGTTTCTCAAGACCTGTCCTTCAGCAGAAACTCCTTGTATGACCATTGAGCAAATCACTTAACTTCTCATTTCCTCTAGCCACTGTCTTTCTCCTTGGGTCCCTATGCCTAGGAGATCACAAGTCCAGACTGAACAAATCATACGTGCCTTACTAGAAAGCCCTCATGAGGAAAGGGCTTTCTAAATCTAGCCAGTGCTGTAGTGATGGAAGTTGTTATTAGAAAGGTAGGCAATTATTATGCCTCTCTTGTCATGGTTGATCACTCCTGAAGCCAGCATATGTTAATTGCCTGTTGTGTGCTAGGTGGTGGTGGTGGCAGCGGCGGTGGCAGTGGCGTTAGTACAGAGACAAAAAAAAATCAAAACCAACCCTGCCCTCAAGGAGTTTACATTCTCACTGGGAAGTAAGGTTGAGGTCATTTTGGGAGGGATTAGAAAAGGCATCCTGTGGAAGCAGGGCTTGCTTGAGCAGAGCCTTGAAATTAGCTAGGAATTCTCAGAATAAGACATACATTTCTGGACATGGACACTGTGGGAATTTGTTTTGCTTGATTATGCATATTAGTTACAAGAGTTTTTTTCCTTTGCTTAATTTTTTAAAATTTCAAATGGGGGGGTACAAAAGGAGAAAATAAATGTCCATTGATTGGGGGGGAAATAATTAAATTGAAAAAAAGAATCCTAGAGATTCTTTGAGGTGGTAGCACATTCCAGCTTAGGCAAATGGAGATTGGAACTAAGTGTCATGTGTGAGAGACAGTTGGCCGGACTATGGAGTTTCTGCAGGATGTAATAAGCCTGGAAAAGGAGGTCCTCCACCATCTTACTCTGACATTTTGTTTTGGTATTGAGGTCACCCCAGGTTCTAGAAGGCTGCATTGGGGCAAACAAGCTGCAAAGGCTCCAAGTCCTGGCTTCGCATCAGAGATCCACTGCTAGGGGCAGCTAGGTGGCACAGTGGATAAAGCACCAGCCCCGAAGTCAGGAGGACCTGAGTTCAAATCCAGCCTCAGACCAAACACTTGACACTTACTAGCTGTGTGACCCTGGGCAAGTCACTTAACCCCAATTGCAAAAAAAAAAAAAGAGAGAGAGAGAGAGAGAGATCTACTGCTTAGGAACCAACCCAGGGTAGCTTTGGGGGTGATGGACAGTTCAGTCACAGCAATACTGGAAGGCTTCCAGGTCTCAAGAAAGCTTGGGAAGTGTGTTAGTGAAGGGAGTAGTACCTGCCGATGTTGTCCAATGGCATCATGGCTCCTTGAAGCATTAGTTATGTTATCATAGAATTGCAGGCTGGATAAGGCCAATCCCTTATGAAAACAAAGGCGTCTGTAGACACGTAGACTTTTTGAACTCCCAGGGCTCTTGGAGATCATGAAGACCAACCCTATCATTTTTTCGGGAGGGAATTGCCTTAGGAAATATGGCCAAGTTGTTGGAACTAGGACCAAGCCCCCTGACTTCTAGTCCAAGGCACCTTCCCTGGTGTGAGGGGCTCTCCTTAAGTAAGGCTTTTCCCCAGTGCCTAATTAACCCACACTAGTTTATAAGGTGCCTTTTTTGTTTTTCTTTTTACAACTTGGCTCCAATCTGTCTTTCCAACCTCACTGGACATTATCCATCCCCACCCAACTCTGTAATCCAGCCACACTGGCCTTCTCTCTATTCCTCACTCACAACACACTCCATCTCTGGTCTCCATTTCCCGTCCCTTGAGCCTTTGCTCTGACTGTACCCTGTGCCTGGAATGCACTCCTTCCTTACCTCCTCAAATAGTCTAGGCACCCTAGTCCATTTTGGAGCCTTTCCTAATCCCTGCTAAATACCCAGTGTCATCCCTCCCAAACCACCTTGAGTTTAACTATTGTCTAGATGTTTGTGGTGATTTGCTTTATATTTCTGCTGAATATAGTTTCATATGTACTGGTCTCTTGCATTGAAATGTCAACTCCTTTCCAGTAGGGATTGTTTCGTTCTTTGTACCTGTGTCCCCAGGCACCTTGCCCAGTACCCAGCATATAGCAACCCTTAATAAATGCTTGTTGGTTGATTGATTGAGCCTGCTTCCTCCACAGCTGTAGCACTGAGGAAAGAGCAGAATCCTGGGATTCTGCAGAGTGCTTGAATTCTGGTCCCAGGTCTGTTATTAACATACAGTGCGAGCTTGGGCCAGTCTGTCTGTGGTCTGACCCTCAGTTTTCTCATAAGTGATGGGAGGCCTTTAAACTGGTGATTTCTAAAGCCTCTTCTTAGCATGAACATTTTTTTTTTTTATTCTTACCTCACATTCTATTCCAATCCTTCTTAACTGTAGCCTCGCACTGCAACAGAGCTGGCTTCTTCCCTGTTCACCAGCTTATTTTAGTTTAGTTTGTCAGGATTTGAGGTCATCTTGTGGCCAGATTTGAACTCAAGTTTTCCTGACCCCAGATCCAGTTCTCTGTCAACTAGAGAACACTTAGCTGCCTATATAAAGCAAGAGAGGAGGGATGGTGTCAGAGATTCAGAACGTGCAGCCTCTAAGCCACATGTGGACTTCTAGGTCCTTGGAAACTGCGGGCTAAGAGGTGGGAAGAAGCTTGGATTAACACAATAAAGCACAGACTTGGACCCAAACTCCCCTGCTCCCATTCCAATACTCTTTCTACCATGTTACATCTTCTCCTTTTGAAGGAAGAGGGGGTTTCCTTCCCTTTCTTTCTAAATGTGAGAGGATATTGTAGAAGTCTCCAAATAGCAAGCTCAGAGAAGGGTTTTTGCTTTGGGGGGCATGTATGTGTGTGCTCCTGGTTGGTTAGGGATAGGGGAAGGATGTGTGCAGGGGGAAGCTGTTCATGGGGTCTGGCTTGGAGTCCTTGATGTCACCCGTCCTCTATCCCATATTGAGCTCCCCTGAATCACCACAGACAAGTTCAGGGAAATTTTCCAAACCAGCCTGTTGGGAGGGAGTGGTGCTCAGGGGCCTGGGGGAAGGGGCCTGTGGCTCTGTTTGATCTCATTGGTTGTCTGTCATCTCTCCAGGAAAAGGAAACTTTTCTTGGTTTTGACAGGTGCCAGAGAGGGAGGCCCCAGCTGCTGTCTGGTTCCCCCTGGACTCTCAGTCTGACCTCACTCCCTGGGCCCTTTCTCTACAGAGGTGTGTCCTGAATAATTTATCGATCCCTTAGGATATGCTGGAGGCTCAGGAAATTGTTACATGGTCAGATAAGAGTTTCCTCCATCCCCTGGAGAGCAGGGAGGTTTGAAAGGTACTGAGCCAGCATTTATGAAGTGCCTTGTCCCAAAGCCACAGAGGCCTGGGTCCTAGCACTGGCCCTGCCACTGGTTCACTGGGTGGCCTTGGGCAGTGCTATGCACAGGCATGTATTAAGCACCTCATGCATACACAGCTGTATGTTAGATACTAGGAGAAATCCAGTTTTTAGGTGAGGCATACATAGGTCCTGCCCTCATGAAGCTTTATCTGGTAGAGAAGCTCTTCACCTGGGTTCAGTGAATAGATTTCAGGGATCCAGGAACTTGGATTGGAAAAAAAAATTACATCTTTATTTCACTATCTCACTGAAAATTATTCTTCTGTTATGAATGTAGGCTACAAACATTCTGAGAAGGATCCTAACAAATTGATAGTTCAACTTCACCAGTCAAACAAAGGAGTCCAAGGATAAGGACCCCTGGACCAGGAGGCTAACACACAAACCCAAATGCCCATAATACTTGGTAGGGACATTAGAGAGGTGCCAGCAAAGAGTGGTGTAAAATTTAAAGGGGAAAAGAATTACTGGGGCCAGGGGGAGGGATCAGGGAGAAAATGCCATCTCTTCTAGGAAGTCTATAAAGAGAGGACGTGATTCCTGGTAGAAGGAATGAAGTGATCACAGAGAAAATGCCACCTTTTCTAGGAAGTCTGTAAAGAGTGAGAGGGATGATTCCAAGTATCAGGAGTGAGGTAAGCAAAGGGAGTAAGCCAGCAGAACCAGGGTCTATCTGGGGCTTGGCCCGGCTGTCCTGTGAGAGGCAGAGGAAATTGGGTGAGATAAGGCTAGAAAGGCCTTCAGATTGTGAAGAGCCTTGAATGGCAGGAATTTGGAATTTATTTAGCAGGCAAAGGGGACCCACTGAAGGGTTCTGAGCAGCGATCATATGCAATAATGTATTTAATGTGAAATTATGTAAGTAATGTGAAAAGTGCTTTGTAGATTGTCAGGGCTGAAAGAGACAATGTTATGATATAAAATAGTGAAGATTAGTAGTCTATGTATTTTAAGGAGTTATCCTGTTTCTGACAACAGCTGTGTGACCTTGGACGCGTCTCTGAACTGGTTTTCTCCTCTGTAACACAGATAATGCTTACACTCTACCTACCTCACAGGGTTCTTGCAAACAAAGTGCCGTAGAAATATTAGTAGTTTGTTTTTATAATAGGAGAGAAACAGGATCCATCTTCCCTTCCTGTGGGAAGCTCACAGTCTTATGGAGGAGAAAAGGTAATCAGTGCCTGCAGGAAGAAAGGACAGACTCATTTGATGGGTGGTTGGATGTACCCTGCTTCTGGGAGAGTTCAGCAGGGAGAGGCTTGTGACACCTGAGGCAGTCAGGGAGGGCTTCCTGGAGGAAGTGATGGAGGTGGGGTGTGGTGGGGTAGGCTGAGTATAAAGAGAATGTTATGAAGGAAGCCTTTGAAGCAGGAGTGAGCCTTAGAATTTGAGAATTTGGAGACTGCCATTAAGAGGCAGCGGCATGGCTCAGTGGAGAGAGTGTTGGGTCAAGAGTAAGGAAGACCCAAGTTCAAATGTGGCCTGGGCAAGTCATTTAACCTCTGTTTGCCTTTATCCACTAGAGAAGGAAATGGCAACCACTCCAAAATCTTTGCTAAGAAAACCCCATTGACAGTGTGGTGCATGGGGTCATGAAGAGTTAGACATGTGTGAACAGCTGAACAGCATTCTGGCTGGAACCTTGGAGGTGCGTTACAGAGGAGTGAGAAATCCAATCCAGAAACACAATAAGGGCCTCTGCTCGGTGGATAGAGAGATGGCTGCAGTCAGGTCCTGCTTTAGGGAGAGTCACCTCAGTGCCCCACACATTCACACCGAAACTTCCAGGATAGTTCTTGATCTACTCTGGAACCTCTTTACTGGGAGGGAGTTCCTTCCACCAATGGAATGGGGGCATTGTGCTTCCTGCTGGGGATGCAGAAACAAAACAAAGGCTGATTATTGGTGCCTGCCTTCAGGGAGCTTCCATCCTACCAGAGGAGGTTCTCCAATGGGTTAATCCAAAGTTATTCCAAGAAAGAGAATGCACAGACATTTGGAGATGACTCAGATGTGTTACTGAGTTTTGGCCAGCTTGGTTTACTGTTTTGTTTGGGGCCATATCCCTCAGGAAAACCATCCATTAAGAAGGGGAGAGGTTGATTTATGTGTTGTTGGTAGGGAAACCCCAAATTATGGCTCCTAAGGCATTTAAGCAAGAAGGTTTTCAAAGGTTCCTTCCATCTCTGATATTCTTTCTGAACATTTCATGTTTTTCTCTGGGCTTCTCTGTTTCTAATGTTATGTGTTCTAAGGTCCCTCCCAGCTCTGACATTCTGTGCTCTAAGGTCCCTCCTGGCACTGACATTCTGTGTTCTAAGGCCCCTCCCAGCTCTGACATTCTGTATTCTAAGGCCACTCCCAGCTCTGACATTCTGTGTTCTAAGGTCCCTCTTAGCTCTGACATTCTACGACTTCTGATACTTGTGTGCAGCAGACCACAGGGAACTATAGCAGGTTCTTGAGCAGAGTGAGGCAGTGCGGATCATGTTAGGAGGATGGGACTGTTTTCCCTGCTTGACCACCCAATGTCTGGGGAAGGGATGTCTGCTCATCAAAATGAGCTGGCTGCTTTTGCCTGAGGCTCCTTTCTCCTTGCTAATTAGCAGCTGTGCTAAATGGAGAGCCCTGTGATTTGGAGCCGGATGAAGGCAGTCTGCTGGCTGGCAGGAGGGTGGGATGGGAGGGGTTCCAGACTTAGTCAACTGCCGGTGTCGGACTCCAGGAGTTTACAGCACAAAAGCATCCTGCTGTCCTCCAAAGGGCTCGCTCAGGCACGGTGCGGCCTCTGCCCTCCCTGGGGCCCAGCAGTGCATCATCCAGCACATTCAGGGCCCTGCAGGGTCACAGCTCCTTCAGGAAGTGACTGTATATGGGTAACCAGCCTGGGCAATGGAGAGTGCTTGGGAGACCCCGGGGGAGACAGAAGTTCTCATGGGTGTGGGTATTCCCTCCACAGGGGCAGCTCAGGCCCCCTTGATGACTTCTCGTGCTGTTTGATTTTTGGCCCTGTCCTTCCATAAACCCTGCCCAGAGGATCTTCTGCACCCTGGAGGCCTTCCTCCTGGCCTTTTGTTTGTTGTTGTTATTGAGTCGTTTTTCAGTCATGTCCAACTCTTCATGACCCCATTTGAGGTTCTCTTGGCAAAGATATTGGAATGGGTTTCCATTTCCTTCTCTAGCTCACTTTTACAGATGAGGAAACTGAGGCAAACAGGGTTAAGTTACTTGCCCAGGGTCACACAGCTAACAGGTGTCTGAGGCTAGATTTGAACTCAGGAAGACATCTTCCTGGCTCCAGGCCCCTCACTCTATCCACTTTGTCACCCAGCTACCCCAGTCTTTCGGTATTTGGGGAATAATGGTGCAGCACCCTGTGGACTGGTCATGTGTTATTCCTCACCCTTATTGCATGACTAGCCCCCAACATTTGTTGTTCCTGGTGTCCTTGACGACTTTTATGCCACATCTTGCATAATGTATTATTGCATCCTATTGGCATATGCACCATGAGTCTTTCTGTTACCCTTTGGGACGCCAGCAGTTTTGACTCTTCTTTGATTATGGTGTTTGATAAGTCACAATCATACAACATGAGGTGTGAGGTATATTGATGTCAAGGCATTTCAGTGGCAGAAAACAGCTTAGGGGAGGGAGGGGACCTTTAAAAGCACAATTTAATCCCGCTGTACCTGTCCATTTTTCATTCTGGACCCAGATTATTGTTTATCTATGGTGCCTGTGCAAAAGGTGCTGCTGGTGGGGCAGCTAGGTGGTGCAGTGAATAGAGCACCGGCCCTGAAGTCAGGAGGACCTGAGTTCAAATCCAGCCTCAGACCAATCACTTGACACTAGCTGTGTGACCCTGGGCAAGTCACTTAACCCCAATTGTCTCACCACAAAAAAAAAAAGTAAGGGCTCTCCTTGAGGGCAGGTACTGTGGTTTCTGTCTCAGGTGTCCAGAAAGAGCCTAGCCCCAGAGAATGAGAGAAATGTGTATTGAGTGAATGAATGAATAAAGGAGCTTCTGGAAAATCCCATTGTTTACAGGGGATCTAGAAGAGATGTTAAAATAAGAAAATGGTACGTGCCCTCAAGGAGTTCACAGTCTAGTAGGGGGTGGGTGGACATAAGACATATACACAAATGTAATATATGTTAGAATGTAGAGAAGGTCAGATGTGAGAGAGGAAATTCCCAGCTTGGGGGAAAAATCAGGAAAGGAAGCATTGTAGAGAGTACATTGAATGAAAAGTGTCTGAGAGGGAATAAAAGATCAAAGAAGGAAAGTGCTGTCCCACCTCAGATCCTTCCTGTGTAAGTTCTAGGTCTTCATTTCTCATATCTAAAAGTGGAGGGGGAGGTTGAACTCTCTGGCCTCCAAAAGTACCTTCTGTTGGAAATCTGTGATCCTATGAGGTCACTTTTAGCTTTGGGGGATTAGGAGGTGGTGGTGGGAGAAATCAGGAAAGTCTTTATTGGGGGAGGAGGAGGCAGGCGGTGGTGGCACTTGAGCTAAGCCTTTAAGGATGAGCTGGCTGGCTGTCACTGGCAAAGATGAATAAGAGAGGCATTCCTGGCTTGAGGAGCCTTGTGATCAAAGGAGCAGAGTCTAGAGTTCAGCAGACATTGAAAAGTCTGTTTTGAGTGGTTGGGGGGGGTATTTGGTTGGGGTGGGGGGCAGTGGGGAATAGTATGAGGTAGGTAGAAATCGGGAGGCTTGGTTCTGAGTGCCTTCTTCTCTGACATTCTGTATTCCAAGGTCCTTTCCGGTCCTGGTGTTTCAGAATTCTAACTGGTACCATGCTAAGTGTTAGATAGTGGGTCAGAATCTAAAGGCTATGGCTAGTTAGAGGAGGGAGAGATCTCTCCTCTCTCCCAGGCTCTGGCCTGGGGTGGTCTGGGAAGACTTCCTGGAAGAGGTGGAGCAGAGTCTGATCAATAGAAATTTGATGTCCATCCAGGTTCTCTGAAATACACCCCTGCTTGGAAGTAATGCTGGAGAATTGCCTCTGAGGGCTGAGCTGGAGCTGTCTGAACGAGGGTTGGTGAGATGTTCATGTGACCTGACTGGGGGAGAGGAGAGGGGAGGGAAAGAGGTGTTTTTCTTCTCCCTCTTGGCACTTTTCAGTTCTTATCAGAGTGAATGACCCAGTCAGGATGAACCCAGGCCTGGCTCCAGCCAACAAGAAGGTTCTATCGGGCCTTAAAGGGAAAGGGGGCCCTGTCTCTCCGCCCCCCCACCCATTACATAGCCTCTTCACCCCCAGAGGAAATCCAGTCTGAGCCTCTTATGGAAGAGGAGGTCCTCTATTAAAAAAAAAAAAAAAAGTCCTGTGTTTGTGAAACCAGGCAGGGTGGAGACATGGGAAGAGGCCTGAGCTGGAGGTTGGAAAGGGGCAGAGGTGGTGGGAGGGGAGGGAACAGAAGGGTAAGAATGGAGGCAGAGGGTCTGATGGGGCTGTGTCGGGGTTCTTGGCCTTAAAGCCTCTGGTTCTGAGTGAGAGATAGATGTTAGAGATAGATATTATGAGAAAGACATTCACCTAGAAGGTGTGGGTTCAAGTCACCGACTTGCCCTGTGACCTTGGACAGGTAATTTCCCTTATTTGAAGCCTCTGGTTTCCTCATCTACAAAATGAGGGGGTTGGATTTGGTCCCCCTTTCCTCTAACTTTTGCCCCCATTTTAGAGCTTGGTAAGAAACAGACTGAATCACTTGCCTCCACAGTCATGTAACAAGCTAGAGGCAGAGAGAAGATTCTGGGCTGAGGATCACTCCAGGTGCTTCAGGGGGTCTAGACTCTGACCCCGAGCTTTCAGCCTTATTGGTGGGAAGTTATGACAACAGTAACCTGTACCCATCCAGCAGAGCACTATCCTCAGAACAGCTCTTAGAGATTGTGTAAGTAGTGTTTATCTTCATTTTACAGAAGAGGAAATTTGAGGTTCTCAATTAAATGATTTGTAGCAAGAGTCTGGGGTAGGATTTGAACTCAGGTCTCCTGACTCCCAAGCCAGGATTCTTTCTCCTATACATCACAAGAAAAGAGTGTGGTAGAGTGGAAAGGGCATTGGGTTTGGACTCAGACCTAATTTCAAATCCTAGTTATTCTGGGTGTGAACTCAGGCAAGTCATTTCACTTCTTCAGCCTTAATATCCTCCTCTGTATAGCTATCCCTGGGCCTCAGTTTCCTCATTTACATCATAAGAGGGTAATGCCTTAATTGACTAAAGAATGCATATTCTTGGATAAGTCCCCTCCAAGCTCTCGTGCCTAGACTGAGTTTTGTGATGGCAGGACTAGGTCTTTTTCCCCCTGTCCTCCTATGGTCCTGTGCAGAGTGCACACCTCAGAGAGTGTGCCTTGAAAGAATGAGTGACCAAAGGCAGCAGTGGGTATTGGATAGACCCTTGTTCTTGGAGTCCAGATCTTTGAGTTCCTAGCTGTGAACCTTACTTCAAAATGGGAGTGATAATCCTAGCAGTGCAGGAACACCCTCCCCCCCTCAAGAGTATTGTGAAGAAGTACTCTGTAGACCTTAAATTACTATTGAAATAAGAGTTGTTTTTGTTAGACAGTCTTGAAAACCAAACTTCTTTTAGCCTAAACAGACTTAAAATTATCATTGGCAGCCAGACTCAGGACTCTTAGGACCACCCCACCCCCCCCCCATTGGAATATAAAATAAACAGCTGGTTACCTCAACTTTCAGTCTCACTCTGAAGAGAAAATGAAAAATAGGCCCCATTTTTATGGTACCTCGTAGTTCCCAAAGTACTTTTTCCACTGAGACCTTGCAAGATAAAGATTAGCTAGTAAAGACCCAGTATTATTGTCCTTGTTGTACAGAAGGAAAAACTGAGGTTTGGGAAGAAACCATTAAATCCTAGATATAGAACTGGAATGGAATTCTGAGGTCGTCTGGTCTAATACCCTTCATTGACAGCTGAGGAAACTGAGGCTGGAGGAGATTAAGTGATTTGCCCAAGGTCACACAGGTAGGTGGGAGTTGGATGTAGGTCCTCTTGACTTTCTGTTTCCCCAAATTGCTTTCCTAAGGTCATCTAGCTTGTGGGAGGTAGAGTCAGAGTTTGAAATCAGGCCTTCTACTTTCTGGTCCAGTTTTTATTTTTGCTCTAAGATAGAGCTGTTCTTGCTCTGTTCCCAGTCCCAGTCATTGAGGTCCTGCTGCCATTGTGACTGTGACCCTGACTTGGCCTTGTTACCCACTGCCTCTTGTCCTCTGGGACTCAAGAGATAGGGAAGAGACCTGCCTTGGCCAGCTGCTTATGAGCAGGGGTCATGCCGCTTCCATTCAGCCTGCTGCTGGCGTGCCCTCACCCTCTTCTGAGACCTGCCCTATAAGGGTTGGTTGAAGGAACTGGGGCTGTTGAACCCAGTAAAGAGAAGACTTCATTCGTACATGTTCAGTGTCAGACTTGTTCTTCCTGACCCCAGAGGCCAGAACTAGGAACAGTGGGTGAGAGCTGCAGAAAAGCAGGTTTCATTTAGAGAGAAGGAAGGATTTCCTAAAAGTTAGAGCTGGCCAGAAGTGGGATGAGCTCAGGAAGAGGGGAGTTCCCCATCTTTTGGGGAGTTGAAGTAGAAGCTGGATGACACTTCATTGTAAGTGGGTTACCTGCTTAGGTATGGCTTGGACTAGACCAGAGATGGGGAACCTGCTGCCTCGAGGCCACATGTAGCCCTCTAGGTCCTCAAGTGTGGCCTTTTGACTGAATCTTGAAGTTTGGATTCAGTCATAGGTCCACACTTGAGGACCTAGAGGGCCACATGTGGCCTTGGGGCTGAAGGTTTCCCCATCCCTGGACTACATCCATCCACCTGTTGATTAACATTTCTTAAGGGCCTACTATGTGCCAGCCACTGTGCTAAGTGCTGAATGACTACTAGGTGATATCCAAGGACCCAGCTGTCTCACTCTGTGACACTGTGCCCCTCAGGACTGTGGCCTGCTGGCTGCTGATAGAACCTTGGAGGATCATTGGCCTCTGGACCCCAGCCATCCACAAGGTACCCAGAATACAGGACTTGGGGAGAGGGGTGATGGTCAAAGTGCCTAGATAGGAGTCCAATATATGATCTTGACCAAGTCAATTTTCCATGGTTTCTGTAACATGAGAGAGTTGGAAGACATGCTTCTCCCCCACCCCTCACTCCTCTTTCTGCTCTGACATTCTCTGTTTCTCTCCAGCATTCTTTGAAATGTGCTCTGTGCTGATGGCTCTGCCCGGTCTGGGTTGCCTGAGTCCCAACTGAGAGTTTTTGCAGTCAGTCCTTGATGGGTAGGGGGTGGGAAGGAGAACAGGTGCACTAAAGGGGAAGTGAACTGATGGAGTATGATGGGAACGGTAGGGGGCAATGAACTTCCCAATCAGTTGGTCCTTTTTAGTGGTTCCTTGGTATGGAGTTCGGCATTTGTTTATCAGTTGGTTAGGGGTGGGGGATCCCCTCTGCACCCTGGATTAGCAGCCTGCCTGAGAGGATGCAGCCATTCATTCACTGATACTTTGATCTGCTAGAATGGTTTGTTCTGTGGAGCAGCACACAACTCCTCATTTGAGTTTGCTGAGGCCTCGGAGCAAGAGCCCGAGTCTTGGGAGGCCCCTCCCCTTTGGCTAGGGACAGCTGTGTGCTAGTAAATGTTTCACAACTCATTTAAAAAAAAAAGTGCTGCAGGAGACAATTTTAAGTTGAATTTGCATTAATAACATTTTCTCCATCGCTTTAAGTCTAGGCAATCAACAACAACAACAAAAAAACAAATCAAGCCCTGGTTTGTAGTGTATCCAGTTATGTAGGATGCCAATTTCCAACGTGTAAATGTTCCGTATGGAAAATTTAACAAGGGGCAGGGTACAAGCTGGCTCTGGTCACATCCGAGCCGTGAAGGACTTTCGTTTCTGCTACTCTCAGTTGGTCTTCACTGTAACTTTCAGATTCCAGAGACTTAAACATGGAATGTCAGAGCTGGAAGGGACACTGGAAATCATCTAGTCCAACATCCTTATAAAATGGGAAGAGACTGGGTAGTCCAACGCATCAATAAACATTTTTATAAAACAAAAACGAGACAGAGAGAGAATGAATTCCTGTCCAGAAGGAATTTCCATTCTGTCAGAGGAGACATATATATATTTTGAGGGGGATGGGGAGGCCACAGAGAGGAAGCGATTCCGTCCGAGGTCACAGAACAGGAATGACTGAGGTGAGGGAGCAGCCAGCACAGGACGGGGGCAGTGGGTCGGGAAGGTTCTTCCCTGCTGACGGGGCCCAGTGCGACAACACTAGACAGAGTCGGGCACCCTGGTTAGACTCTGAGAACCGTCGGGATGTCAGCATCCCACAAACAATGTACACGTTGTTGAATGAATTTTGACACTGAGGCTGGTTCTTTTTAAAAACAAAAACAACCCACTCTTGTGTATTTTACTTTATTCTTTTATCTGGGTGACTATTTGTGTGACCGGGGGAGTTTGAGCTCCTTGTCACTCCCTCTGGGCTTGGGAAGGATCTGGTCAGGGCTGACCAGGGGCTGTTCAGTTAATACTTGTTGTTTGGAATTGGAGCCGTGGCCGGGGACTGGCTGACCCGGTGACCTTGGGCAGGTCACTTCTGAGACTCTTTCTACAAGATGAAGGGGCTGGGCTAGATCCCTTCCAATTCTGAACATCCTACGAGTTCAGGAAGGCCATGAGGCTGGCACAGGAGGAGGCTTGCCTCCTTTCTTCCCAGACAGTGAGATTATGGCTAAGGAAAGAAAGGCCTTAGATGTCATGAGGTAGGAGGTTGCGTCACTGGTATCCCCTCTTTATCCTCCCCACCTCTGCATGGAGAGGGCATGATAATAATAATATGGATACTAACATTTATATAGTGCTTACGAGGTACCAAGTACTTTATAATTATTATCTCCTTTTATCCTTAGTTCAACCCTGGGAGGTAAGTGCTATTATTATCATCCCCATCTCACAGATAAGGAAACTTGAGGCAAACAGAGGTTAAATGACTTGACCAGGGTTATACAGTTAAGTGTTTGATGTTGGATTTGAACTCGGGTCTTCCTAACTCCAGCTCTGGTGCTCTATCCACTGAGAGAAGGAAGGAAAGAGGAAGGGAAGGAGGAAGGAAGGAAGGAAAATTTTTAAGTGCTTACTATGTGAGGGACACATTGAGCCTCCAGTCCATGTGCAAGGGCCTAAAGGTTGCCCTGACTTAGGGAACAGGAGTCATTTACTTTGGCTGGAGTGGATGGTATGTACAGTGTGGAAGGTGTGATGTTTCTGGTCTTAGGAGATTGCCAGGTCCTGGAATTCTAGCCTAGGAATGGACGTAGGAACATAAAACGTCAGAGCTAAAAGGAGAAATCTAGGTGCATGGATTGGGATGGAAGGGACCTTAGGGAGGCTTAGGCCAATCCACTCATTTCAGAGGAGGAAATGGAGGGCCACAATGGGGAAGTGAATCTGCCTAAGGATACACCATGAGGTAGTGACTTCTTAGGTAGTAAAGATAATCTCTCTCATTTCTATAGTTCTCTTCACTACAACTTGGTGAAGTAGGAAATACATATTCTCTTAGGCCCATTTTACAGACGAAGAAATTGAGGTTTAGGTGAAATGACTTATCAGAGGTCACACGATCTAAACTCTGAAGGGGGATAAGATCAAGCTCATTACTTGATAAGCTTAATTAGTTCAGCAATCATTAAGGGTCTGCAAAGCTAGGCATAGGAACTAAGTTCTGACAAGGGAGGGAGAGTGATGTAAAGCTGAGCTCTTGGTATTACTGAGTTCCTGCTGTTCCTTCCTGGACTGGAGCCTGTGCCCACCAGGCCCTTTCAGCTCAGCTGGGCTCCTGGGCTGTGGCCAGCCCCATACCTCTCCCGTGGCTGCCCTCTCTCCCCTGTGAATGGGCATCCCTCCTTGGAGCCCGATGCCCATGACTTTGTCTTAGAGTTCCTGATCTTGTCCTTCTCTTCCTTTCCGTAATAACACTGGTCACTATTTATGAAATGCCCCAAGCTGCCCAAGAGGAGATCCAGAGATTAGAGATTAGCCCCTGCCCTCTGGAGTGCCCAGCTCATAGGATGGCTGCATGCATAGAAAACTAGACTATGCACTGGGGCCTAAGGGCTTTATAGAGGGGGCAGGGAACCAGCATTTAAATACTTTATCAATCATCTCGCAAGGGTAAACAAAGTGTTAGAGGAGAAGTGGATAAAGGCAGTGATTTGGGGGAAGCTTCTGTAAAATGGGTCTACTTTTCTTTGGATGTGTGACAATCAATCTCTGGGGTTTTCTGAGGGACATCCCTGGGCCCCGAGTAAAAATTGATAGAGAAAGGACTTAGAACTAGAATAATCTTTTGTGAAACTGCTTCTGTGTGATAGCTTGGAGGCTTATAAAGGGCTTAGACTCAGAGCTGGAGGAGAACTTTCAAGTCATCTAGGCCAAGCCTCTCTTATTTGGCTGTGGAGGAAACTGAAGCCCACAAGTGTTAAGTGACCTGCTCAAAGTTGCATGGATCATAAATATCCAAGGCAAGATTTGAACCCAGGTTCTTTGACCCCATAGTCTTTCCACTGTACCGTCACTGCTGTCATCCCGTTGGGTCCTCCTCACCTGCGGTGTGTGAGGTAGGCAGTGTGGTCACTGGTATCCCCATTTTACAGATGAGGAAATAGAGGCCCAGCCTAATGAAGTCACAAAGGGTCATCCATGGAATAACTTAGTGGTAGGGTCATACACTGAATAAGTGATGGGTCCAGGACTCAACCTAGGTGTCCTGGCCACGGTTCTATGTTCTTTCTCCTATATCATCCTGCCTTTTTGGTCTTTTCTGATCCCCTTGATGCCTCCCCTACTGGCCTGCCTCATTGCCTGAAATTCTACCATTAAAGAAAATGTCTGGGGTGGAGACCTGGTCCCATTTAACATACTCATCCTCCCATGCAAAGCAGAGCACAGAGGGAGAATCTTTAGTGGCACACGGCCCTACGCAAAGCCACGTAGGTATAGGCCTTACAGCTTGGGGAAATTGGTGGTCAAGCCCAACCCCCTCATTTTAAAGGGGGTGGGAGGAGGTACTGAGACTCAGAAGGGAAGTGGTTTGCCCAGGAGCAAGGCAGGGACCTCAAACCCAAACCTCTTGATTCCTGACCTAGTACAGTCTTTTTCCTGTGTTATTGATTTGAGTTAACCATTCTTTCCAGTTTAGCAAGTAATTACTAATGCTGACTGTAGTCCTGGCTGAATGCTCTGGGGTTTGAGGGAGAGACAGATAAGACCGAGTTCCTGCCTACAGGGAGCTCGCAGTATAGGGTGTGAGGGCATAAGATACACACAGAGATAGGCGTCATGTGAAATACAAGCTAAGCATACCAGAGAGGTGCCACTGAAATGCTCTTGCCTGGGGGAGGGGTGGTTAGAAGAGGGAGGGCTTTCTGGAGGAGGTGGCACCTAAGCTGGGCCTCTGTAGAGGCAGAAGGAGAGGGCAGTCCAGGCAGGGCACAGAAGTGAATGTGGGAATGGTGAATCCAGTTTGGTGAGAGGAGAGGAGACAGGGAGGGAAGTATTGAGGATTAAAAGTTTCAAATGCCAGGTTGAAGAGTGATGAGAGAACACAGAGTGTGAGAACTAGAAAGGGCCTTAAAACACAGAATGGTGGAGCTGGAAGGGGCCTTTCTCTCCATGGAGAATGTCAGTTGACAGGCATTGGCTAAGCTGTACTGTTTGCTAGGGATAGGGATAATGGATAGACTTGTGATTTCATTAGTACAGTGGAAACTTCCAGGCTAGGAAGTTCCCCCTCCCAAGTAGTTGGCCCTTTCTCTGAAACTTTTTTTTTGCAAGGCGGTGGGATGAAGTGACTTGGTCAGGGTCACATAGCTAGTGTCAAGTGTCTGAGGTCACATTTGCACTCAGGTCCTCCTGACTCCAGGGCCAGTGCTCTATCCACTGTGCCATCTAGCTGCCCCACCCTTCTCTGCAACTCTTAAGTCTAGAACACTGAAGTCTGAAGTGAGTTAACCAGGGTCACATAGCAAATGTGTCAGTGGCTTCTTGGCGTCAAGGCTAGCTCTTTATCCACTATTCCATGCTTCCCCTATAGGCACAGGCAAAAAAAAAATTAAAACTCAAAGCTTGGGGACTGGGGAAAGTGGTTTAGAATGAAAAATTTCAGAGCTGGAAGGGCCCTTTAGAAATCTTGGCCAATCACCTTATTTTACAGATGGGAAAACAGATTGAGATTTAGCTTACCCAGGGTCCTGGTAAGCCGTGGGAGGCCACTGGAGGATTCTGAGCTGAGAAAAGTCACCAGAAAGGTTTAATTGGGCCGATTTGACCAGGTAGCTGTGAGATGGCTCAGAGAGAGGGAGAAGTGGAGGTTTTGGGTACTCTTTACTGAGGGTACTTGGCATGGCCAGAGGACACTGGACATCTCCAGGAGAGGAAGGACACATACACACACACACACACACAGAGAAACTTTCCGGGGATGCTATTGGCCACCCAGCTCCCTGGTTTAGGGAAAGTAGAGGAAAGACCAGGAGATACATAGGAACTCCCTGAAAGTTTCACTTAAAGTATGTTTCTTCCCCCCTCCCACTATTCCACCGATCCACCTACCCCACTTGTTTCCATGGCAACTCCTTAAGCTCCCTTGTCACAGCTGGTTTATCTTCAAGGTCCAAAGGACGGTGGTTATCAGAGTGTTGATGTCAGGGGAGCAAATGTCCAGGGATGGGGAGTTGGGGGGAGGGGAAGAGAGAACTTTTGCTTTGAGCTTTGAAGGAGGCTCCAGGGGCAGCCCAGGACCGGCCCTTTACAGGCCCCTCGGTACTTGCTGATACCACTGGTACCCTGAGCAGGGAAGGGGGGGATGCCCCATGTCTCGTACCCAGGGGAGTAGGTGGGGACGTGGGCATCACTGTGGTGTCCGCACAACAGAGCAGTGGGAAGCAAATGGAGATGGGCCCCCCAAGGGCCAGGCATCTGTGAGAATAGAGGGGCCTTCTCACCTAGGATGAGGAGCTCATTGTATGTGTCTGTGTCACTGAGGCCATCTCTGTCTCTGTGACCTCGTCTCCCTCTGCGTTTGTCTATCTGATCACTGATTTGTATGCTGGCTATGAAACATTTCCTGCATTTTGCCTTTTTCCATAGGAGAAAGAGACTTAAGCAGGGTTGAGTGTGCTGAATTCCAGGCGGCAGTATGTTGCAGCTGCTTTTAAAAAAAAAGGTGGGGAGGAATTTGATCTCAGGCTACATGAGTGGAAGTTTAATGCCCAGATGTGTGGTTGTTGTGGAAGGAGCCTGGGTTCGAATCTCATCTTCGCTGTATACTTTAACGTGACCTCGGGGGAAGTCATGGCCCTTTCTCCTTAATTTTCTTTTTTTGTAAAATGGGGGTTGAGGTGTTGGTATATCCAAGTCCCTGCCTCCTTTCCAGGAATGTTGTGAGAGTCAGGTGAGAGAATGGAAGGGAAATGCCCAGCCCATAGAGGGTTTGGGGCTGGGGTGGGGAACCAGGCACCTTGAGGCCTTTGAAAGGGCCACATTTGAGGACCTAGAGGGCTGCGTGTAGCCTCAAGGCGCAGGTTCCCCCCTCTGATTAGGAGCACAGAGAGATCTCATGTGATGTGGAGGAAAGCCACTTTGACTGAGTATCAGAAGCCTTCGATTGCAGTTTGGGCTTTATCACTCAACTG
Source organism: Vombatus ursinus (assembly GCF_900497805.2). NCBI lineage: Eukaryota > Metazoa > Chordata > Mammalia > Diprotodontia > Vombatidae > Vombatus > Vombatus ursinus. Next base: position 22,418,446 of record NW_020945437.1, read on the forward strand.
ATTGAAAGCTGTGGTTTTTGGGTGATAGCTTGGTGAAAAAAGCAGTGGACTTAGAGTCAGGTGCCTTGAGTTCTAATCCCACCTAAAACCCTCTTTTCTTGTCTCCAGAATGCTACCGCGCTCACCTCACAGGGTGGCTGTGAAGATGCTACATTTTAAATCTTAATGTGTTAGAGAAATGGGGGTTAGGTTGTTATCATTATAATGGGAGGTACCAGTCTCACTGCCCTCTGCCCTCATCAGTTTCCATATGGAGTATAATGTATAGTTCTACAGAATTTTGGAATCACAGGCCATGGGTTTAAATCCCAGATCCGTCATTTGCCATCTAGCTGACCATTGGACAATCACCCATAAAGGAGTAAAATGAGGCGGTTAGACTTGACCTCCAAGCTCCCTTCTAGCTTGAAATCTGTTATCCTGTGTCCTAGTTTTGAATCCTACTCTGTGACTCTGTGATTTTGGTGGAATCTTGGGCACCTTGGGGTGGAATCTTCATTGACTGGAGTCTTCCCTGTAGCCCCATCCATCTTGCTCAGACCCAGTTCTTTACATGTTGTCTCTCCCAATAGACTGTGAGCTCCTGGACCCCGGGGGGCTGCCTTTAACCTTTATCCTTGTCAACAGGCCAACTCTTTCTGGCCTTCAGTTTTCCCATCTTTAAGGGAGAAGGGGTTGGACTAGAAGCATTTAAAAACCCTGTCCAGAAAAAATGAATATTAACATACTTTACATGTAAATGGGGAAATATATAACAAAATATTGGTGCAGTGGATAGAGTGCCAGACCTGGAGTTAGAAAGACTCATTTTCCTGAGTTCAAATTCAGCCTCAAACACTTACTAGCTGTGTGACCCTGGGCAAGTCACTTAACCCTGTTTGCCTCAGTTTCCTCATCTATAAAACAAGCTGGAGAAGGAAATGGCAAACCGCTCCAATACCTTTGCCAAGAAAACCCCAAATGAGGTCATGAAGAGTTGGACATGACTAGAACGACTGAACAACAGCAAAATAAAAATATATATTTAAAAAAAATAACCTCCGTTCAGCTCCCAATCCTATGATCCTCCTATAAGATGAAGAATGCCCAAAGGAGGTCTTGATCATCCTGAAACCAGGCTAGCAGAAGGGTAGTAGCCTGAAAAAAAAAGTCTGAGTATTATGGGATTGAATGTTGAAAGGGACCTTATTGAATTGAGTTCATCTCTTTACTTTTAAAATAATAATAATAATCATGATAATAATAGCAGCTAGTATTTATATAGTCCTTTAGGACCTGCAAAATGCTTTACAAATATCATATTTTATCCTTACAACCACACTGGGAACTGAGGCTTGAAGAGGTTCCACATCTATTTAGAGTCCAAGGCTGGATTTGAACCCATGTCTTCCTAGCTAAAGCCCAGCACTGTCCATTACACCAAGCTACCTCTCAAAGGCAATGGGAACGAAACAAGGGAGAAAGAGCAGGTGGATGGAGGCAGAGAGGACAGGTAGGCAGTTTTTGTAAAATGGCTTGAGAGTGTAGTGGTGAGGGGTGCCCTTGGCGGCTTTGAATTGTCTTGTTTGGCTGCAAGCTGACCTTGATCTTTGGGGGTCTCTGGGGGACCGGAGGAGGAATGGCTCAGTGCCAACCCTGAACCCTGGGGGAGGAAACTACTTGGAGCGCTTGGTTTACTGAGAGAGAACATCCCTGACAGCTCTGAGAGTGATGAGGAGGGTGTGTTCTTGAACAAGGAGAATTAACCAGAATTGATGAGAAACTCATTTGCCATCCTTGAACCTACATAAAGTTGAGTTTGGTTATCACCCAAAAGCCATTTCTTTAAGAAAGGTCTTTTCCAAGGGGCTTTTCCTAGGAGTCAGGAAAGGGCTTTAGAGGAAAATATTATTCTTAATATTTTCAGTTTTACTAAAAACAAGATTTTAAAAAAATATTTCCACAGTGTTATTAGCATTATTCCCATTTTACAGATGGGGAAACTGAAAACTGAGAAGATAAGGGACTGACTGAAGGTCGCACAGCTAACGAGAGTCATCCTGACTCCAACTCCAGCACTCTCCGTGCCTTGCCACCAGACTGCCTCTAGCAAGATGACCTTATCTGACTGTGTATGGGACATTCAGCATCACTATTCCCCCACCTGTCTAGTGAGAGAAGAAAAGATTTAGGCTCAGACAGGCTGGGATTTGAACCTAGGCCTCCCGATTCCCAGGCCTGAGCTCTCCTTCAGGTCTTGTCATCTGTTTTCTGTGACCAGGATTGGTGAGTGCAGTTGATCTGAGTTCAGTGACTTCTTTGGGTGGTTTTTGTATATATTACTGTTCTTCTCCCTCTCCATTTTGCAGATGAGAAAACTGGGGTCTAGACAAAGTGAATTGTCGTCAGAGATGGCACAGGGAATTGGGAGCAAATAGGTGATGGGAACCTAGGTTTCCTGACTCTGGGGAGTCTTCCCATTATACCACTCTGTCTCAGAGGTGGAGCAGAAGCCCCTGGCTAGGGACTGGGTGGGAGGGGGTGGAATGTGGCTGTCTTTGGGGGAGGAGGCCACCGGCAGCCCAGCTCTAAGCACAAACCCTCCCCCATGCCGAAGGTCCCCTGGGCTCTGATGCACATGAATATTTCAGGAGCCTAGTTAGAACCTTTGTCTGAACCACTGCAACTGCCTAGGCAGTCAGGGTTTTAATTTTTAAAGGGAAGATGAAAAGCAGTTATTTCCCAGCTCCTCCTGCTTGGGGGTGTTTGTCCACGTTTGAGTGCCTTGCTTACAGGCACTTGGAGTCAATATCAGAACTGGGGCGAATTGATAACAAAATCATACTTCTTCCATGACATTTTGATGTCTTCCAAAGCATTTTCCTTACACGGACCTTGTGAGCTTGATAGCACTAACCTTTTTATCTCCATTTTACAGATGAGGAAACTGAGGTCTTCAAAAAAATGTTAAGCTCCACTTACATAGCTGGGGAGTACCATAGCCAAGATACAAACTCAGGCGTCTGGGGGAAATTCCCTTAGGCTGAGCTGTAGCCCCACCAATCCCTCTGGTTATTAGAATTATTCTTTTATAAGGGTTAATTATAAAAATAGTTATGTTCAGTGGCTTCTATGATTGGGACTGTCCAAGAAGCAGTGATCACAACAGTGAGTGGTTAGGGTCAGGTCCAGCTGAGCTGGTTTGGAACTGAGAGGAAGAGACCTGAACTAAGCCATTGGAGCCAGATAAGCGGAGGAGAAGGGTACCTGTGGGCGTGCACCTCCATTCAGTTTCCTAGTCTGCCTCGGTCTTTCCCTTGCTGTTTGCTGCCTTCTGTGACTGTCTATCACCCCTCGATGGGATATCTCTATTTTCCTGTGCTTCTGCGTATTTCTTTGACTTTTCCTGTTTTTGTTTCTTTCCCCCCTTCTCCCTTCCCCCCCTTCTCTCTCCATCTCTCTATCTCTCCATCTGTCCCCCTCTCTTTCCATCTCTTTCTCATCATGTTTTCTTCAAAAGAAATTTTTATTGATATCTTTCATTTTTACATCACCTACATATCCCCCTGTAGCCCTCCCTCTTCTCTTCTTCTCTTAGAACAGAGTACATTTTTTAAAGAGAAAGGAAGAAGAGAAAAAAACAATAAGCAAAACTCATTTTAAACATATATGTAGCACTCTGCACCTCTGGTATTCTTGCCTCTCCCAGGGATTTGGGGGAGCTGTGTGAGCGTGTCTTTCAGTCTAACTCGTAGTCTGTCCTTCTGTCTCTGATCACTGCTCCCCCCCATCTCTGCCCCTCTCTCTTTCTCTCTCCTGTGTTGATGGTTCTGACTCTGTCTCTGTCCGGGTGCGTCTAGGCTTCTCTGGTTTTGGTTGTATGTCTGTTCTCATGCCAAATATATTACAAACCTCCATGAGACACAAACCCGTCTGATCTTACTGATGTCACAATGAGCCTGGTGGGCTCGGGGTGTCTGTCCCACCTTGGCCCCAGGGGCCTGAGGAGGTGGCTCGTGATCTCCTTCCCCTTCCTCTGTTTCTAGGGTACCTGTTTCCAGTGGTGGAGGGGGGCAGACCCAGGGAGTGGGCATATCACGGGAGGAGATTCATTCCCATCCTAATATGAACCCAGAGCCCTGAGAGGCAGAGCTGGATGGGAGGCAGCAGACTTCATGGCATAGTACAGAGGACACTCTGGCCTTTCAGTGCAAAGGTCTGAGTATTTCAAGTCCCTTGTCCTGTCTGGGTCTAGTTTCTTCCTCTTTAGACTTAGAGCTATGGTCTATAACCGGGGTTCTTTTAACCTGGAATTCATGAAAGTTTTTCATATTGAGAATTGCATTTCAGTATTATTGGTTTCCTTTGTAATCCTCTATATTTTATTTGATGCATTTGAAAACATTCTGAGGAGGGATCCATAGGCTTTCAGACTGGCAGAAGGGTTGCTGATACACAAAAGGTTAAGAACCCCTAGTCTGGAAGGTCCAGTCTAGTTCTGACATTTTCTGAATCTTGGCTTCACCACTTCTTTGCTCTATGACTTAGGTTAAGTCGTTTAACTTGATCCTCAGTTTCTACATCTGTCAAATGGGGATAATCATCCCCATATGAGAGAGGCTTGGGTTTTCTTCCATTGGATTGTAAGCTTAATAGGATTCAATTGTGTGAAATGGTGGTTTCCTGCCCCACTCCCCACGTCCCCACCCCTGAACTCGGTCTTAGAGGCTGCACTAAGAGAGGCACAGAGTGGTAGTCCAGCTGTCTGCTGCCAGGTCATTTCTTATGATCCAGGTGCCTCCACCCTTGTGGCCTCCTTGCATTGGTGAGTTTCTCCCCAGAACTTCCATTTGAGGAGCTATGCTCATTTCACACTTGGCTCAGCCCATGATGCCCTATATTACTTTTTTGCTTTATCCCCAACTGAGCACCTTTCTCTCCTGTCCCCTTTTTCAGCTTCCTTTTCTGTATTTGTCTTCATCCATTAAGAGGCAGCTAGGTGGCACTGGGCTTTGAGTCAGGTAGACCTGGATATAAACTCATCCTCAGACACTGGTGAGCTGTATGACCTTGGGCAAGTCACTTAACCTCTGTTTGCCACCGGAGAAGGAAATGGCAAACCACTCCAGTATCTTTGCCCAGAAAACCCCATGGAGAGAGGTCCAAGGAGTCGTGAAGAGTCAGACATGACTGAAGAGACCCAACAACAACTGCAACAACTTCATCCATGAGAATGCAAGCTCCCTGAGGGCATGGACTGCTTTTTCTTGTTGCTTCTAGCTGTATTCTGAGCATTTAGTACAGTTCTTAACAGATAGAAAGTGCTTAATAAAGTCTTTCTTTTTCTTCCTTCCTTCCTCTCTTCTTTCTCTCTCCTTCCTTCCTTTCTCCTTCCCTCCCTTCCTCCCTCCCTCTGCTTGGAGACCTGTAAGTGAGAAGGCAGCCCATTTCCCTCTAATTGTCAGGAAGCTGGTCTTTAAAACAAGCTTGGATCAGCCCCTTTGCAGTTCCTGCCCTTTGCTCCTGGTTGTGCCTCTGGGTACATGCAGAACAAATCTGAACTTTATTCCCTTCTAATACTTCCCTAAGGCAGGTGCCATGTATCCCCCAATTCTTCTCCTGACTCAACATTCTTGCAGCCAGCTCTTCAGACCCAAACATGGAAGCCCGGAATGAGGCAGGGCCTTGCCCCAAGGTCACACATCTAGTCAGCAGCAGACCCTGGATTGAAGCCCAAGTGCCTTGACGTCCGGCCCCGTCCCCCGACTTCTGCAGGCACATGGGATGAGGTCTGAATTCTCTGGGGGTCAGAGGAAAAGATTCCCTCTGGATGGGCTTGTAGAGAAGTTTTCTACTCATATACAAGTTGAACTATCTAATCTTGGAGATTCTTATGGAGATATTGTGATTGCCTGTCCTGCTTCCCCCAAGCTGATGGAATAATGAGTGTGAGAGGCACTAGCCCACACCTCTATAGGAGCCCCAGACACTGCCACCAGCCTGCCTCCCTCTAGAGAAAGAAAGGCCTCAGTCTTGGTCCTGTCCAACTCTCCTGGCTTCCTCCCTTGGAACTTGAGAGCAAGATGGGAAGCAAGCCTGGCTGGGGGTGGGGATGAGAGAGCAGTGCTGTGGCCTAGTGCCTGGAGTCCGACTTGGCCCAGGGGACCGGTGACCTGGCCTACATCCTGACTTGTCTCTCACCCCTGCTTTCCATCTCTCTGGAACGCCTTCTGCTAGCACAGTGAGACTGGCATTGACCCTTCCCACCATGATTGGGCTCAGGAGGACAAGGGTCACTTCATTTTCCTGGTGGGGTGTGTGTGTGTGTGTGTGTGTGTGTGTGTGTGTGTGTGTGTATGGAATGGGAGGATTATTTGGATTATTTTTATAAAATAGGCAGCTTACTATACCATGTCCCAAAAGTTTTAGTGCAGTTTAATTCTTTAAAAAATTAATAAAAACATACACTATATTTTGGGACACTATATTAGAGTTTGAGAGTGAAGAAGACTTTACCTCTTGTCCTAGTTTGGCCACCAGTTAGCTATGTGACCTTGGATAAGTCATTTCCATTTTATGGTCCCATTTTCCTCAACTCAGAAATAAAGGTTGGGCTAGATGTTCTCTAAGGTCTCTTCTTTTTTTTTTTTTTTGGAGAGGCAATTGGGGTTAAGTGACTTCCAGGGTCACACAGCTAGTAAGCGTCATATGTCTGAGACTGGATTTGAACTCACGTCCTCCTGACTCCAAGGCCGGAGCTCTATCCACTGCGCCACCTAGCTGCCCCTCCCAAGGTCTATTCTTGAAGACAAGGGCAGAGGCTGTCTTCCCACAGGCATGGGGGGGCTTCCACAATGGGCAGACTGGTCTGCTAGGGGTTAAGACTGGCCTGACCCAGCCATGGGGCCAACTAAAGTTGGGGCTTCCCTGCTTCGGGTTGGCCCCCTTCCCAGCAGAGGAAGCTGGCCAAGAATCTTGTCCTTCCTGTTACTCGGGGGCTTGGCCACACCATGCCAGGCCTGGGCCCCTAAGCCGGAGGTGACCATAATGAAGGGAAGAGGGATTTGGAACCCTGGAATTCTTAGCCCCAGGAACCATGCCAGATATCAGGGAAGCCCCTGCAGAGTCTGGGATCTGAGGTAGCTATTGGAATGACCCCTCCCCCCCAACCTTTGTGAAAAGGTTTTAGTCGATAATCCTGGAGTGGTTTATATTTATCTTTGGAATGCTTGCTGATGACAAATAACAATGGCTTACGTTTATGTAGCACTTTGCAGTTCAGGAGAGATACATAGAGAAAGGGAGGAAAGGGAGAAAAGCTGAGGGAGACACAAACAGTGGTCTGGAGTTGGAGATCTGAACTCAGAAGAGAGAGAAGATCTAGTTTGGGGAATTATCTGCATAGAGGCGCTATTTGGAGTCATGGGAAGGGAGAGAATGTAGAGAGAGAAAGGCGATGAGGGAAAGAGCTTTAGGGAGCACACCCATGATAAGGGACCAGAAACAGGATGAAGAGGAGCCAGAAAAAGTCCTGATTAGTTGTAGTGATGGTGGTTGGAGAGGAGAAAGGAGAACCGGGAAAATGTGGTATCTCCAAAGACAAGGTAGGAGAGCCTATACAGGAGGTGGAGAGGGTCATCATTTTCAAAAGTTTTAGAGAGGTCAAGGGGGATGAGCATAGGAACATAGCTTTAGATGTAGAAGGCACCGTAGAGGCCATTGAATCCAAACCCCTCATTTTACAAGTGAAGAAACTGAGGCACAGAATAGTTAAATAACATGCTGAGAGTCACATTGCCAGCAAATGTCAGGTGGGATTTGAACTTCTTGACTGCAAGTCCAGTGCCCAGGGCCTTATACCATGCCTCCTTTCCCTGAAGAATAAGAAAAAGGCCGTTGGATTTGGTGATCCAGGGGCACTGGTGTGACTGAGTCAGTTTTAGCGGTGTTCACGATGGAATACGGGTTGGAGGGCATGGATGAAAAAGTCGGTAGTGAGGTAAGATCTGGACTAGGTACTCTTTAAGGCCCCTTCCAGTGGTGAGACTCTGTGAAGGGTCAAGGGAAGATTTTTTTAAGATTGGGCCTTTCTGGTCAGACAGAAAGCAGCCAATGAAGAGCAGAGATTAGTAGCGAGCAGTTCCAAATCTGTCCAGCCGTCTCCATCTTGCCCGCAGTAAACCAGAAGAGAATGCCATATGCTTTTCTATAATCTACACGAATTAAAGCTCTCAGGTTCCCCTGATCCACCCATGCGGTCACCTTGCCAAAAAGAGAAATGAGGTTAGTCTGACTTTTCGTGATCACTCTTCCCTTATCTGGATCACCACAAACCATCCCCCAGTGGGGGAGGCAACATTGTGTGGTACAGAGCTTCTTCACCGGGGGTCCATGAATTTGGTTTTAAAAATATTTTTATAATCGCATTTCAGCATTCTAGGTCTCCTTTGTAACTCTGTGTATTTGACTTGATGCATTTAAAAACATTCTGAGAAGGGGTCTGTGAAGCTTCGCCAGACTGCTGCCAGAGGAGTCTAGGACACAGAGTCCATGGTATAACAGAAAGAGCCCTAGACTTGGTGTGAGCAGAGAGCCAAGTTTGAATCCTACCTTTTCTCTTATTAGCTGTGTGAGCGAGAGCAATTTACATAACTTCTGCTCCTCACCTTCGTCTATAAAATAAGAATAATGACACCTGTGTGGCCCACCTTGCAGGGTTGCTGTGAGGATCAATAAGGTGTGCTATTAAAAATCCAAACCCAACGTTTTAGAAAGTTTTGAGAGTGATATATAAATGTTGGCTGCTATTCTTAGATGCACTAGAATTTTGAAAGGATGAGAAGTCAAGCTTATTGGCCCAGATTCTACCCTTTTTTGCTTCTTTGAAAACTGGCCCTTTTCTTTTCTTTCTTCACCTGTGCCTTCTCCCAGCTCTTTAGAGATCTCTAATGGCAGCAGAGCCCTCCCGCCCACCGATTTTTCAGTATCTTGGGATACAGGTGGCCTGGATCTAGCAACTTGAACTTATTGGAGCAAACTAAAGCCATCTCCTCACTTATCTTTGGCGTCATCCCTCTTTTAATCACTTTTCTTCTGTCCTTTCCAGTCCAAGGATCATTCTTCTCAGATGGGATAACAAAAGCAAAGCAAGAATTGAGAAATTCAGTCTTCTCCTTGTCTTCTGTTATCATCATCCCATCTACCAGACAGGAATGACAGTCCTATCCAATCTTTGATTCTCCTCTGTTTCCGAAGTGGTTTAAAAAGACCTTTTTTTGGGGGGGGGGGGCCTTGATGTTCATCAGAAGCCTCCTCTCTTGTTGTGTTGTACCATGTCGGGCCAGGACTTGCCCTTGCTTCACATGTCTTTGAAAAATCTCAGTTGGTCCCTAAGATCTCTGTCTGGCTGGTTTCTTTGCGAAGCTCCTCCTTTTCTTCCTTGTGAATTCTTTGTGCCTTCCAATTTTTACTCTGTTGAGCTTCCTGTCCCTTTGACCCAAATTTCCCCCCAAAGAATGTTAAGCCATTGAATCGTATCTATGCTTTCTGTGAACTCTTTGAAATCTGCTTTTGCACCATGTAGAATGTACATCTGAAAAAAAAAGAAAGAAAGAAAAAAAATAGAATGTCCATCCGACAGTACAGGGCTTTCTTTGTTCTTCCTCCCACCTCCTCCCCAAGGGTTCCACCATTCTGCTTCAACAACCAGTTTTAGGTATGTTCAGAATCAGGTTCAGAATAGCAGCTTCCTTCCTTGCTCTCTTTAGTCCCCCCCCCTTCAGATTTATTATTTAACATTCTTTTCTTTTTAAATTTTGAGTTTCAGATTTTCTCCACCCCCACCCTTCTCTCCTCTATATTTTTACCCACCCTCTATCTGCTATCTTTTGAAGGAAGAAATTATCATTAAGGCAAGTCAGTGGTTTATCAGCAGCTATTTTCTGTGTGTGTGTGTGTGTGTGTGTGTGTGTGTGTGCGCACAATCATGCACTTACATAGAGAAAGTAGTTGGCTGAATATTTGAAGTGTTCCCTCACTACACACTAGGCTTTTGTTTTCTCCTCCTTTCTAGGTGGTCTTTAGTATACCTTGAGGAAAATAGCATTCCCATTTCTGCCTATATTGATTTTCACCCAAATTCTGTCTACCATGTTTCCCCTCTCACATTCTTGGAATTTTCTCCTGGGTGTCTTCTTAACATCCATGTAGTACTTAAGTACAGTGTCTTTCACATCATAAATAGTCAATAAATACTCTTATCTTCCCCAGTATCCTCAGCTCTTCTGTTCCTTTTGAATTAGCTATGCCTTTCCAGAATTTAAAGGATGTTCTGGTCCTTCCCACCGAGTCTCAGAGATGACTATGAAGTTAGATTTCCCTTCTTCTGCAGGATTTCTGGTTTACCATCTCTGTTAACCGTATTTTGTGCATTTGTTTATAGACATTTGGAGTCCATGAGTTTTCTTTCTAGCTTCCTTCTGGGATGTTATCTCCCATTACTATTCCTATTTCATACCCACTACTATCTGTGGTGGGCAGCTAGGTGATGCAGTGGATAGAGTGCCGAGCCTAGAGTCTGGAAGACTCATCTTCATGAGTTCAAATCCAGCCTCAGAAACTTACTAGCTCTGTGACCTTGAGCAAGCCACTTCACTCTGTTTGCCTCAATCTCCTCATGAGCCGGAGAAGGAAATGGCAAACCTCTCTAGTATCTGCCAAGAAATCCCCAAATGAGGTCACAAAGAATCAGACACGGCTGAAACAATTGAACAACAACAAAAAATTGTCTGTGGTATCAAGCTAGATACCTTCTAAACAAGTCAGACCTGATGTTTGGAACATCGGTGACAGCTCTGGACATTGCTGACTGAGCCAGAAATTGTAAGGTTCATTAGGGTCATTCATATCTGTGACTATTCAAAGGTCTTGATATTGCCTCATAGCCACCCCATCCTTGATAAGGAGAAATGAATTGTCTTGGCAGTAGGAATACAAGCCTCCCACCCCTCTAAATTGTTCCTCATCTTGGCAGGGACATCCTCTCTCTTTGATTGTTACCTATAGGACATGCATGGAGTTAGCCTTGTGGCAACAGTGGGATACTTGAGCTCCATCTGGTCCTTTCTGCCTTCCTTCCTATGGGAGCTCAGATCCATGGATGGAGCTGACTTAGAATGCCAGAGCTGGAAGGGGCCACTGGACATGGATGGGTAGTGCCAAGAGGGACCCTTATGGATCATTTGAAAAAAATCAAACCTGTGATTTCATTGGTATAGGGAGTTCCCTGTGCAGACCATCCTCCCCCAGTGCAAGTCATCACCTTCTCTTCAACCCATCCTCTTAGAGAGGCTCAGTGAGTTGTCCAGGGTCGCACAGCCAGAATGTGTCAGAGATCTGAGCCTTCCTGATTCTGAGGCCAGCTCTCTGCCCGCTCTCCCATGTTGCTTCTCATTATAATTATTTTTCTATATTACACTTGTCAGAGCTTAAATGGATATTAGAATGTAGACTATTAGATCACAGAACTTAGATCCGTTAGGGACCTTAGAGATCATACAGCTTGGCTTCCTCCTCTTGTGTGTGAGGAAAATGAGACTCAGAAGAGGCAGGTTGATTTTTCCAACGTCACACAGGTAGTAAATGGCAGAGCAGGGATACAGACCCAACTCTTAGCTCTAAAAGAAACTTTGTTGTTGTTCAGTCATTTTCCAGTCATGTCTGACTCTTTGTGACCCCATTTGGTGTTTTCTTGGCAGGGATACTAGAATGGTTTGTCATTTCCTTCTCCGGCTCATTTTACAGATGAGGAAACTGAGGCAAACAGTGTTACGTGACTTGCCCAGGGTCACACAGCTAGTAAGTGTCTGAGGTTGGATTTGAACTTGGGTCCTTCTGACTCCAGGGCCTGCACTCTATCTACTGTGTCATCTAGTTGCCTCAGGAGAAACTTTGGAACTTGAGATATTGGAGCCGGAAGGGATTTTAGAACACAAAAAGTCAGGGCTGGAAAGGACCTTAGAATAAAGAATGATAGAGTAGGAACAAAAAACACAATATCATAGCTGCAAAGGACCTTAGAATAGGAAATGTTGGAGTTGGAGAGTCCTTAGAATACAGAATGTCAGAACTGGGAGGGGCCTTAGAACCCAGAATGTCAGAGCTGGGAGGGGCATTAGAACCCAGAATGTCAGAGTTGGAAAGGACCTTAGAACACAGAATATTAGAACTGAGGGGAACCTTAGAGCAAAGAATGCAATAACAGAGTTAGATGGAACTTCTAGAATATAGACTGTTAAAGGTAGAAAGGATCTTAGGACACAGACTGTCAGAGTAAGAAGGAACCTTAGGGAGCAGCTAGATGGTGCAATGGATAGAGCACCGGCTCTGGAGTCAGGAGGACCTGAGTTCAAGTCTGGCCTCAGACACATTAAAAAAAAAAAACAACTCACTAGCTGTGTGACTCTGGGCAAGTCACTTAACCCCATTTGCCTCACTTAAAAAAAAAAAAGAAGGAACCTTAGAACAAAGAATATACAAAATGTCCACACTGGAAGGAACCAGTCTCTTGAGGCCAATGCTTTTCCCCTTATACCACTGATTCTGTTTGTCCTCATGTGTCTTCCCAGAAGAAAGGCCAGGCACAGCAGGGGTTTGTGGGGAGAGGTTTCCCCAGCAGAAGGCTGGGTAACAATGCCCACAACATTCATTATTCATGCCTCTTTCCCACAGCCAGGATGAAATGGCCAGTTGTTTGTGCTAATGGCTAATTTGACCTAAACCGCAGGAGGTACTAACAGGACGAGGAACTGGAAGCCCCACCTTTAAATGCCTGGTTTCATCCAAATATTTACAACCATGAAATATGTTGGGGGGAAATGGAGGACTAGGAACACTTGGGATATGGTTATCAAAAAAAACCTAACTCCATCACAAGCTGCATTAAGATAGATATAGTTTAGGGAGGGGGATGGTTATTTTCTAGCTGCCTTAGTCTCACCCCATCTAGAGCCTCATTGACAGCTCTGGCACACACTCTCTCAGAAAGGTGCTGACATCTATCAGAAGGGCAATCCGGGTGGTCAAGGGATTGGAGACAGAGTCCTTTGTTACTTCCTAGCTATGTGAACTTGGACAAGTCATTAATTTTTTAAATCATTACAAAATAATTTTTTTCAATTAAAAATCCATTTTCTGCATTTGCCTCATCCAAAATGAATGCTTCGTTCTGCCCGAGTACACCAGCCTCTCTGTCAGGAGGTGGTAGCATGCTTCATCATCAGTCCTCTGCAATTGGGATTGGTCACTGCATTGATCAGAATTCTTACGTCCCTCAGACTTCTTATCTTTATGGTGTTGTCACTGTAGAAATTGTTCTTGATCAAGTCACATAGTTTCTTTGGTCACCAGTTTCCCTAGCCATAAAATGAGCGGGATAGAATTGATAATAACAACTAATATTTATGTAGTGCAGATGGAACTGATAATAATAGCTGATATTTATGTGGTATAGATGGAGTTGATAATAATACCTAATATTTGTGTGATGCAGATGAATAGATAATAATAGCTAATATTTATGTAGTGCTTTAAGGGATGCAAATCTTTTCATGCATATTCTTATTTGGTCTTCACAACGACCTGGGAGGTAGGTGCTATAATTATCCCCATTTTACAGATGGGGAAACTGAGGCAGACAGAAGTGAAGTGACTTACCCAGGATCTCACAGCCAGGAGGTGCCTGAGGCAGGATTCAAATTCAAGAATTCTTGACTTCAAATCCAGCTTTCTATCCACCATGTCACCTAGCTGTCTAGATGGGTGTCCCTTGCGGGTCAAAATCTGTTGTCCTTAAGGATCAGTTGAAGGAATTAGGAACGTTTAGCTTGGAAAAGGTTTATGTGGAATACATGATAGCTGTCTTCAAACTGATCTACCTTCTGTGCCTCGGTAACATGCCATTCTGTCTGTTGCTTTAATGCCTTTGCTCTGAGAGTCCCAATCTTCCTTCAAAGCCTGGGTTCGGGCACCACCTCCTTCCTGTACGAAGACTTTTCTGGCTCAAACTTACTCCAGTTTTGTGTTTGTCATCCCTGTGACTGCCACAGGACAGATACTTAAAGCCTGTTTGATTGCTCTCGGGTCTAGACCAAGAAAAAAATATTTTCACAAGTCAGGTCAATAAGCAAGCCCTTCTGAAGGGCTGTGTGCCAGGCACTGTGCTGAGCCCTGGGAATAAAAATACAAGGATGAAGAAAGAAAGTCAGTCTCTGCCCTCATGGAGCTTACATTCTAATGGAGGAAGACTTCACATAAAAGGAGGCTATAAAGGTGGAGAAGGGCACGGTAGATAGGGCAAGGCTAGAGAGTGAGGAGAGGGATCCTGGAGAGGGGTGATGAGATGGCTGACCTGGGCCTCCTTCTTTTTGTGGAGGAAGGCCAATCAAGGAAGGGGCTGCAGGGCCTGAGGTGCTTCCAGGGTGTGAGATCCAGAGGTGCACTGAGCTTCCAGAGTGAAGAGGTTTCTATGGAATGTTAGAGAAAGTTGAGAAATTCTGGAGAGGAATGAGGATGGAGACTGTTTATGTAAGATTTATTTCTCTCCCACGCCTGTCTATATTGTCCTAAACACAAGACACACTTAATATTAATAGATAGTGGGTTAACTTTTTTCTTTTTTGACTGACTTTTGAATTTTAGTTCCAATATTTTGTCATTCTATAAAGTGCTTTGTAACCATAAAGCCTCATATAAATGTAAAGAATTATTAAGATTGTTATTAATAATAGGACTTAGAGGCTTTGCTTCTCTATTCCTGGCCCTCTCTGGTTTATGGATTTCAGCCACTTTCCCCCATCCTGAGGTTAGCCCTCGGGCATCCCCATGGCCAATCTGTCCATGTATTGAGCTGTGTGCATGCATGTCTCTGTGAGTGTATGCTGTTTCAAAGAGCCAGGCCTTGAAGGGAGAAGGAAAGCTCACTGACCAGGGAATCCCTTAGGCCTCACCCTCTCCAGCTGGGGAAACATTATCCTGGGGGATGGGGGGGATATTTTAGCCTTGACCTGGCAGGACCAGCTGGAGGGTGGGAAATGGGAAAGCTGGGAGCTGTAATAGGGCCAGGAACATACAAGCAAGTGGCCTAAGTCATTTAGGCCCAAAGTGGAGCTTAATTTTCTTCCCCTAATTGGATAGCTGCTCATTAGGCTTGGAGTGTCCCCAGTGAACAAATGGCAGGCCAGACAGGGTATGCTCTGTGTGTGCTCAGCCTGAGAGACAAGCGGGTCTTGATGTCCCATTTGTAGCCTAGGAGATCAAGGGATTGACCACTTCCCCTCCACGCTGGGCTTGGGTGGAAAAGACCTAGGGAGGAGAGATGCCTTTTCTGTTTGAAGTTGAGAGGATGGCGATGGGGTGGCGGGGATATAGCCTTATTCTAAAGATGCCCTACTGGGAAGAAATAGTCCTTCCCCTCAGGGAACCTTGGGGGGGGGGGGGCAGGGCCTGGGGGGAGGAGAAAGACCAGAAACCAATGGAAACATTACATTTAAAGAGCCAATAGGTCTGAAGGGGAGGAAATATGGCTGTGGCCCAAAAGCCCCCATTCTAAGGGGAAAGATACAGCTCCTGAGGAAGGGAGAAAAGAGAGGGTAGGAAATGGATGATAGGTTAGGCTAGGCCTGAGTGTCGGTCTCTGGGCTACTGGGCGATAGGGGTGGTTGAGAGTTCAGCTGGAGGGCACGGGTGTCTTGTGTATGGGGGCAGTTTGGGGTGAGGAAGAGGGTGAGATACTGACCTGAGAGGGGATGGCCTCTTTCCACCTCACCTGCCATGTGGCTGAAAGCACTGGACTGTAGGCAGGAGACCAGGGTTCCAATCCTGGCTCTGCTACCATCTTACTTGGTGACCTGAAGTCACTTCCCTTATAAGGGCATCAGTTTCCCCAACTATGGAATGGTGATTAGCATACTTGGATTACCTGTCTCACAGGACCATTGTGATAGCAGAGTGTTTTATAAACCTTAAAAGCTCGAAAATTGGATTATTATTGCGATAATTGCATAATAATTATGACATTTTAATAATAGTCCTCATTTGTCCAGTGCTCAGAGGTTTACAAAGTGCTCTCTCTCTCTCTCTCTCTCTCTCTCTCTCTCTGTGTATATATGTATGCATATATGTGTATATGTGTGTGTATGTATATATATGTGTGTGTGTGTATGTGTGTGTATATATATATATATATATATATATATATATAAAATCTCATTTGATTCTCACCACTAAACAGACCTCTGAAGTAGGTGCTATTTTACAGAGAGGAAACTGAGATTCAGAGAGGTTAAGTGATCTACTCTGGTTGCACAGCTATTGTCTCTAAGACAAGATTCAAACTGCAGTCTTCCTGACTCTCACTATGGCACTGTCTCCACCATGCTACAATACTTCTGATTCTTTGAACTTGATCATCAAGACAGCCCCAGGCTCTACAGGAGACAGCAGCCATAGCAGTTTTGGAATATCAAGACATAAATTTTGAATTGCAACTCTACTATTCAATTGCTCTGTGACCTTGGGAGAAGGGGAAAGGGAAGGTAAGGAAACGAGCATTTATGAGGTACCTACTGCATGCTAGGCATTGTGCTAAGCGCTTTACAAGTATTATCTCATTCGATCCTCACAACCCGGGGAGGTAGGTGCTGTTATTATCCCCATTTTGCAGTTGAGGAAAATAAGGCAAATGGAAATTAAATGACTTGCACAGGGACATACAGCTGAAAAGTGTCTGAAGTCAAAAGTGTCAAATCTAGATTTGAACTCAGATTCCTGTCCAGACCTTTATCTGCCTTGGACAAATTACTTCTACCTGGGCCTTTGTTTCCTTATCTGTAAATTGAGTGGGTTAGACTAGGTCACCTCTAAATTCCCTTCCAGCTCTAAGGCATGTTATGTTATCTTGGGGAATGTGTCAAGGCACTGAACTCTCACCTCCCCTTTGGTCCAGTTGGGGAGACAGGCCTAGGGACACGTGAGATATCCAAGGAGCAGTAAACAGCCGTATCTTATCAAGTGCTAATGGGTGAGTGCAGGTTAGGGACCAGAGAAGTCATTCAAGGTCAGGCTGGATCAGGAGATCTAGTCCTCTCGTCTCAGCTGTGCCTCTCACTTGCTGTCTGTCTTCAGGTAAGTCACTTAAACTCTCTGAGACCAGTTTTCCTAGCTGTAAAATGACAGAGTTGGATCAGATAATCTCCAAAGGTCCCTTTTTGCTCTTAATATAAGATCCCTTCTGAATCTGAGACTCCGTAGTCTTGTTGGGAAAATGAGGTGGGGAGGTGCCCTCCTAGATAGTGCCTACTATGTACCAGACACCATGATAAATAATTATAAATATTATCTCATTTGATCCTCACAACAACCTTGGGAGGTAGGTGCTATTATTAATCCTCATTTTATAGATGAGGAAACTGAGGCAGACAGAGGTGAAGTGACTTGCTCTGGGTTGCACAGCTTGTCGGTATCTGAGGCTGGATTTGAACCGGGGACTTCCTGACCTGACTCTAGGCTGAGTGTGCCAACCACTGCACCGCTAATCTGGGTCTTAGGCAGTGTGATCCAGTGGAAAGAATTCTGGAGAAACCACTCTTGGCCTTTGATCCCACCTTATCTGTGAGGAGCTTGGTCAGATCACTTCATCTCTGTTTTCTTGTATTAAATGAGGGGATTGGTGCTGAGAAGGCTGAGGCTGTGAATTTCTTTGCCCTCTGGAGTTCTGACCTGCAGTGGGCTAAGCTGCTCCTTTTGCCCAGCCTGACTCTGGTATTGATATAATGAATTTCCAGAATTGGATTTCCCTAAGTTGAGGAGCAGGTGAGAAGGGCCGGGACTGGAAACTGAGCAAGTCAAAGCTACCTTGCTGATCGATAATGCCATCAGGCCTGTGAATGATTCCTGCCCTTCCAGCCAGAACCAGGTAGGGAGACCCAGTGTCAAAAAAAAGGGGGGGGGAGCAGGGAATTGGACCAGATGGCCTGCAAGTCCCCTTCCAGCTCTAAATCTCTGAGCCCATAACCTTAGGCAGGTTTTATATAAGTAGAGAGGCAAGAGGTAAAGCATTCTAGGCCCAAGGAACGTCATGAGCAGATAAGAACGTGATAGAATGGCAACCATGTATTATCACAGCAGGGAACAGAGAAGGGTAGCTAGCCATCAGCAAGCTACCTCATGGACCATCTGGTCTAGGCTTCTTAGCCTGGGATAGGTTGGGGGGTGGGGCAGGGGATGATCTATGAACAAGGATGGGGAAAAAAATGTACATTATCTTTACTTACCTGTCACTGAAATTTTGTATTTTCTTCAGTTATTTAAAAACATGATTCTGGGAAGGGCTTGTTTCACCAGACTGTCAAAGAGCCAGTGATACAGAAAGAAAGCTAATTGTCCACCAGCAAATGAGAGAGGACCAGGGACTTGCCCACTATGACGTAGTAAGTAGCAGAACCGAGCCTTGAACCCCGGTGTCCTGACTCTCCACTGGGGGCACTTTCCACCTACACCAGGCTGTCCCCATTCCTAGGGAACTTGAGGACTCTGCTTTTCCAAAGCTGCCCGCTACAAAAAGACAAATACCTCTGGGAGGGAGGATAACTGCGGAAGCTGGGAAGCTGTCAGCTTATCAGTCGTGAGCACGTTGGGGTGGGGGTCAGGGTGGAGGGTGCTCAGACAGTCACCTGATAATAACACACATATCTGTAGGGCTTTTGAAGGTTTATTATATAGCACTCTTCGCACTAGTCCTGTGATGTAGATAGTACATATCATTATCTCCATCTTACAGATCATGATGAGGATAACAACTAGCATTTATATAGAGCTTTAAGGTTTGCAAACTGCCTTACATGTTATTTCAGGTCTCAAAAAAGGGAAAGTGACTTGCTCTAGGCCACACAGCTATTTAAGTTGAGCTAAATTCATTCCTCCCCCTCCACTCCCCACCCCAGGACCAGGGGCTGGGATCAAGGCCAGAAAGGAAGGGGGAGCTCTCTAAAAACCAACTTGTGCTGTAACTGAGCAGCATTCAGCCGGTGCTGTTACCGAGAGCGGGGCTTCCAGCCTCAGCCAGTTTCAGGATTACTGTAATCCCCTTAGCTTTTCTGCCTTGGGAGGGAGCTGGTCCTCTTTTGCCCTTCCCCAGCCTGAATTTGCAGATACTTTAGTTCCCTAGCCGGCCTGTTATTAGGAGAGAACTGAGAGAGAGACAGAGAGACAGAGAGAGTTTTCTTGGACAGAAAGAAATCTCTGGATCCCTAATACAGGTGGAAGAAGCCCAAGAGACAGACGCCAGGCTTCGGGTAGGTGGACCCTCCTTGGTGACTGCTGTACTGATCTAGGGCTGTTTTAAAGGTAATGTGGAGTCAGGGGGAATTGGGCTACAGAGAGAAACCTAGAACAACAGAGATGGGAGGTATCTGGGAACATGGAATGTTAGAGGTGGGAGGGACCTTAGAACAGAGAATGTCACAGTTATGAAGGACCTTGGAATATAGAATGTTAGAGCTGGAAGGGACCTTAGGATTCAGAATAGAGACAGACTGAATCTGTGATTCCTTAGGAGGAAACTGCCTGTACCCATACAGATTGGCCCCTTCTTGGCAATTTACAGTCTTAGAGAGTTACCTAGATCCCTGAGAGGTGGAAAGGACTTGCCCAGGGTTCCATCCCCAACAAGGATGTATCCGAAGCAGGCCCATGGGAGGTGGTCTATCCATTTCCCAGTGGGTAGTTGTGCTGGAGATCTCCAGAACCCCCTGGAGCGAAGATACAGTTTAAAGCTACTAAGAACAGGAAAGCTTTTTGAGACTTAAGTACCAGACTGATTTTATCAGACATCGTCAGCCCTGTCTCATGGGATCTTATTAACTCAGATTAGTGGAAGGCCTGAAATCTCCCATCAAAACCAGGCTGTGGCGCAGGCCAAAGGGAAGGAGTATGAAATGTGGTGCACGGGACCTGGTTGGAAAATGTGTGTGGGGGATGGAGGGGGAGGAAGAGGAGATCTCTCTAGAGCTGTCCCTTAGAGAGCCCTCTTTGGTTTCTAGGTCTATGTATACATGTATCACATGCCCGCATGGTGTTGTTGCATTTTGCTTCCCAAGCAACAAGACTGTCACTGGGGATGCATCAGAGACTTAACTTTACTCATGTCCTTCCTGGGGGAAAGTCACTATCACCAAAAAAAAAAAAAAAGAAAAGAAAAGAGGGAGGGAGGATGAAAATCTCAGTATTTAAACATTAAGTAATAAACTGATTTACAAGGAAGGTCACAGTCCCGCTGCCAGATACACTGGTGTGACTGCTCCTGGAGGTCTGTCTCATCAGGTAGTGAGGTCCCTGTTATTGAGGTGCAGCCTGAATATTAATAGCTGACATTTCTCTAGGGCTTTAAATTCACGGTGCCTTTTCCTCCTAATAATGCCGTCCTGTGAGATAGGAAGAAAAGAAAAAATAAAGGGGAGAAAGCATTTATTAAGCACCTACTATGTGCCAGGACTGTGTTAAGCACTTTGCAAATATCTCATTTTATCCACCCAACAAGTCTGGGAGGTAGATGATATTATTATCCCCATTTTACAGTTGAGGAAACCCAGGTGGACAGGAGTTAGGTGATTGCCAAGGGTCACACAGGTAGTAAGTGTCTAAGGCTGGATTTGCATTTAGGTCTTTGTGATGCCAGACCCTGTGCTCTATTTAGTGTACAACTCAGCTGCCTCTATAATTATAATAATAGTATAAATGGTATAAATTTAAATATATGTGACCACTTCAGGGGATTCTTTATTCTCACTAATTGGGACCTAGCTATATTATCTTATTTGATCCTTACAACAGCCCTGTGAGGTAGATGCTGTTATTCTCCCCATTTTACAGATGAGGAAGCTTTGGCAGACAGTGGATAAGTGACTTACCCAGGTTCATACAGCTAGGAAGTATCTGAGGCCACATTTGAACTCAGGTCTTCTGACTCCAGACCCAACCCATTATTCTCTGTGCCACTAGCTGCCCCGATAGGGAATGTAAGAATTATTCTCATTGTAGAGATGAGCAACATGAGTCAGCTACTTGCTTATGGTTCCACAGTGGTGAAGTCAGGATTCAAACCCTGGCCCTCTGACTCTAAGAATCCTTCTAAACTACACCGAAGCTGTTGAGCATGTTGTACACTATTTAGTTGTACTTAATCAACTAAGAAGTTGACTTCTTAGGACCATTTTAAGGACAGCAGTACAAAAAAGCTCAAATGTTGGATCCATAGAGGCAAGAGTGTAGGGGAAGACGACATGAACTTGCATTTTAGGGGTCTGAGCACCAGTGGTTCTGAGAGTTACACTCCCCCTCCCCCCGCCCCGCCCCATCCATTCATTGAGTCCTAGGCCAATCAGGTGTTGGTTTTGAAAGGGACTGGAGAGCACAAATATCAGAGCTGGAAAGGACCTTAGAACAGAGAATGTCAAGAGTTAGGAGAGATCTTAGAAGACAGAATGTCAGAGCTGGGCGGGGCCTTAGAGCACAAAATGGCAGAGTTGGGAGAGGCCTTAGGACATCACAGCTGACAGGGGCTGTCATCTTGTCCAACGCCTAACCTGACAGAACCTGCACTAGATAGAGCGTATATATTTTTATTGTTGGAGAAGAACAGAAGGTTGAAACTTGGTTTACTCAGCTCACATGGTGTTGGTCCCAGTGTAGACTGGGAAGCTGCCAGCTGACTTCTGGGAACAATTACCCTTTTCTTTCTTGCTTGTCAGCATCTACTCTCTAGCCCTGTTTTTTGTGAAACTCAATTAGACTTCTCATACTTCTCCCTCAACCTACCTTCCCCTCCCCATGGGAAATGAGACCTCTACCGTGGGAAGAAGGCAGCTGAGGTTTGGACCCAGACATATCGTATCAGTCTGGCTTCCTGGGGGCGAGGTGGACTCTGGAGCCCTATTTCCGTGCGATCAAACTAAAGGCCTTCAGTCAGAATTGTAGAATGTTAGAGCTATAGGAACCATAGAATGTGCAAAGGCCTTTAGAATATAGACTATCAGAACTGGAAGCAGTCTTAGAGATCCTCTCTGTGACACCTTCACCTTATAGGAGAGGGAACTAAGTCCTGGAGAGGGACTTCAAAGTATCAGAGCAAATTGGTGAGAGAGCCAGGACAGAAATTCTAAATCAGAGGAGTCTGCTCTGCAGTGCCTCGAAATGTCTTCTGATAATAGGGAAGTTGGGGGTAGAAAAGGGGAAATTCAGTAAGAAACCTTGGCAAAGAAGGTGTGGAAGTGTGGGGAAAGTATAGGATCAAGATTTAGAACTGGAAGGTACCTTACAGGAAACTGAGGCTCAAGGAGGTCAAGTGACTTGCCCAGGATCACACAGGTAGTAAGTGTCTAGGCCCAGGTTTTTCTGACTCTTTATTACCACTCAGCGCCTCTCTTGGGGGGTGGTAGCTAACAAAATGTGTGATGATGAGTGCATTTATTTGCTTTGTTGACCTACCCATGAAGCAGTGGTCATGGAGGGAAGGGAATCCTGGAGGCTCCCTTGAGACTGGTCTTTAGGTTTTTGACACTGTCTTTGAAAGGACAACTTCACCCTCATTTTGGGAGTGCTGTCTAGCTTCTTGCTCTCTACCTCCCACCAACTTATATATCCCAACAGTTCACACCCAGAGCCTGGAAGAAATTAGACAGTTGGTCCCAAAAGAAACAAGATGGCGAGTCTGACAGAAATCAGGCCGAGGCCTGGAAACGTTGATTCTCCAGTGAGTTACCCCTGTTTTGGGGCAAGGAGAGCTGCGGTCTGGGGTTTCTTTCCTTTTGCTTTTAACAATGGATTGGCATCTTCCTAAATATCTGGTTCTTTGTTTGGGGTCCTGGGGGGCGGGGATGGGATAAGAAGATGGGAAGAGGGTATTGGAGCATCTAGTCTGATCTGACGTGGCTGCCTCATTTGGTATAGTAGAAAAGAATATTGGGCTCCAAGTCAGGGGAGCTGCAGTTGAGTTCAAGTGCTGGCTCTCGAATTTACAAGACCAAGTTATTTGACTTTTCCTAAGCCTCAGTTGCCTCACCTGTAAAATAGGGAGAATGCTTTGGAAACCTTAAAGTCTTGTAAAGACAGGAGTAATTATTGTTATCTCCCACTACCCTCCTCCCACAGCTCTCAGGACTCATTTCACAATCTGCCTGGCATTGTGGTCATTTGTGTCTATATCTTGTTTCCATGGTCTCTCCTGCTGAGACTCTGAACTTTCCAGGGGTCAAGGGCCAGTTCGTCTTTATCTCTGTATCTCTCCTAGTGTTGAACATGAGGTGTACTCAGTAAATGTTTATTGAAAGAATGAAGTGATTCCCAAAGAATCCCAAAGTTGAAGGAAAACAGAGGTCATCTTGTGAATCATGGGGTTCAGGGGACTGGGGGACCTGGGTTCAAAGATGAACCCTGCCATTTGAGCTGGGTTATGTGCATTCCCATGGCATCCCAGTGGGTCTGTCCAGTGTATGCCCTGGATTACTTTCCCAGGATCAGGCAGACCATGTCTGCTCCCTCAGAGTTCCAGGGTAGCCTGGGGGCTTTGTCATTGTCTCTTTTGCCTGCCCTTGACTTAAGCCCTACTGATTGTGTTCCTTCATTTTCAGGGTGCAAGCACTTCAGGTCCATTTAGCCACTTAACATATTGACTTTTTCAAAGATATAGCAAGAACAAATATATAAATATTTCCCTCAATGTGTTCCTCCCTAGCATTGGTCCCACTAGCTATTTGGCACAGTGGAGAGAGAGCCCTGGACTGAGAGTTAGGAAGATCTAAATCCTGAGTTACTTACTAGCTGTGTGACCCAGGCAAGTCACTTCACCTCTTTCTGCCTCAGTTTCCTCAACTGCAAAATGGGGACGATGATAATAATAGTACCTACCTTCCAGGGTTGTCGTGAGAATGAAATGAGAATATAGGCACTTAATAAATCCCTTCCCTCCTTCCTTTCCTTCCTCCCTCCATCCCTTCTTTCCTTCCTCCTTCCCTTCTCACTTTCAAAGTTGATGCTAGGTAACTCCACCGGGCTGGGTCCTGCTCCTTGGGACATCAGTACTAGGTTCTCTGTAACACCCAACCTGGGCTCAATCTCCCTACTTTTTGAAACTCCCAGGGTCACAGACCTATGAGTGACAGAATCTCTGAGATCCCTCAAAAGCAAATGTGGCAACGAGCAGGGAGTGGAAGCTGACAGGCCCTTCTGAATGCCTTCAAAGCCAAAGAGCCTCCTGGTCACCACGTGGCTATCAGGCCAGAACCAGTTATAGGAAGTCCATTTGTGCCCAGTAGACTCTCTCCAAGGCACTTCTCTGAGATGTCATCATGAAGCTGCTACCTAGCTCACTGTCCTCCACATGGAAGGGTCATGTCTGTCAAGCAGGCTGATGGTGATTGCATATGTACCAGACCCCCATTTCACCAGGTTCTTACACTTTCTGACTAGGGATCCAGATGTTTTACAAAATGTCCACCCAGCCTTTGCAGCTGGGCTGGAGGAAGCCACATACTTGTGTCTTAGGATGACCTGCAGTGGGGTTGGTGGGGAAGGAAAGATCCAGGTGTCTGAGATGGTTTGCATTGAGTTCATTTACAAGTGCTTTGTGTACAGTTTTGAATAATGCAGACCTAATTCCCCTTTTCTCACCCCCTAATACTGCCTGAGAGACTAAGAGTTTGTTTTGACTAAGCCAAGACTGGAAAGTCCTAGAGTGAGGAGGGAGCTTTTGGAGACCATTGACTCCTCAAGAGGGAAAGGGTCCATCGGTCAGCAGTCTTAGAACATTAGAACTTAGAATGCCAGGGCTGGAAGGGGCCTTATTCTTCAAGTCAAGAAGGATTTGCTAAACACCTGCCATAGAAAGATGTGCAGGAATACAGATGTGAGAGCCTGCCCTTTTCTGAGGGAGTTATAATGTAATGGAGGAAAGGGACACAAGAGAATGCCATCAGAGAAGAGGAGAGATTCAGATAACATCTGTGAGAATGGGGAGGATGAGACCACTTTTACCTGGGGACATCAGAGAAGGTTTCATGGAGGAGGTCCAACCTCAGCTGGACTTTGAAGAAAGGAAGCAATTGCAACAGATAGAAAGAAGGGGAATGAGGTGATGGGTCCAATCCAGACATGAGGGGGCACCATTAGCAAAGGCCCAGAAAAAGAGGCGAGGGCAGGACAAGAATGGGAGCATGGAGAGTGATGCAGGTTGAGGTCTGTCCGAGAGTGCAGTGGGAAAAATGTTGGCTTTGGAGTCAGTTACTCAGGAAGCAGATGTCTTCCAGTGAAGACTAATGACCATTTGGATAGGTTGTAGAGGGGACTCTTGTTCAAAGTTACGTCAGACGTGATGGCCTCTGAGTTTTGTGATTCTTTGATGTAGAAGGAACAATCAGAGAAGTAGGAGGAGAATCATGACTGACTAGAGTTATGGAAGCCAAGGGAGGAGAGGGTATCAAATAGGTTAGAGTGATTCCCCAGTGTCCAATGCTGCAGAAAGACCAAGGTGGAGGAGGCCTGAAAAAAATCTATTGGATTTAGTGATAATGAAGTTAGTAGAGACAGCTGTGGACTGATGGGATTGGAAGCCATACTGCAAGCAAGAATTGAGAAGTGAGTAAATAAGTAAGTAGTGAGGAAATGAAGGCAGTGAGTGTAGATCAGGGGTGGGGAACCTGTGGCCTTCAAGGTCGTTGGGTGCTGCCTTTTGATTGAGTCCAAGTTTTATAGAACAAAATTCTTTTATTAAGGGGATTTGTTCTGTGAAGTTTGGATTCAGCCAAAGAGCCACATTTGAGGACCTAGAGGGCCACATGTGTCCTTGAGGCCCCAGGTTCCCCACCCCTGGTGTAGATTCCTCTCTTTTAATAGAGTAGCAATGAAGGGAAAGAGAGAGAGGACAATAATTAGATGGGATGACAAGGTGAAGAAAGGTTTTTAGGCTCAGGGAGACCTCTCTAACTGAGGGAAGGGAATGACTGGAGAGAGATGGTTCGAAGATGCCTGAGAGAATGGGGAATGATTAAGGGAACCAGGTCACCAAGGAGCTAGAAGGGAGTACGGTTCAGGGTTGGCTTTGGCATGAAGGGTCACCCGTAATGAGACAAAGGAGGAGAGAGGAGATGGCTGAGACAGGATGCTGAGAAAATGTTAGGAGTAGAGCAAGGAGGAATTCACATTGGATGGCCTCAGGAGTCTCAGTAAAGGAGGAAGTGAGGTCATCTGCTAGGGCTGGGGGTGGGCAGAAGGGAGGAGGGTGTGCTTTTCTCTTCTCTCTGTGCTTTTTCAGTGAACATTTGAGCTTAGAGATCAGCTAGTTCGACCCCTTTATTTTATAGAGGAGGAAAAGGAAACCCAGAGAGGAAATGACTTTTTGGAGGATAAATAGTGAGTTAGGGATAGACCCACTACTCAAGATCTCAGATTTCCTGTTCCATGGAGGAGGCTGGTATGTACAGAGGGTGGAAAGAGAAGCAAAGACCCAAGGGATAGGACCCAAGAACTGTTTTACTGAGAAAGGGAAAGGGTTGGGGTAGTGTCTGTGTGTCAGTGGGGGGGGCAGGGATTCAGGCTGAGGTACCCTCGTTCTCCCCCCAAAGTAGGAAACCTAAAGAGCCCAGGCTGTGGACTCTCCCCTGCTTCCTTCCAATCCCCTCTTCCCTCCCCTTCCCCTTTCCAGAGAATAGTTTTGAAGGAAGGAATGACTTCCTATGCCAAGGAAGTCCAGTACTAGCCTTGGGTTCTGGAGAAAGCCTGCTTTGGTCAGGTTTGCTGACTCAGCTCTCTCCTTTCCTGGGAAGGGGGAGGACATACTGTCTCTGATCCATTAGTTTAGGGATCACTGTTCAGGAAGGAATAAGATACCAGAGAGAGAGAGAGAGAGAGAGAGAGAGAGAGAGAGAGTGTGTGTGTGTGTGTGTGTGTGTGTGTGTGTGTGTGTGTGTGTGTGTGTGTGTGTGTGTGTGTGTGTTGAGCTTGGGGGAGGGGGATGTTTGTTTGATCGGTCTCTGGGTAAATGTTAAGAATGGGGGATTTAGTTTGGCCACAACCCAGCCTGTACCTACATTGTGAATGTAGCTTGGAAGGAGGGCGGGGCAGAAGAAAGGCCTCTGACCGCCTTTAGAGGACCCCCTAGTAAGAGAGCAAGGACAGCAGGAATCCCTCATCTAAGATGGAGACATCCCTACACTCCAGGATCCTTTGGCCTCGACGAGCACCATTTCTGAGTGGGGAGACAACTCCAGATCACAGGCAGGCCCTTGTTTTGGGTGGCAGACATGGTCCCCACCAAAAAGAGTGTAGCAGTTAGAAAGAACCAATCCTGTCTGTCAGTAGATTTCCTGGGGAAGGCGAATCTCATTGAAGGAGAGCAGTAATGGTATCATGGAGAGCAAGAGAGAGAAGAGCATGCTGGCAAGGAGGGGCAAGAGATGGAGATAGATCACAACTGAGACAGCATGTTCTGGCGCTGCACTGGAGGGCAGGCTCCCTGGCTTACCGTCCTTACTCGGACACTTAACTCTCTGTGTGACCTTGGGCAAATGAGTTCCCCTCTCTGGCCCTTAGATTTCATGATAAAAAGAGGAGATTGGACTTCATCTCATGCGTTCCTTTATGGCTATGAATATCTCAGACCTTCTGAGGCACAGGTATGCCCTGAGCTCAGCCAGTGTTTGGGGCTAGTCACCCCATAGAGTGACTGTGGATCCTGAAATGCACAGGCTTTAGGCTGTCTGACCACAAAGCAGAATCAATCGTAAAAGCCTTTTGAGGTCCGTAAATGAAAGGTGCTGTGGGATAGAGAGGGGTGGAGGATGCTATGGTTGACTCTTATTGGACCCGGGGTGGGGGGTAGGGAAGAACCTTCAAAAGTCATCAAGTCCTTTCACCCTTATTCCTAATAGGACCACACCCAGCCCGTTGTCCCTGACTGGGCAGCATCCCTCCCACTAAGAGGCAGCTCTGTGCAATATGGACAGAGAGCTTTGCTATTTAAAAAACTCCACAGATTGTCCAAGCTGGAAGGGGCCTTAGAAAACCCATCTAATGTTAGAGCCTTAGATCATAGGATCTCAGAGATAGGAGGGGCCTTATAGGATGTCAGAGTGGGGAGAGAACTTAGGGGTATGGGTTGGGAGGGCCTTGGGAACATAGAATTTTGGAGTGGAGGGTTAAATGATGGAGCTGGGAAGGCACCTTAGAGCATAGGTCACAGGGGTGGGGAACCTGCAGCCTCCAGGCCACGTATGGCCCTCTAGGTCCTCAAGTGTGGCCCTTTGACTGAATCCAAATTTCATAGAACAAATCTCCTTAATAAAAGGATTTTTTCTGTAAAATTTGAACTCAGTCAAAAGGTTGCACCCAAGGACCTAGAAGGCCACATGTGGTCTCAAGGCTGTGGGTTTCCCATCCCTGGCATAGCACATCAGAGCTGGGAAAAACTTTAGGTCATAAAATGTCAGAACTTGGAAGGATTTCAGGGCATAGGATGATGGAGTTGAGTGGACCCTGGAAACAGAATTTCAGAGGGAAGGGGCCTCAAAACAAAACAAAAAAATGTCAGAGCTAGCAAGGACCTTAAACATAATTTGGTCCCCTCTTTTATTTTACAGGTGTCTAAATTGAGGCCTAGAGAGTCTGAAGTTACTTAACCCAAGATCACACAACTGAGAGGGAGCAGAATTGGGAACTGAGCCCAAAGGTCTTAGAACATAGACTGTCAGAGCTAGAGGTGATCTTGGGTCTAAGCTCTTCATAATTCGAATGTGGAAATTGGTATTCAGAGAGAGGAAGGATTTGGCCAATATCACAGAGTTAGGAGCACCCCCTCTGAAGGCTGCCTGGTCCACCTTGGGAGAGCTTGACTTGGTAAAAAGCCCAGACAGGCCTCTTGGTAGCTTCGATGCGTTGCTCCTGCTTCTGCCCCACTAAGGCCGAGCAGAATTGGCTTCATCCTTTCCTCACAGGGTGGTTGGACCTCTCATTTTACAGAGGAAACCTGAGACCCAGAAAACGGCTTACCCAAAGTGGCGTCCTCATGAGTCAGTGGTAGAGCTGGGATCTCGTGGCTCTTGGACCCAGGGCTGGCTCCAAAGGTCTTTCAGGGCGTGGCTTCTTCTGATGAAATGTTCAGCCCAGTTACATCTGGGCGAAGCAGACCAGAAAGATTGGCTGACTTGGGTTGCTTTCCTGACATGTGGCCAGTTTTATAGCCTAGTGTCTTTGTTTATGTTTGAAGTGTCTGCCAGCTTTCAGAACTAGGGAACCACCCCTGTTCATGTGGATAGACCAAAACAGCCTCCCAAGCCAAAAAGAAAGAATTTGTGGGAATCACTTGCCAGGGTCACATAGAAGAAAAGCCCTGGAGCTTCAGTGAGAACCTGGATCAAGGCCAAATCTCTTCCCATATCTGATAGGTCTCAGTTCCCTCCTCTGTAAAATGGAACTAATCATAGACCTCATGGTCTCTCAGTCATAGGGCTAGTATGAGAAAAGTATTCTGCTAGCCTTAATGAAGGAGAGAAATGGGAGATATTTTCTTTGTCATTATTTTGAGTTATGTTAGAAGTAGGCACTGGATCTGTGATTTCATTGCTAGAGTCATCTCCTAGATAAGAAGACTCATGTCTATGCAAATTGGCAATTCTCTGAGTTGCCTAGGGCAGGAGATGAGCAAATTATACCCCCAGAGCCAAATCCTAGCTATCCAGCCTGTTTTTGTACCATTAGGCTAAGAATAGTTTTTACATTTTCAAATAATGTTTTGTTATATTTAAAAATGTGAATTCTCTTTGGCTGACACCACCACCCACATCCAGGTGACTTGTGCGGGGTGTCAGACAGCTAATGTGTGTCAGGAGTGGGACTCAACCTAGGTCTGGCTCTAAAACCAGCTACTCTGTCCACTACTCCTGGCTGCCTGCCAACGCCTGCCAACACCTGCCTGGATTAGGTTAGATAGACCCCTTAATGGTTTACTCCAAAATGCTAGACAGAGTTTCTCTCTCTTGATCAGCCCAATAGCCCCAAGATGGCCCCTGACCTCCTCTTCGCCTACTTTCCCCAAATCTTTGTTTTTCAGTACTTTGGACCTATGACTTCACAATGGTTAGCATTTATATATTGATTTAAGGTTTTGCAAAGCGTTTTACGTATGTTACGTCATTTGAGTCTCACAACAACCCTGTGAAGAAGGTGCTATTTGTTCTCATTTTATGGATGGTGATATCGAGGCTAAGTGATTTGACCAGGGTCATGCAGCTCATTAAATGTTTGAGGCAGGATTTGAACTCGGATGTTCCTGTCTCCCAGGTCCAGTGCTCTCTCCTCTACGTCATCTTCACGCCCTCTAACTCATCAGTGTGGTTATTTTTCCTACCGGGACAGATCCCAGCCCTTTCAAACCTCCTCCCCTAGCTTGTGTGGATAATGGAGTGGTAAGAGAAGGGCTCTAGTCTGCTTCAGCTTCAGTTTCTGCATCCAGAAAGTGGGGATCACAACAATTCCTTCGTCACAAGGGTTGTTCTGAAGACCAGATGACGGAACATAAAACTACCCCATCCTCACAGGGTGGCAGTTGTGAGGGTCAAGTGAGAGTGGGTTATGTGGAGTGCTTTGCGCAGGGCGCCACACAGATGATGGCAGTTACTTCTGTTGCCATTTCTTCCTCTGATGCTTTGAGTATTGGGTGTCCCAAAAGTCGGAGTGCATTTTTAAGCTTCAATATCTTTTGTGAGTGCTCATGCCATGCTTGGGCTGCCCCTCAGTTACCCCTTGTGGACACGACCTGATAGAGCCTTCCACTCTTGTATGTACATGTTATCTCCCCCATTAGGCTGTGAACTCCTTGAGGGCAGGGACTTTTTTTTTTTTTTTGCCTTTCTTTGTATTTCCATTGCCCAACACAGTGCCTGGCACATAATAGGAGTCCAATAAATGATTGTTGATTGATTGTCTTTGATGATGTCATTTGTGCCACATCCCAAGAGGGAGTGGTCATTGGTGACCTGCTCCAACCTGTATATACCCACCATGTGTCTCTCCATTGCCCTTTGGGTTAATCAGCAAATTTTTATTAAATGCCTACTATGTGCCAGTCACTGTGCTAAGCTCTGGAGATATAAATATGGAGACCTCTGATCTCAAGTTGCTTAGCAATCTAATAGGGGAAGACATGACACAGAAGGAAGGTAAGAAAGGTGGGAGAGAGAGGAAGAGAAGAGAACCGGAGTGTGCAGCCAGGCGGGAAATGAAAAGCCAGGTGGTTACCCTCCTTGAATGGCACTTTGGGGAAAAGCTCTCTGTTCCCCCTTCTGTTTAGAGGGGTCCCAGGAGTGGGATGAAGTGTGAGGATCACGTCTGAAGTGGCCCTGTAGGGTGCTGAGATACTTTGGGGACATGTTAGAGAATGCCAGAGGAGTGTAGCCAGGTGCAGGTTCTGTAATCGATCAGATGAGATCATGTCTGTAAACCACCTGGCAAAACTTTCAAGGGCTACACATTCTTAGTTGATTTTGTTTTTGCTTTGGTTTTTGGGCAATTGGGGTTAAGTGACTTGCCCAGGGTCACACAGCTAGTAAGTGTCAAGTGTTTGGTCTGAGGCTGGATTTGAACTCGGGTCCTCCTGACTTCAGGGCCGGTGCTCTATCAACTTTGCCACCTAGTTGCCCCCACATTCTTAGTCTTACTAAGGTGGCGGCCCCTAATTCACAGCCCATGGACGGTCCCAGTGTCAGAGTTGGGCCCTTAGAGATCACCTGACTCAACCCTGGTGTCACCAAAATTCTCTTTGATAACATGAGAAATTCCATCCAGCCTCTTCTTGGAGACCTCCAGGGATAGAAAACCAGCCATCTCCCAAGTCGACCTCATCTATTTTTGGATGGCTCCAATAGTTAGGAAGCTTTTCCTCGAATGGAGCCCCAAATCCTCCTCTCTGCAGTTTCTACCTGTTGCTCCTAGTTCTGGAACCAAGCAGGAAAAAAGCTGACCCTTTGTTCAAAATACAGCCCTGCAAATACTCCAAAAACAGGGATTACTTCCCACCACTACAATGTTTCTCCAACAGTAGTATTCCCAGTCTCTTCAACTGTTTCTGATGACCCCCAGCCCTTTCACCATCCTGGTGGTTGTCCTCTGGATATCCTCCCATTTGTCAGTGCCCTTCCTAAAAGACTAGCACAGAACCCGATATTCCAGTTGTGGGCTCATCAGGTAGGAAAACAGCAGGACTGTAGTGGTTCTTTTGCCTCCCCTGCTCATGCCATGCCCTTTGCTTCTCAGTACAACCTTAGCTCTGCATTAACTTTTTTTTTTTTTTTTTTAGTGATGAGTGCTCAACAGGGAAATAAGGTTAAGTTCTGGGTCTCAAAAATATCTAGCAAAGAAAACATCTTGGGAAGGTCTTCTCCTTCTATCCAGGTAGCTGATGCCCCATTGGGACTGAAACTCCCGCAGACTTAGACCCCATACCTTCCTTTTCTGAATGGTTGTACAATGATGCTCATCAGCTCCAGGAGAGGCAGCTGAACAAACCACTGGGCCTGGAGGGAGGAAGACCAAATTCAGCCTCAGACACTGTGTGACCTAGGCCATGGCACTTCACCTCTGTCTGCCACACTTTCCTCATCTGTAAAATGGGGATAATAATAGCACCTGCCTCCCAGCATTGTTGTGAGGATCAAGTGAGAGGATATTTAATAATAGCAAGTATTTATTTGGTGCTTACTATGTTCCAGATACTGTGATACACACTTCACAATTATTTGTAAAGATTGCTTAGTACAGTGCCAGCACATAGTGTTCAGTTGTTGTTCAGTCTTTTTTCAGTTATGTCTGACTCTCTGTGACCCCATGTGGGGTTTTCTTGGCAGAGGTACTGGAGTGGTTTGCCATTTCTTTCTTCATCTTATTTTACAGATGAGGAAACTGAGGCAAACCGGGTTAAGCGACTTACCCAGGGTCACACAGCTCGTAAGTGTCTAAGGCCAGATATGAACTCAAGAAGATGAGTTTTCCTGACTCCAGGACAAGTGCTTTATCCACTGTGCCACCTAGTTGCCCTGACTGGCGCATAATAGGTGCTACATAAATGCTTACTCCCTTCCCAACTTCCCCTTCAGGAGGTGTGGGATGGTATGTTGTTGGAGATTATCTAGTCCATTTGACAAATGGGGACATTGAAGCCCAAAGGTACTGAGTGACTTATACATCCACACAGTAAGTTAGTGTCAAAGTTGAATCCATTTCTCCCAATTCCTAATGCAGTGCACTTACCATCACACCCTATTTTCTTTCTGAAGTGGTTAGTGAGCTGGCCTTTGGACCAGAAGACCTGGGTTCAAGTCCTGTCTCTGACACATACTGGTTCTGCGACCCTTACCTCTCAGTGCCCAGGCAACTCTCTTCAGACTATAAATACCAACCTGCGTTGGTAGAGGGACTGTCCTCATCTGCGAGTTCCTTACACTAATGAAATCTTGGGTCTGGTTCACAAAGAAAGAAAGTGACGAATATGTGGAGGAAAATTTGTTTCCAGACTTGACTCTACCATTCACCAGCAATCTTTGGGAAACCTCTCTCTAAGCTTTATTTTCCGATTCTGTACCAATATAATCACAAATCCAGACCTTATCCCTATGAAGGAAGCTGAACAGCAACCGTAGAGTGTTGGTTGGAGAGCCCTCCTCCGGGTCAGGAAGGCCTGGTTCAAGTGTTACCTCAGATACATATTGATATTGCTTTGACGCCAGGCAAGTCATTTAACCTTTAGTGTTTCAAAGAGTTCTCTAGTTTTTTAAAATAAATTTTATTGCCATCTCTTATTTTCATATCACCTAAAATTTCCCCTTATCTCTCCCATCCCTCCTCACAGAGAGTCATCCAATATCAGATTTTTAAGTCCCAGAACTGATGCTGAATTGCAGTGGGTGGTGAGCTCAAGAGGTCCTTACCAGGGGCTCCCTGCCCCAAGGAAATCATCTGTGTAACTGGCAGATGAAGGATGGTCTGAGTTCCAGTGCTGCCATGCACTAGCAACCTTTTAAAAGCTGGTCACCCTTTCTCCAAGGCTCAGGTCCACTTCTGTAAAATGGGGGGGAGATAATAATTCTTCCTACCCATGTTATAAGGTCATTGTGAGGGTCAGATGAGAAAGTGAGTATGGAAAGCACCTCTGGATGTGGGAAGATCAGAAGTCTGACTGGCTTGGGCTGCTTTCTTGACAAGTGGCTGGTTTCAGTGGCCTGGTGTCCATCAGCCACGTCAGGCGTCACGGTGACTGTTGGAGCTTTAGAGACGGAAGACACTTTCAAGAAGATCACTTGGTCCGGTCCTCTCATTTTATAGAGGGAGGGAACCAACCCAGGCAGGTTAAGCGACTTGCTTAGGATCGCTCAGACAGCAAACAGACGATACTGTTGTTTTACTAATGGACTGTCTGTCAGGGATGGGGAGCCCCTCGGGGAGGCCGGCATCCCGTTGTCAGATGTCATCATTCTTCCCTTGACAGGAAGCCAATGATCTTAAAAAGTGATGCACAATTCTTGTATGTCTTCGATCTTCAGACTCTTCAGAGTGAGTCATTAGTCAGGGCTGGGCTGGGTTGCCCAGTTTCTCCATCCAAATCGTGCCCCTCCCCCAACGCCTCCCTTCAGCTTCTTGGAGTGTTGTGCTATGTTCCAGGTGGGTTTAAGAAGGACATTGGTAAGATGGAGAATATTTAGAGTAGGGCAGCCAAGATGGGGAAGGGCCTTAAGTCTGTGTCGTGAGAGAGAGACAAACAGACAGACAGGAGAGAGAGAGAGAGAGAGCCCTGTCCTCTATATGTGTATATGCAAACAGATACTGTCAAGCTTTTCTTTGGGGTGAGGGGTACCCCCTTTCTCCACCAAGCCAGATGCCCACCCCTGCACACCTTAGTACAGCTACCCTCATATAAATTATCTACCCCAGATTTCAGAAGCTCTGTGACATTATTGACATCTCCATGGGTCGAATCTTCTAGCTCCGCTGGTTCTTTGTTTACTGCATTCCATCTCCTTCCTGGGGTGCTCTCTTCCACAGTGCCTCAGCCTCCTTCAGAATTTAGCTCAATCCCATTCTGCAGAAGGCTTTTCCTAGTCCTCCCCAGCTACTAGTGCTGTCTCCTCTAAGGTTACTGTGGTTACAGTTTGTCTAGATTTTGTACAGGTTGGTTTGCCTAGGAGAATGTAAGCTCCTTGAGGACAGGCATGATTTATTTCCCTTTTGTCTTTGAATTCCCAGCACTTAGTTCAGTGGCTGGCACAAAGTAAGTGCTTACTTATGATAAATGCTCATTGATTGACTGTGTAGGATTCTATAGTGAGTCAGTAGCAGAGCTAGGCCACAAACATGGGTCCTTTGCCTCTTAGGCTATAGGTCTTCATGGATCAGATGGGACTGGAGCTGAGCCTCAGTTACAGGGTGAGGCAGAGACAAGCATCCTTGCAGCCTCACCTGCTGTGCCCCACACTGACAGCTATTCATTTACCTTTTGTACTGCTGCGGGATGTGGAAGTGTCAGTAATCGGGCATGAGGATGGGAGGTGGGGTGTATGAGGGGAGCAGGGCTGTTTCCTGTCTGGTGCTTAAGGCTTCCTCTGGCTGACTCACTGATTCTTAGCTGGGCCCTGCAGGCAGTGAATGTGATCAGGTGGGAGCCAGGGCTGGCCCCATCTCAGAGGTATTGGTCCCCCTATTTTCCCAGTAGTGCCTGCCTCTGAATCCCGCTGGGTGCCCAGAAGCCCTGAGAAAAGGCCAGGTTAGGCCTCCATGTACGTTTTCCTCTCTTGTCTCTGTCTCTCCCTCTGTTGTTTTCTCTCTGTCTCCCTCTCTCCTCTCTCCTGCCTTTGGTACCTTTGGCTCTATGTGCCCATCTACGTGCCTTCTAGAGTCTGGCACATTTATCCGTCTCTGCATGGCTCTGTCCGGCTTTGTGCTTATCATTCGCCCACCTCGGGTGTCTCTCTCCATCTCTGTGTCTGTTGTCTCTCTGCTTGTCTCTCAACCATCTCTGCAAGGCACAGGCTGTCTGTTGTTGTCTCCCTCTAGCTCTGGTTTTGTTGTCCATGCACCCCGAGTGTCTGTCTGCCTCTGGTTATCTGCATTTCCTATCTCTCTCTGGCCTTGGGTCTGTGGTCCATCTGCCTTTGTGTGTCTTTGCCTCTGGGTTTCCCCCATTCTCGTCCTTTCCTGTTTGTCAGAAGCTTCAAACGACAAGAGTGATGCCGTGCTTTCCTCCCACCCCCAGCCTTACAGACAGGGCTTCTGTGTAGCCCTTCCCTGTCCCTCCCCTCATCTCCCTGTGAAGGGCACCTTGTCAGACGAGCCCCTGTCCTGGGGTTTTGGGGGTCTGGGCCCCGCTCTGCCTATCCCCTCTTGTGCGTGGGAGTTGGTCATGGTTCCCCATTGCCCCACTTTACCCTGGCTTGCTGAGAGTGAGGGGGCCAGGAGCTGTCAATGAGTCACCCACATGCTATTCTGTGCCGCTAGGCTCTTAGTAATGTAATTGGAGTGTCCCAGTTCTTCCTCCTTCCTCTCCCTGCTTTCCTCTGTGCTTCCTCGTCTTCCAATTCCTCTTCCAGACTTTTCCTCCCCTAGTTTCCTTTTCCTGGTCTTTCTCCCTCCCCCCTCCTTTTTCCCCTCCTCATCTGGGTCCAAGGGCAGCAATATAACAGCTGGTTTCACTGACCAGCCCGAGAAGTGGGTTTCAAACAGCTGGAGAAGGAGACTTGCCTAGGCAGGGGCATAAACATCAGCCTCCACTCCTGCCCTTGGGCCTTGCACCCCTCCCCTAGGGGGATCTGGAGCATAGCCCTGAAGGCAGCATGCTGGCTAGATAGGAGGTGCTGCGGCCCTGGATTCACTGGCCGGCTCCTTGGCTGGACACTGGATGTATTTCTATCTTCTCAGTGTTGTGTGTGCATGTGCAGTTTGGCATGCGGCTGTGTGTGTCTGGTTTGCGGATTGTTGTCAGCGTGGTGGTGCGTTTGTGAAGATTTCAGTGCTTTCCTGTTTTTACTTGCTTGCCTGGGGGCAGGCTATACTTGAATGACCCGTGTCTATCTGCCTTCTTTCTCCCCTGCAGTGTTGCCTGTGAGGTGGCTGTGCCCCCTGCAGAGGAGGTGCCCTTGGGCAGTGGAACTTTGGACGACAACTGGGACAGGCCTTTGAACTACAGGTAAATTTGAGAGCTGCCTCGGGAGGCCCTCAGCCTTGTTATTCAGGGGCCCTTCTGCATTAAGGTCCATATGTGGAGAGGAGAACAGCCACATTTGGTGTGACCCTAGAGGACACAGCTAAGACCAGGTGGGTTGTAGGGTGGAAAGGGACTCGGAGACAGATTTAGTCCAATGTATAGAAAAACGCACTAAAAGGCAAGTCTTCAATTAATACAGAGAGTTAGCAGGAGAGGTAGTGAGCCCCTGTCAGTGAAGATCTGCAAACAGAGATTGTAGGCCCTCTTACCAGGAGCCTTAGACCCTCCCCATAGTAGGTGGACCTAGTAAATGTTTGTGCAATTAAATGGAAGCATCTGAAGGGCTGGTAGGTGAATAGGGATGTGGCTCATTTTGCCTGGTCCCAGTTGACCAAACTAGGACCAAGATGAGGAGAGTTACAGAGAGGAAGATTAAGGTTCGTTATTAAAAAAACTTGATAAAAGTTAGAGCTATCCCAATGGTGGAATAGGGTGTATAAGAAGGTAATGAGTTCCCTGTCAGTGCAATTCAAGTGGAGGCCGAATGGAAGACCTCTCAACTGGGATGTTGTAAAGTGGATTCTTGCCCTGGTGTGGGTTGGACTGAATTCCCTTTCAGGTCTGAAAATGTGACTCTGTGTCCTTTGAGTTCCCTTTCGCGGCTGAGATCTTGTGGTTAGAGAGGCCTTCTCCTCTGGTAGAAAGAAAATTGTATTAGAAGGTGGAAGATCAGCTCTGGCATTTATTGCTACCCAGCTTTGTGACCTTGAGTGAGTCAGTCCCTGCAGACTAGAAAAATGGAAGCTGAGAGGATGATGCTAGTGCCTGTGGGTTTTCTTTTCTTTTTTTTAATTAATTTATTTGTGCCTGTGATTTTTCAAAGCGTCTCAGTTTCCTCCTTCAAAAAGTGAAGGGGTTGGTACTCAAATGGCTAGGTGGCTCTGGGGTAGAGTGATGGACCTGAATGCAAACCTGGCCTCACACATTTTCTAGCTGTGTGACTCTGGGTAAGTCACTTTACCACTTTCTGCCTCAGTTTCCTCATTTATAAAATGGAAATAATAGCAGCACCTGCCTCCCAGGGTGGTGGTAAGGATCAAACAAGATAATATTTGTAAAGTGCTTACTTATCACAATGCCTGGCATATAGTAGGTGCTTAATAAATACTTGTTCCCCTCCCCCTTCAACTGATCTTGGCGAGCTCCTTCCACCTCTGACATTCTCTGTCCTAAGATCCCTTCTTCGTCTATCTCTGACGTTTTGTGAGTGATGCGGTGGTCCGTCCAGCCTTCAGATTAATGGCACGGGAGGGGATTGATGAGAGCTGTTTTAGAGATACAGACCCTAGACTTCTCCTCTCCTGGGGCTCTAGCCTCAGGCCTCCTGACAGTGTCTACACTTGCTCACAGGTGGAAGGACTCCTCTTTTAGGTCAGAACCAGTTCTAAGGAGCTGTCCCCATAACTAGTCTCCCTGGGACTGAGATAAGGCGGCTCTGTGTGTGACTTTGCAAATACACACATAGCAGGAATGCTGTTAACCTTGTGTTGGTATATAGCTTTATGCTTTTAACTTTGGCGTCTATTATCTTAGCAGTAGTCCTGTGGGGGAGGGAGTAAGGGGAAGGGAAGAAATTAAGGCCGGGAGAGAAATCATAGACTTAGTAATAATTTGCATCCCTATAGCTCTTTGAGATTACAAAATGTTTTTTCCAACAGCCCTGTAGGGTAGGTAATTTAAGTACTGTCATTGTCATTTTACAGACAGGCTGGGGATGCTGAGCTCCAGAGAGATGAGTTGACCTGCCTAAGGTCATCATACATGAAGGAAGTTGTTAGAGAAAGAATTCGAACTCGGGTCTTGTGACCTCGCCCTTTCTACTGCAGTGTGACACCTTCCTAATTTCATAATCTTAGAGCTTGCAGGAGGCTTAAAGATTACTTGGTTCTTGTTTTACAGGAGAGAGCTGGGGAGAACATTTCCTTTTGATCCCACAGGGAACAATTCATAGGCCCTAAGTAAGTGTTGGTTGGTTGATTGATTGGATCCAGATCTAGGTCACTGACCAGTTCTGAAGAGGAATCTTTAATGGGTGGATGATGTGTTAGAGGGACATCTCTGGTCTGGGGTGCCTGAGGGGATTTATTGTCAACCTTGGGCTGATTTTCTAAAATGTCTTTGGCTATGTTCCTCAAAGGAAATCTTAAAGGCTGAAAGTGGTGGGTGGGGGTGTGTGTGATGTGGACAGTGAGGAACTAACTTACCTAAGGTCACACAGCAAATTATTGGCAGAGTCTCTACTTTTGTATTATTTTGTCCCTATATAAGTACCAGCCCATTGTGCTTATGAGCACAAGGTACTCTTATTAACTCTTATTTTACAGCTGAGGAAACTGAGGCAGACTTGCCCAGGGCCACACAAAACTCATATCTCTGAGGCTGGATTTGAGCTTGGGTTTTTCATAGTCCAGGCCCATCCATTGTACCATGTAGTTGCCTACCTCTGTTTACCCAAATGGACCAGAAAAACTGTTTTCTGAGCAAAGAAACTGTTATTGTTAACTATTGTTAATTGCACTTGGTGAGTAGTTATCATTTTGGACTACCTGAACCTTCCTCATTTCTTCTCCCCAAAATAATGGAAATGAAAGAAAATGGGGAGGGAGGGGGAAAGTTTTGCTAAGTAAGAGCTGATTGTACTTGGGAGCCCAGTGTTTTTCTAAGCATTCTGAAAGTGCTAGAGGCTAGATTGAGGTGGCAGGATGATTTTATCTTGGTGTGGGGAAGATATGTCTACAAAAACATAAACTGGGCCTCAGTTTCCCAGTCTGTAAAATTGAGAGGGTTGAGTTAGTCTATGTATGGTCTCTTTCAGTTCTGTCATTCTCTGTTCTATGTTCTAAGGCCCCTCCCAGCTCCAACAGTCTGTGTTTTAAGGCCCCTCCCAACTCTGACACTTCGTATTCTAAGACTCCGCCCAGCTCTGACATTCTCTTTTCTATATTTCAAGACCACTTAAAGTTAAAGTTCTAGCCTATGTTCTGCATTCTAACTCCTCTCTCATTTTATTTCCTATAATTTGATGTCCTTTTCAACACTGGCATTGTTTTCAGGTTCCTCCCAGTTTTGCTATTCTGTGTCATATTTTAATATCTTTTTCATCTGTACTGTTTTATGTCCTAAGGGTTTTCTCATTTGGATAAGTACAGTTCCACCTTTTTTTTATACAGATAAAGGAACTAAGGCCCAGAGAGGGAAAAGGACAAAGAAAGAGCCCATGTCTCCTGACCTCCAAAGCTCTGGCTCTCTGACTGACTGATGGAAATACTGACTGATGGGCAATGAAGAAACAGGCTAGGTCCCTTTAAAACGCCAGGGTTCAGAATCTGGCATTTAGAGTTCATGGAGAGGAGAGGAAGAACTGGGATTGGATAAACATGCCACTCTTCTCCCCTGGCTTTTTACAAGCCCTGTGGGGCGGATGGGCAGTCCCCACATGCTTATTGGCCTTTCAAAATTGAAACAGATTTTTTCCAGAGAGGCCTTTTTCCAGATAGGTCCTGCCTTGTTACCCTCCCCAGGCCTCAGACATCTGGTCTGTGGGTGTTTGGGACTGTTGTTGTTTTTAAAAGAAAAAACCCTGCTTGGAAGGAGACCCAGCCCTGTTCCCAGGACCCCGGGGAACGTGGGCCACTGATGGATGGCTTCGTTAATCCATTCATTTAGCAATCATTGTTAAATAAGCCCCTTGATATGCTAGAAGAATCTAGTCCTGGATTCCCCCCACCCCCTACTCCCCACTAGCTGTGTGCCAGTGGGCAACTTACTTAATCCCTCTGAGACTTAGTTTCCTTTCCTGTAAAAGGGGTTAATTATCTTTAGGATCCCTGCTTCATAGAGTTTGGTGAAGAAAATGCTTTGTAAACCTTAACACTGGGGTTTTGCATTCCCTTCCTCACAAGACTGTCGGGAGAAAGATGCCTTTTAAATGTACTAGATAGGTGAATGGATAAGTGGGTGCATGGGTGGATGGTTAGATGGATAGATAGATAGATGACGGATGGATAGATAGGTAAATAGGTAGGCAGATAAGTAGGTAAGTAGATGGATGACTGGATAGATACGTGGATGGATTGATGAATGGATGGATGGATGAATGGATGGACAGATGGATGGATAGATAGATGGATAGGTAGATACATAAACATATAGATGGTCGGATTGTTGAATGGATAAACAGATGGATAGATAGAGCATTGGATGGATAGACAGATGGATAGATAGATAAGTAGATAGGTAGAGTATTTATTAAATTCTTACTGCATGCCAGGCACTGTTACAAATAGAAGCAAACTAGTCAGTCTTTGCCCCCAGGAGCTTCCATTCTTGCGTGAGAAGATAACGTATGGGGTGGGGAGAGGGAGTTGTATGCCTTGTATGGAGATATCTGGAATGGTTCTGAGCAGAAAGCTCTTGTCTTGGGGCTTAGGGCAGTTCCAGAGGCAGAATCCAGGGGAGAAGGTGGGTATAGTTTGGAACCAGTGGCCAGGAAGTGGCTAGTCAGCTTACACCTCTGAACCTCACTTACTTCCCCTTGTAAAATAGGGATGATGATTTCTGTGGCCTCCACCCCACAGAGTTGGAAGGATAGTGCCTTGTAAGTCTTAAAGCACCAGAGAAATGGGAGGAGCTATTACCAGAATTATTATTGTAAGCGGCACAGTGGGGGAGGGGCCTATAGATTGTACCATTTGAGGATCAGTTGGAGAAGCTGGTGATGTTTAGCCAGGAGAAGAGAAGATTTTGTGGGAGAGATGGTAGCTGTTGTCAAGTATTTGGCAGGAGGCAGCATCGTGGCTAAGTAGAAAGAAGGCTAAATTTAGAGGCAGAGGTTCTGGGTTCACAATCCTGGCGCTGATATTTACTACCTTTGTGACTTTGGACAAGTGGTTTTCTTTTTTTTCTTTAAGGCAATTGGGGTTAAGTGACTTGCCCAGGGTCACTCACACAGCTAGTAAGTATCAAGTGTTTGGTCTGAGGTCGGATTTGAACTCAGGTACTCCTGACTTCAGGGCCGGTACTCTATCCACTGCGCCACCAAGCTGCCCCCTGGAATAAGTGGTTTTCAAACCCTCCCTTAATAAATGACAGGGTTGGAATAGATCACGTCTACAATCCTTTTTTCCAGCTCTGGACCTATGACCCTATATAAAAGAGGGATAAGGCTTGTTCTGTTTATTTGCCCAGGGGGTGGCCTAGATGCCATTTGGGTTTGATGTAGGGAAAGCTTCCTAATGCATAGCACTATGCAAAAGCACAGTGGATCAGCCCTAGGAAGGAACAAGTCCCCTATCCTTGGAAGTCTTGATGCAAGAAAGTTAGAGAGGGCCACTTGCGTGTGTGTGGGGAGGGTGGCAGGGGCTTGCTTTAGGAGGAGGATTCTTGTCCAGTAATGGGTCTGACTTATGCCTTCATGCGCTCAGAGGTCCCAAGCTCACCTGAGAGGCAGCTGCCCCAGGGCCCTAAACATAGCTGTGTGCAGAGAAGTCCTCTGCACCCCCACCCCCCCATCAGAGTCCCTGCAGTAAATGTGTAGGGAGCTGTCCTCAGAGAGACACTGTTAGCAGAAATCCGTCCTGGCTGATGTCTTCAGTGGTCTTCTGGGGCTGATCCCACAGCTGCCAGGCCCTTGGGCATGAGGACGAATTGCATTAGGAGAGGGGAGATGTTGCTGACTGTCCTTCTCGTCTGTCTTGCCAGAAGAATTAATCTTTAAGTCTGCAATTGAATTATTCCTCAGAGAGCCTGCACACACACACACACACACACACACACACACACACACACACACACACAGAGGCATGCACATATGCACAGTCCCAGACATGTCAGCTATGAATCTTATCTTCTCTGTTATAGGTGGGAGGCAGAGTTAACATGCCCTGACCTTAAATTAACTCACTCCTGAGCTTCAAACCTCTGAAAACCTGGCCAAGTTGCTGCCAGCCATGAGTAACACCCAGGGTAGGGAGTGG
This sequence comes from Vombatus ursinus, assembly GCF_900497805.2. Lineage (NCBI taxonomy): Eukaryota > Metazoa > Chordata > Mammalia > Diprotodontia > Vombatidae > Vombatus > Vombatus ursinus. The sequence goes on from NW_020945437.1 coordinate 22,461,748, forward strand.
TGAGCTTGGGGCACTCAGTCCCTGGTGTATGGCCTGACAAGGGGTCTGGTTAGGCCTTTAGCAACAGAAGCAGGGATTGGGGGGGTGGGTGGTATTGAGAGAGACACAGAAGGAGAGTCATAGACCCTGCCATACTCTGAAGTGGGGAGTTCCAGGCTTTGCCCCTGGTCTGAGAAGATTCTAGCATCAGAACTAAAAAGATCCTGAAAAATCATTTAGGCCATACAAAGCATTTACAGATTTGAAAGGTGGGGAAAGTGAAGCCTCAAAGAAGCAGCAGCAGCAGCTTATCCAAGGCCATTCCATTGGTTATGTAGCAGAGCAAAGATCTAGCCCACATCCTCCACCACAATGGAGTCTTGGAATCAGAAAGGCCCACCTTGGGTAGCTGTGTGAGCTGGGGGAAGTCGCTTCATTTCCCTGTGCCTCAGTTTCCTCACCTGTAAAATATGGGAGTTGCCTTCTAGCTCTAAAGCCAAGGTACTGTGATCCTGCATGAATCCATTGTGGGGATTAAGGCCAGCTTAATGAGCCTGGAGCCCAGAGAAACTCAGCTCTAGTCCCACCTGTCATACAAAAGAGCTGTGTGACCTTGGGCTGGCCAGACCTCTTCTTAGTCTCAGCAGCACCATCTCTAAATGAAGAGATTAGTGCCTGCCCTGCCTCCATTACAGGGCTGTTGGCAGAGCCCCAAGGAGAGTAGGGAGGGGGACAGGATTGGGAAAATGAAATGATAGATGAGAATGTCGTTAGTTCTTGCTTTAGTATTATTATCATTATTATTATTATTATTATTATTATGATTTTATCCAGGAGGAATACTTGTCCCAACAATCCCCATTTGTCCAGTTCTTGACAGATGCAAAGCATTTTCACACATACCCCCTCATCTGATCCTCTCAAGAATTCTCAGGAGAGTGAATGTTTTTCTAATCACCATTTTACAGATGAGAATATCGAGGCTGAGAGGTGTTAATTGACCTGCCCTCGGGTTCACAAAGCTAGTAAATTTTGGCGCCAGGCCTCCAGCCTTACACTGCATCACTTGAAGGTGATGAATAAGTCAGTCAAAAACATTTAAAATCCTACTTTGGGTGAATGAGTAGTATGGTGTGTGGGATGACAGGGAGTGTCGGACGAGTCCAGCAAGTTCAGTTGGGGTCCTGACTCTACTTACCAGACTGCTTGTGTGACCTAGGGCAAGTCACTCATCCTCTCTGAGTTCCAGTTTCCTCTTCTGTAAATGGGGCTAATGATACTCAGAGGCTCTACCTTTCTGAGTGTTGTGAGGAAGGTGCTTGGTGAGTCATAAAGCCCTGTAAAGGTATTATTATTGTTAAGGAGAGACGTGGTAGCATAGTGGGCTGACAGCCGAGGCTGGACTTGGAGTCAGGGACGCTCAAGTTCAAGGTCTGATTCTGACACATAGGAACTGTTCAACCTGGACAAGTCATAAGATCACAGGTTGAGAGCTGGGTGGGACCTTAGAGGTCTTTAAGTCCATGCCCCCTCCCCCCTCATTCTACAGATGAGGCCCACAGAGGTGAACAGGTTTGCATAGCTCATAAAGCTAGTAGAGATCTGAAGCAGGATTTGAACCCAGATTATCCTGATTCCAATTCTAGCACTCTGCTTACTACTCCTCTGCACTGCCCTTCAAGTCGCTGGAACCAATCAGTGCCGTAGAAGAACACTCTACTGCAAAGTATAAGTTACTGTATCAGTGCAGAGATACTCTAGCCAAAAGCTCTGGATGCCCCCTACTCCCCCAAATTCTTAAGATCCAGAAGACTAGATTAATTAATTCCCTCTTGCTGAGGGCTGCCAGCTCTCCAGTGGTCCTTTACCTCTCCCTAGTTCCAGCCAGAATCTTCCAGTTTTCAGGGCAGAGGCGTCAGTAGCCGTTGGGTGGGCTCAGAGTCGGAATGCTAGAATGAACTTGAGAGATCATCCATTCCAGTCCGCCTCATCAGCTGACATTTCCCCAACAAGGCACCAGTGGGAGCTAATAACTTCCAAGATGACATGGGGCATTTCTGGGAAAGGCAGCGAGGTTAATCCCAAACCAGAGCAAAGCCCCAAATGGGACAGCTGTGCTGTGGGGGAAGCAGCAACCAGAGAATTCTGGCTCTGACATAGTCCTGTGGTATGACATTGGGTAAGCCACTTCCCCTGCTGTTGCCTCAGTTTCTCTTCCTGTAATAGAAGGGACTTGAATGATTTCCCTTCAAACCTCAGCTCAGACATCACCTCCTAAAATGAAGCCTTTCCCAATTGCCTCACAGCTATTTACTTTGTATATTTAAATGTATACATTGTCTCCTCTGAAAGATTGTCGGGTTCCTGGAGGACCAGGAACCGTTTCATTTTTGTCTGTGTATCCAGCAGAGGTAGCAAAGAGCCTAATTACTTCATAGGTGATTAATAAATGCTTGGATATGGATTCTGAGGTTCCTTTTAGTTGTAACATATGGTGTTCCAAGATCCTTTCCAGCTGACATTCAGAGAACATTCTGTGTGTGTGTGTGTGTGTGTGTGTGTGTGTGTGTGTGTGTTCAGAAAACACATACACAGCTTGTAAGTCTGAGGATCATAGATTTAGAATTAGGAAGATCCTTAGCAGCTGTTGAGTCTGACCCGTGTTTTATAGATAAAACTCATGCTTAGAGAGGTTCAGAGATTTGCTAGGGTGACCCGCTGCTAAGTGTCTGGGGTCAGGATTTGAACTAGGGTCTCCCTGTAGTCTATCCAGTGTTGCACCACCTAAACCTCCCTCAGTTTAACTGCAGGTACAGAATGTAGCAAGGATAGGTATTATTAAGAACCTCAGTAGTCTCTCCCATTGAGTCCCTTTCCATTGCATTTGAATGAAAACCCAAGGTTTCAATAATACCACAAACCCTTCCTGAAGTCTTCTGGGGGGATATACAAATGACTGATAGTAGATCCCTGTCCCCACCGACCTTACAGTCTATTACCTGAAGATAAGACATCAGTAAAGAACTGCAGTATTAAAGGGTTTGATATGTGCTTATTTGGAACATAAAGTGTTATGAGATCAAAGGAAAGAGAAATCACCACTGACTGGAGGGATGGGGGAATGGGGTTGGGAGAAGAGATCAAGGAAGATTTTGTGGAGGAGGCTGGACCAGAGCTGGACCTTAAAGCATGGCTTAGAGTTTCATGGGGCATCAGTATTTCCTCATCTATAAAATGAGAGGACAATTAGATGAGGCAGAGACGTGGTAGAGGAGATAGTGCTGACCTTAGAGTAAGCAGTTAGGAAAACCTGAGTTCAAATCCTTTCTCAGATGTTTATTAGGCTATGTGACCCTGGGCAAGTCACTTAACCTGTTTGCTTCAGTTTTCCCTTTTGTAAAATGAGAATGATAATAAAAGCACCTATCTCCCAGGGTTGTTGTGAGAATCAAGTGAGATGATAATTATAAAGCATGTAGCACACAGCCTGGCACATAGTAAGTGCTATATAAATATTGTTGTTTAGTCAGTCAATTGTGTCCGACTCTTCGTGACCCTGTGGACCATAGCACACCAATGCTGTCCATCGGGTTTTCTTGGCAAAGATACTGGAGTGGTTTGCCATTTCCTTTTCCAGTGGATTAAGGCAAACATAGATTAAGTGAATTGGCCAAGGTCACACAGATAGTAAGTGTCTAAGGCCAGATTTGAACTCAGGTCTTCCTGAGTCCAGGCCCAGCACTCTCTCCATTGAGTCCTCTAGCTGCTATTATTAGTGATTATTTAGCTCCTCTCTGCCTCAGTTTCCTCATCCCTAAAATGGGTGTGATAGCACCTTCCTTATAAGCTCATTGAAAGGACCAAATGAGATAACATGTGTAAAGTGCTTTGTAAACCTTAAAATAATAAATACTAGTGGTTTATGATTATTAAAGGACTTGGAGTCAGGAAGACCTAAATTCAAATCCTACCTCATATGCTGACTTGCTGTGTTAACCTAGGCAGGGTCATTTAAGTTCTCAGACTGTTTGCTCATCTGCAAAATAGAAAATCCTACCACTGCCATCCCAGGTGGTCATAACGTTCAAAAGAAGTGGCCCAGGTAAGGCCCTTAAAATGCTAGCTGTTAGTATGAGCTATCCAGTTCCTTTCAGGAATCCTTCAATCTCTGTGTTCTAGGTTCCTAAGGTACAGGCAATGTGAGTGTGGTTAACTATAATTTTATGGAACCCCACAGGTCAGAGATCAGAGCAGCTGGTGGGAGTCACCAGGAGGGGATCTCTCTGGATGCTAAAGAGAGGATTCTTTTCCTGAAGAGGTCTATTCCCTCTGTGGTCTGTCCCTACAACTCTGAGATTTTGTGCTTTACCCAGCACACCTCAGTTGGCCAGTGGCCAAAGACCCAGTAGGGATTACCTAGTCATATAGCTTCCCCTCCCACCTTAGGTCTTAGGGCTGGTACAGTGGGCACCAATCCCCTGAAGGGGAACATAGAGGTCATTGCATCCCGTCCCCCACCTGCTAGATGAACCCCTTCTTCAAAGTCCCTGGCAGATGAGTGTGGAGCCTCTGGTTGCATGGTTCCAGGGACAGGAGCAGGGCAGGGCTTGGCTTCCCAAGTTCCCCTCTCATAGATTTTAGATTTCCATTCTCTTCAGTCTCCATGAACATAGATAAATACTCTAGTCGTGGAGAGAATCGAACAAGGGGCCTTGTTTCTTGTTTGGGTCCTTTCCCTGAACAAGCCCTGGCGTTCAGCCTGCCAATTAAATGTGTTGTCAGCAACAGTTAGGAGACTAAGCAAGTCATGAGTCTCACTTAGTCTCTTGCAGTCTTGAGACCAGGAATGCGCACATAGCTCTTGCAGTCTTGAGACCAGGAATGCGCACATAGACCAGGGCTCAAGCTTCCCAGCTCCATGGTTGGTTTTTAATTCACAGCTGGAGGACTCCAGCATCTGGCACAGACAGAATCATGGAGTAGCAGAGTTGGAAAGGAACTCAGAAGACACTTAATGTAACGAAGACCAGAACAGGGCTCCTCTCTGGAGAGGCACTATGGTGTGATGGGTAAGCTAATGGACTTGGAATCGGGAAGCCCCAGCAGACAATTACCATGTGACTATGGGTGAAGTCATGTTGCCTCCTTGCACCTCAGTTTCCTCATCTGTAAAATGGAAATAATAGCATCACCAACCTCAAAGGCTCAAGTGAAATCATGTGTGCAAGTAAAGTGTTTTGTAAACTTTAAAATGTGATATAAATATTAAGGTTATTATTAGAACATCTTCAAGAAAAGAAGCCCTTTCTCCTATTACCTCCTATTTCGCCCCTGAGACATCTGACTTTTCTCATTCTGGAGTGAGGTGGTGAGAACTCTGGCCTGGGAGTCTGGAGGCTTAGATTTGAATTCAGATTCTGCCTCAACTCTTGAAGCGACCATAGCAAAGTCCCTGTTGTACTCTGGACCTCAGTTTTTTGCCTCTGTAAATACAGGCTGCTCATATATATAGATTTAGAGCTGGAAGAGGCCATCATCTCCTTGCCTTCTTCTTTTTATAGGTGAAGAAATCAAGGCTGAAAAAGTTTGACTTGCCCCCCAGGGTCACATAACAATTAAGTATCCAGGGCAGGATTAATAATAACAATAATAGCTAACATTTATATAGCTCTTACTCTGTGCCAGGCACTGTGCTAAGCACTTTACAATTGTTATCTCATTTGATCCTCATAACAACCCTGGGAAGTAGGTGTTGTCCCCATTTTAAAGATGAAGAAACTGAGGTAGACACAGGTTAAATGACTTACCCAGTGAGGCTGGATTCAAATTCAGAATTTTCCTGACTGTAGTTCCCAGAAAGAATATTTCAGCTCAGTGGGAATGAAATTACCCAATGGCCTCTGCCAATAAGACTTGACAGCCTGGCCAAGTGATGGAGAGGATCTTCTGTCTGAGTCCTGAGAGATACATCAGCAAAGGTTTGGTCTCTATTTTTTTTTTTTTTGGCTGCAATTCCTGAAGGAGACATACAGGAGGATCTTGGAAGTATTGAAAGGCTGATGCATTCCCCCAGAAATTCATTATCTTGGGACTTAGCCAGAGAGGATCTCTTCTGTCTGTGAACCCTCTAAGTTCGGTCTCTGGTCCTTTTCTCATGGCAAAGCAGGGATCAGTACTCTCATCTTATAAATGTGGTAACAACCTTTATGAGCTGACATACACTAGCAGCTAGGATTAAGAATTTCATGTAGAAGGAGGTGAAAAGGGCTTGCATTCCAGGCATGGGGGGCAGCCGATGCAAAGACTTGGAAATGGAAAAAGAACTTCTGTGTAAGGAACAGTCAGAAGCCCAGGCTGACTGGACTGTAGTGTTCATAAAGGGTACTAATGTGTACTAAAACTGGAAAGGAGGGGCAGCTAGTTGGCACAGTGGATAGAGCTCTGGCCTTGAGTCAGGAGGACCTGAGTTCAAATCCAGCCTCAGACACTTGGCACTTACTAGCTGTGTGACCCTGGGCAAGTCACTTAACCCTGATTGCCTCACCAAAAAAAAACAAAACAAAAACAAACTGGAAAGGTAGTGCAGGACCATGTTATAAAGAGTTCTAAATGCCAGAGAAGTCTGTATCTGATCCTAGAGATACAGGGGCCTCTGGAGTCTATTGAGTAGAAAAACGTCAGACCTGTACTTTAGGAAGAATGACTTTGGCAGCAGTGGATGGACTGGTGAGAGGAGACTTGGGGCAAGAAGATCAGTGAGGGGGCTGCTGTCCTGGATTAGGTCCTAGTCCAGCTGAGAGGTGATGAGGACCATTGTGATGGTGGTGGCTTGAGGGCAGAGGGAGGGTGATCCATGGGAAAGGTCCAGGTCTTCTCTAAGAATTCCAAGAGGGGTTGCTATTCTCTGAGTCAGCTCATAAATGAATGGAGACGTAATTTAGAAATCTGTTGCCCAAATAACAACTGGAAATTTACAAAGGAAATTTCTTCACAAAAGCTCTTTGGGATGGGCTGGTACATATCCTATTACCTCCTCCTAATACCAAGAAACCAAGGTTTATAGAGGTGGTTGCTTTACCCAAGGTCGCCTAGCTAGCAAATATCAAAACCAAGACCCTCGATTCCAAACCCATCATTCTTTCTGCTTCGCAGAACTCTATCAGGATCATCAGAGCTTTCTCCCCATTTCTATCTACCTCAGCTGATGCCTTTCCCTCCTCACACCTGGTCTCTTTTTGCAGGGTGCACAGAGGCTGGATGGGGCTCTGAGGACGAGTTCCCAGGGCTGCGGGCAAGAGGATGGTGAGACATCAGCCCTTACAGTATTACGAACCCCAGCTCTGCCTGTCATGCCTCACCGGGATCTATGGTTGCCGATGGAAACGGTACCAGCGGTCACATGATGACACTACTCCAGTGAGTTCTACCAGCACCTGGACCCAAATGTCGTAGAGGGATCTGGAGGTGGAAGTGAAGGGAGAAAGGAAACAATTTAGCCCTGGGGGTAAAGGGGACAGACCAAAGCATGGGTTCTGAAGACATAATTTAGTTCATTCAACACATGTTCTAAGTATCTACTATGCACTGAGCCCGACTAGGCTCTGGAGGAGGCATAGTTTAGATAAAACGTAATTCCTGCCCTTGTAGAGTTTATTGTCTGATGGGGGGTAAAATGCAAACACAAAAAATTGGAAGATACAATATTCCATGCCAAGTGCATTAGAGAGAGACATACATGGTGCTCCCTTAGATCCAAGGAGAAAGTGCATTAAGGAGCAAGAGGATTATTCCCACTGTTCCTTATGTCAGGAATGCCTTTATCTCTTACCTTCTTTATCTGCTCAATTTTTGCCCATCCTTTAAAACTTAGCTCAAATGCCTTCTCTTCCATGATTATTCCTTGTCCTTTAAGGCAAGGAGGATAGATAAAAGCCAAATAATGGTTCCTTTACTTGGGTTCAAAACTGGTGAAAAGATCAGTTAGAAAGAGGAGTTTCCAATGGCTTCATGTTACCCTGAAAGGAGATCTCCAGGGGGTTGCCCTTGGAGTTGGTACAGACCAACATTTTTAGCAGTAACATGAATTAAGGTATGGATGACATGCTTGTTATATTTTCAGAAGACTCAAAACTGGGAGAAATAGCTACATAGTTAAGTAATGGGATCCAAGACTAGGAAGATGGCAGCAGGCTGGAATGGTGGGGCTGAAATTAATGGAATGGAATATTCTTACTTTAAAAGACTTGATAAGAATTGGGGTTTGTCATTGTGGGTATTTATCCCACTAATACTAATTTATTTATTTTTAAATCTTTTATTGATGTCTTTTATTATTACATTGCATTTTTCTTTTTTTAATATTTTTTTCTAATCAACAAAAATCCACCTTCTTTCCCTTCCACCAATCAGCTTACCCCTCACCTCTGATGAGAAAGAAAGAAAAACAAAATCTCCATTACAAACATGCATTGTCAAGCAAAATAAATTCCCTCATTAGCCATATTGAAAAAATGTCTTTATCTTAGTCTGCTGTCTCAATGCATCACCTCTCAGTCAGGAGTGGGGCAGCATGTTTCCTCATGAGTCATTCGGCATCCCCAGGACAATTGTAACAGTAATAGTTCTTGTTTCTGGAGCACTTGAATTCAGGTTTGAAAAAGTTTCCTTGTAATGATCCTGTGAGATAGAATTAGGGTCTCCCCCCCAAAAAAAACCCCAAGCAAACCAGACTAGATTCCTTCCTCCTTCACACCTACTCAGCTAGCTTCTTGGGTTTCTGTGGTTAGAAAAGTCCTTGCTGGTGACCAGCCCTCTAGTAATGAGATTCTCTGAGATGTACCAGCCCAGTCCTCCCTGGAAACAGACTGGTCTTTGTTGCTTAGCCCAGTGGTGTCAAACTCAAATGGAAACGGGGCCACTGATGGTTAGATAACGATCCCCGTGGGCCACATACTGACTTAGAAAACCACATGTTAACATTACCTATATTGTGTTGTATTTTGTTGTTGTTGTTCAACATTTCTTACATTTATTGTTGTGAGCCACATGGGGCTGAGCTGGAGAGCTCACACTACGCTTAGTTGTTTGTTCCAGCTGAAATCCCGTCTCCGAAGGAAGACTTCCTCAACCCCTCTCAATTCTAGTGCCTTCCCTCTCTTAACTGTTTCCTCTTTATCCCATGGATAGCTTGCTTCTACGTATTTGGTGATTATTGGCTCTCCCATTAGACTGTGAGCTCCCTCAGGGCAGGAACTGTCTTTTGCCTTTTTTTTTTGTAGTCCTAGCTCTTACTTGGCACATAGTAGGCACTTAATAAATGTTTACTGACTACGTGCCCACCAAGATGAGGATTTGGAGGAGTGCTATCATGAAGGTGGGGGAGATAACATTTATGGGGGCAAAGTATAAATATTTAAAAATCTTTCAATTTTTATTCCAAACTTAACAAACACCAAACAGAATAGGCACTAACATATAAATAATAGAATGGGGGGAAAATAAGGTTTTATATAAAAGTACAAGTCTTTATTATATATATACCACTTGCTTTTCTTTGTAAGTCTATAATAAGAGGGCATTGACAAACTTTGGCATATACAAAGGATAGCAGCCATAAGGGTGTGGGAAGGAGTGTCTATGCCATGCACAGTTAGACTGGAAAAGGAAAAATTTGATATAGTGGGGGTGAATGGGAGAGAACATGATAGGTAAGTGTTTCCAGCTACCTGAAGGGCTAGGTTGAATCAGAGGGAGGATTTGATCTGTTTCATTCTACTGAGACAAATTGGGAGTAGATTTTACTCAGTATAGGAAATGGAAGAGAGGAAGCATTAATTAAGCGCTGAATATGTGCCAGGCACTGTACTAAACACTTTATAAATACTATCGATGTTTCATCCTCACACCTACCCTGGGAAGTAGGTGTGTTATTATCCCCATTTTACAGATGGGGAAACTAAGGCTGCAAAGGTTAAATGACTCACCCAGGGTCATGCAGCTAATATGTGTCTGAGATTGGATTTGAACTCAGGGTGTCCTGACTCTAGGCCCAATGCTCTCTATTCACTTTGCCATCCAGCTGCCTCTTATGTTGGATAATCATTATTATGTTGGATAATCATTATCCAACTTAAAAAAAAACTTAGCATTTGAGACCGACAAATGTGAAATAGGCCACCCTGCATAGTGAGTTTTCTGTCAGTAGAGGTATTTAAGAGAAGACTGGATGGGGAGGGTGATGATTCAGGTGTGGGTTGGACCACATCAACCATTAATTCCCTTCCAGCACTGAGATTAGAGGTGGGCAGGATAACGTGGTGAGTAAACAGTGCTGTACTAGCACTTGGGTTTGAATCTAGCTTATGACCCCTACCAGCAAGTCTCTTAGCCTCTCCACACCTGTTTCCTCATCAGTAGAAGAGAGGTACTACTTATCATGAAGATTAAATGAGACAATGCGTGGGAAAGTGCTGTGTAGTTAGCTGCTGTTAACATTCTTCCTGCCCCTGTATCTTGAAAGCATTGTGGGATGATTTTTCAAGATATTTCTGAGCAAGGGAGATCTTCCCCCCCCAAAAAGGGGGGAGAAAACCACAGAAGTGATTACTACTCTGAAAAGGTGGTGGAGAGGATATGAGAAACTATGATCCCATATTCTTACTTTTATTAATTCTTTATGAGAATGGTCTACATACTTCTGGAGGGTATCCATGATGAAAATTCAAGATGGGAAACGGGCAAGGTTTTTGTGAATGATATTCCAGAGCTGGGTACTTTATAGTCACGTAGTATCCAAAATGAGTAGTGTATACAAGAACCCTGTCAAGAGCCCTCAAACAGGTGTATGGAGCCAAGCCCTTTCCCCCCCTTCCTTGCCAAATCCACTTAGCCACATACACTGTAGGCAATGGCTCCCACCCTGTGCAGTGGCAGCCCGGTTTCCCAGAGCATGAGGTGTGTGCTGGGGCTTCTCTTCCCTACCATGGGCATGGTGGCCTCTCCATGGCCATGGCCAAGTGCATGAGTTACAATCCACCTTTGCCCAGAGTCCCCTGGAGCACTCCCCTTTCCTCTCCCAGCCTTGGCACTGCCCAGATTCAGCTCCAGCTGTTGGTGACCTTGCTTCCCATCCATGCAAAGCAGTCAGAGTCAGATGAAAGCTGGTCCAAGCAGGAACAGATTCTGTGAGAAGCTCCTTGGATCGGGAGCCCTACGGGGTTTAGGGGAGCAGCTGCTTCCTGGAGGCTTTTTAGTTTCATAGAATCATGGTATCTGAGAGTGGTCAAACTGGTGTGGAAAGATCTCTGCCCTGGGTGTCAGGAGACTAGGTTCTAGTCTCAAGGTTCTAGTTATGCCTCTGACTCAGTGTGTGAATACTGCCCTTCCCCCTCTACCCCACATTGATAAAATGAGGGACTTAGGCAAAATAAATTCTAAAGCCCTTTCTGGCTCAGACATTTAATATTCTTTAAGGTCCCTTCCAGCTCTGGTATTCTATGTTTTAAGGCCCCTTCTGGCTCTGACATTCTGTGTTCTAGGGTGCCTCCCTACTCTGACATTCTGTGTTCTAAGGACCCTTCCAGCTCTGTGCATTCTATAATTCTACAATTTTGTGAGGAAGATTTATATCCTGACCCATAGTGGGAGGAAAGTAGAGAACAGACAACCAGATATCATTCCCTTTGGGTTAGGCTTTGAGTTCCCAGGATTCTTCTTCTTCTTCCCCCACTCCCTGCCCCCTTCCTTCTAGGCCCTTGGCTGACCCATGTGGCTCCCATGAGAAAGGCTGGACAGAGGTGGAGAGGTGATGACCCCAGCTTGGCACCTCTTCCTCAGACCCTCCCTGGTATGGCTGGGAGCCCAGGGAGCTGGCACCATGTAACTTGCCCGAAGCCTGACCTCCCTCCGAAGACAGTCACCTGAGCTGCTCCTAGGCGCCCAGCCCAGACAATGGCTCCTCAGTCTCCCTTCCCTTGGGCCAGACCCCAGGACTCCTTTGCCCCATCCTAGGACTTTATCTGCCCCAGCCTATCTGGTTTCTTTTCCCAGGGAACACAATTCCCCTCCTTTATTTATCTAAAGACTTTGCAACCTGAAAAACAACTTTTTTTCCTCTTCTCCTTAAAAAAACACTCTGAATACTGAAGCAGTGTCTCCAGCTTCACCTGGGTAGACAGAGATGGGATCTGAGGCAGGCTTCAAGAGCAGTTGGGCAGCTGAGGCCCAAGGGGACTGGAAAGTGCATGCATTGGGTTTAGTGTCAGACCTGGATTCAAATTATGGGTGACCCTTACTCACCCCATGTCCTTGGGCAACTAATTTGACCTCTCTGGGCCTCAGTTTCTTGCTCTGTGAAGTGAGGGGATTGGATTTGATTCTGTCTCTTATGTGGTCCCTTCCAGTTTCAAGTCACTAGCACCCCTATGTCATGGGGGCATCTTTTTGCCAAGATATTTATCAGAAACCTACTTTATATAAGGCATTGTGCTCTTGGTTGGTAGAGATACGAAATTTGGAGATCAGAGACAATCATATCCCTTCGCTATTACATAATAGAATTAATGAGACATAAGCAAAATGCTCAATGAGGTAGGATGGAAGGTGGCTTTTATTATGCTGAATCTAGGGAGGCTTCTTGGAGGAAGCAACATTGCAGCTTTAAAGATTGATAGAAATTCAACAGGCAGATGGTGGAGAGGGTTTTCCAGGTATAGGGAGTATCATGATCAAAGGCACATAGTCCTTTTATTTACTTACAAAAACCCTTTTGGGTTCCTTTTCTGATTTCCCCCCACCTCCTTTTAAATATCCCTTCCCTATCTGGTGAACACTGAATTGGGAGCCCAGGTAAGCACATGGGCAGATCACTCCCTGCTCCCTTCAGTTTCCTCATCTGTTAGAGGAAGCTCTTGGATTAGATGATTTCTTAGATAATCTGAACATAAGAGGAACAATCCTTATGACTTCAGATGTTTCTAGGCCCCAATCTTACTTTTCTAGACCGAGTTACAGTTTATAAGCACTTTACATCTATTGTCTCCCTCAGTTCTCAAAACACCCCACGAGTAAGGGAGAGCAGAACAGGGACTATGATCCCCATTTTTCAGAAGGGGAAACCAAAACCTGCCCATTCACTTAGTGTCAGTTGAGGAAACTCACCCTGTGGTTTGATGAAGAGAGCCCTGAACTGAGCTGGGAGGCAGGGGCATAGAATCATAGACATAGAGCCAGGGGGGAACTTGGAGGTCCCTTTGCCCTATCACACACACACACACACACACACACACACACACACACACATACACACACACACACACACACACACACACACATCCTTCCTATCCTTACCATTTCTCTCTCTCTGCTTCTGTCTCTCTCTGTCTCTCTGTCTGTCTGTCTGTCTCGCTCACTCACTCATACACACACACACACACACGCACACACGCACACACACTTTAAAAAGGTAAAACCTGAGGACCAAAGAGGTTGAATAACTTAAAAGATGATAGATATGGAGCTGAAAGGAACATTAGAGACCTTTCAATCTGATCACCTCATTTTTATAGATAAGGAAACTGCAGCTCAGAAGATGTTAAATGATTTGCTCGGTATTACACAGCTATTAAGTGACTGAGGCAGGATCTGAACTCAGATCTTCTGATTCCAAGACCAGCTCTTTATCTACTTGTTCAAGATCATACAAGAACTAAATAACACAGCCAGGATTCAAATCCAGCTGTGCTGTCTCTAAATGAAGCATTATCCTGAGCCAGGCTGGTTACTAAGCCTCCATCACTACCTTGCTGGGTGACCTAGGGTATGGGCCTGGCGCCTTTGCAAAATGATCAGCTTGTAACAAGTGGTTTCTACTATCCTCTATGAGGATTCCCTGGTCCTACCAGTTAGCCCCGTCTATGAGTGGAATGGGCTACATCATGAAGCAGTAAGTTTCCTGTAGTTGGAGGTATATAGGTAAAGACTGGATGAGCTTTTTCAGCGATGTGATAGAGGTTTGGGCTCAGGTTACAGGCTGAACTGGATACTACCTTCTGAGGTTTGTTTCTAGCTCTGAGATTCTAGAATTTGGACTTTATTTAAGATACAAGATTCATTGTTTAAACTGTTGTATTTAAGTCAATGAGAGGCAGTGATGTATAATGTATTTGAGCCTGTCTCAAAACTAGAGAGACTTGGGTTCAAGTCTTGCCTCTGATGGATGTAATCCTGAGCGAGTGCCCTGATCCCCCACAACTCTAGAACTATGAAGAGTAGCCCATACTCCTTGAAGAGTTCTGAACTAATGAAATCACAACCGTAGTCCCTATCCCTATTGTATATAAATCAATAAACACCCTAATTGGATGCTTGGGGTGGGGGAGGGGAATTTGTTGTTCAGTCATTTTCCAGTGGCAAATATCTCTAATAAAGGACTGATAGCCAGGACATAAAGGGAATTGTTTCAAATATAAGAACAAGTTCTTGTTTTTGTTGCTTAGTCATTTCAGTCATTTCTGACTCTTCGTGTCTCCATTTGGGGTTTCCTTGGCAGGGATACCAGAGTGGTTTGCCATTTCCTTCTGCAGCTTATTTTACAGGTGAGGAAACTGAGGCAAACAGGGTGAAGTGACGTGCCCAGGGTCACACAGCTAGGAAGTGTCCAAGGCCAGATTTGAACTCATGAAGATGAGTCTTCCTGACTCTAGGCCTGGTGCTCTATCCACTGCACCACCTAGGTGCCCTAGCTTGGAAGAGAGAGCAGTGAACAACATAGGATCCTTTACCTTCAGGGAGCGTGTGACCTATTAATAATAGATCATCAGTATTGTGCTTTATTCTTTACAAAAAGTTTTACATGCATGTGGTTATTTGGACTTCCTAACACCCCTGTAAAGTGGGTATTTATTATTTCCACTTTACAGATGAGGAAATTGAGGCCCAGACAACGTAAGTGATTTGCCCAGGGTATCCTCCAGCCAGGCGGTATCAGAGTTGGATCTTGAATTCCATGATTCTCAATCCAGTGTTCTTTCTGTAATTATACCGTAGGAAAGGGATAAGCCAGATACACACAGGAAACTCTACCCACAAGCCAGGGTGTGAGTAATTGCCAAATGAGTGGCATACACACAGAGTCGGGAGGGGGAAAGGGAGCCCTGAGGGTTGGGGCAGTCAGCTGAGGCTTGCTTCAGGCGGGGGTTTCTACAGGAGGGGATGTATAGGAATTACCCATCCCCATCCTAGGGGGTCACAGACAAGGCTAGGAAGAAGGGATCTGAACAGAAGCTGGAAGGCAGTAACCAGCCTGGCATGTTTCCCAGAGGATAGTGAACAGACTATTTGAAATCAAATTTTTATAAATGGAGTACTTTTTTAATGGCCCTCAGAGAATTTATTATTTTGTAGAGCCCTGCAGGGAATCTTTCTCTAAAGCCAGAGGCCTTCCTCTGGTTTATCTGATTTTGCTATGGATTTTTCTTTAATAATATTTTATTTTCTTCCAATTACATGTAAAAAGAATTTTTAACATTTATTTTTTAAAATTTTAAGTTCCAAATTCTTTTCTTCCTTTCTTACCCTCCCCACTGCCTAAGACGGTAGGCAATTTGATGTAGGTTATACATGTGTAATCTTGCAAAACATCTTTCTGTATTAGTCATTTTGTGAAAGAAAACACAGACAAAAAAATAAATGAAGAACAGTTTGCTTCAATCTACATTCAGACTTCATTAGTTTTTCCTCTGGAAGTGGATAGCATTTTCCATCATAAATCCTTCAGAATTGTCTTGGATCATTGTATTAATCAGAATAGCTAAGTCATTCACAGTTGATCATCATACTATGTTGCTGTTACTGTGTACCATGTTCTCCTGGTTCTGCTCATTTCATTTTGCATTAGTTCATATAAATCCTTTCAGGTTTTTCTGAAATCATCCTGCTCATCATTTCTTATAGCACAATAGTATTCCATCACAAGCATATACCACAAATTGTTCAGCCATTCCCCAATTGATGGGCATCCCCTCAATTTCCAATTCTTGGCCACCACGAAAAGAGCTGCTATAAATATTTTAATACAAATAGGTTCTTCCCCCCTCTTATTTTTAATCTCTGGGGGATACAGACCTAGTAGTGGTACTGCTGGGTCAAACAGTATACACAGTTTGATAGGCCTTTGGGCATAATAGGATTTTTCTCTCTCAGGCCCCTTATAATGAGTCACTTCCCTTTGCCAGGCTTCAGTTTCCTCTTTTGTAAGATGAGAGAGTTGGACAAGGCAATCCCTACCAGCTTTGATGTTTTACATTCTAACCTTTTCACTTAAATTTTCTCTTCTTTTTTTCATTTAGAAGTTTTTATCCTGAACTTAACAAGCACCAAATAAAAAAGAACATTTCCATTTACATCATAGACCAGGAGAGGATCATGTATGAAACTACAAATCTGCATTTCAATGGAGATTTTTTTTTAACATTTTCTTTTGTAAAGACACAACTCTCAAAGTTGCTATTGTCAGGCCTCCTCCCCATATAGTGTTCTGTGTTTGAAAGGCCATCTCACTTCTGACATTCCAATATTAAAGTAGGGTTGGTCTGTGTTCTCAGTCAATGAGGCAGGTCTCCCTAGGCAACTGCCTCAGAAAGGGGAAAAGTCAGGGAGAGGGGCTCCAGAGCTTTTTTTGGGGGGGGTTGTCCCTTGGAAACTCCTGTCCTAGATATCTTCATGATTCTAAACACAGATATAGGAAAAGCAGTTTCCTCTGCAGAAATCACTCCCACCTCCCCCGGCTTTGAGCCTGGGTCTATGGGTAGGGGGGAAGTAAGAGCCTCAAATCTTGTGGTCTTGGGCCGGGCTGGAAGAGAAAGAAGAACAGAACTCGGAACAGAAAGCCTCTCTGTGCCTGGGAGGAAGCATTTAAGTGGTGATCATAGCATCTCATGTTGACAAAGGGCTTTGTTCTATGGATCCCCAAGCCCTGGGGTTGGCTCTGGGCTGGGCATATCTTGTGAGTGACAAGATCGTGGCTGGGTCATTGGTTTGATTCCTCATGTTGTCTTCTCTTTGCAGTATTCTAGGTAAGAAGGAGAAGGTTGTGGGAGAAAAGGTGCCATGGGACCAGTAGGAAGCCAGAGCTCTGGGTTCTAAAACCGACTCTACCATTCACTCACTGGGTGACCCTGAGAAAGTCCCTTTTCTCGTTCTGGGTCTGATTTTCCTCTGCTTGTAAATTAAGAGAATGGGGATTACTTCTAGTTCTAGCATTCAACATTCTGAGGGCAATTTTTTGCTTAAAATTATATGTTGCAACATTGCTTTGACCTCTAACATTCTGTGTGCTAAATCCCATCCCGCTCTATCATTCAGTGTTGTAACTTCTGCAAGACCAGGCATTCTTATTCTGTGCATGAGCCTCTGAGGACTGCCCAGCTCACCTCCGGTGACTCCGGCAGCAGAAAGTGAGTTTCCTCCTCCCTTCTTTGCCTCCAGCCGATATCATTTTGTCTCTTCCTCTCTTTGTGTGTGTCTCTCTTCCTTTTCTGTCACTGTTTCCTCTTCCTCCTCCCCCCTTCCTCCCTCCTTCCCTCCCCCCAATTCTCTCCTTAGAATGTCATTAGGTAGCCTGGCCAGGCTTCCAGAGGGAGAGAAACACAAAGAAAAGGGAAGAAAGGGAGTGTGGGGGGAACGGAGGCAAAAAAAGAGGGAGATGAATAAAGAGAGGACAGAAGGAACCTAGTTGGTCTGTAGGCATGTTGGTAGCTGTTATGTACAGGTACTAGGCTAGGCCCTAGGGGTGCAAAAGGAAAGAATTCCTGCTCTCAAGGAGCTTTCATTCTAACATAGTAACTAAATATACATATATGAGTGTATACAGAATAAATGTAAAAATAAGTACTAGGAAGAGAAGAGAGGGAAGGAGGAGAGAAAGAGATAGGAATAGGGAGGGGAAAAGAGACAGAACAGAAAACAAGAAGAGGGAGGAGGAAAGGGAAGAAGAGAAAGGGAGGAGGAAGAAGAGAGGGTAGAAGAAAGACGCAAGGAAGAAGAGAGAGAAGAGAAAGAAAGTAAAGAGATGAGAAAAAAGGAGAGAAAATGGGAAGAGGGAGAAGGAGGAGAGGGAAGAAGAAAAAGAGACGGTAGAAGAAAGAAGCAAGGAGAAAGAGAAGAGAAGGAAGGAGATAGATGACAAAAGAAAGAAAATGGGAACAGGCGGAAAGAGGAGAGGGAAGAATAAAGGAGTAAGAAAGAGAAAGGAAAGAGATGAAGAAAGGAGAGAAAATGAGAAGGAGAGGGAAGAAGAGAGTGAGGGGAGGAGAGGAGAAGAAGGAAAGAAAGAGATGGAAGGAAGGAAAAAGAGAAGAGAGGAGGAAAGAAGAGAAAGCAACGGAAGGAGAGAGGAGATGAGAGAAGAAAGAGAGAAATAGGGAAGAGGGAGAGGGTGAGCTGGGGCCCTTTCCCCCACCCCATAATAGCTTTTAAGAGACATGTCAGCCGCATTCCCTTTAGGGTGATATGCACTAGATACTGATAAGAGTCCTAAAATATTAGAGCCCTTGTAAATCTTCTGGTCAACACTTTGTAGCTCCTGGAATGCTAACAGCAGCCATTCCTTCAGGGGCTACCTGAACTTGTCCTGTGATAGAGATAGGACAAGGATGATCATCCCCATATTTCAGATGAAGCCAGCGAGAGGAAGTCACGAGGTCCTCAAGGCAAATGAGCAAATGTCAGAGCCAGAGCACTTACCATTGTGACTTACCTCTTGGGTACATAACCTGGAGTCAACGATTCTTTAGGCCCTTTCCCTGGGAAAGGGAATAGCAGTGACCTGTGACCCTGGCTGTTACCTAGTCTAGAGCAATAGGGATAGGACTAGTTTCCCCCTCCTGCCTTGGCAAAGACTAGTTCTAACCCCAGGTCTGAATTTGACTCCCCGTGTAACTTTGGACAAGTTATTTCATCTCTATGGGCCTCATGCTACCTATCTGTAAAATGGGAAAGTCTGCTTCTAGCAAGGTTAGTGGTGTCTCTCAACAGATTTTTTCGTTCAACTGCGTCCTCACATCCGCCTTAGTTAGGAGTTTGGAGGAGAAGGAGGAAGAGGAAGAGAAGGTGGTAGTGGTGATGGTGGTCTGGACAGGAAGGGAGGGCTCCAGTACTAGCCCCTGGAAATTGAGGTTAACAGTAGGCTGAGAGGGGATGTAGGGAGCCAGGGAAGAGAGACAGTCTTCTCTGGACCTAGTTTTCTTATTTTATAAAACAAAGGGGTTGTGCCATGTAGTCTACAACAGGGTTCTTCACCGTTTCGGGGGGTCAGCCAACTTGGAGGGGGAAAAAATTACAAATTTATTTTTACTAATCTCTAACTGCAATTTAGCATTCCCTTCAGTTATTTAAGAACCTGATTCTGAGAAGGGCTCTGGGACTTTCACCAGACTGACAAAGGGGTCCCTGACACAAAAGTTAAGAACTCCTGGTCAAAAAGGTCCCCTCCCAGCTCCGTCTTAGCTCTGATACTGTATGTTCTCAGCCCTAACATTCTACGGTTCTAATGCCCCTTCCAGCTCTGACACCCTGTGCTGTAAGGTCCCTCCCAGCCCTGACACGCTATAGCTCCCCCCGCCAACCCTGCCACTATCAGATTGGGAGCTCCTCGAGGGCAGGGACCATCTTTGGTCTTTCTTTATATCCCCAGCACTTAACACAGTGCCTGGCACATAGTAGGTACTTAATGCTTATTGACTGACTGGCTGGTCAGTGTTCTAAGACCCCTCTCAGCTTTGAAATTTTGTGTTAATTGTACATCAATAATTAGTGGGATCCATGATCTCATTGATATGGATATTCCCTCCAGCAGCACAGCTCCCACCCCACCTCTGTGCCTTCCCATCCTGTGGGATTCTTGTTCATTCGCTCTCATGGGTATTCCACAGATGCTGGAGGCCATCTTCTGGGTTGTTTTACGTCTCCCAGATACCCATGCAGTGCTCAGGCTATCCTTATCTCACCCCATGTGACCAACTCACCTCCCCGTCCTGAATATTTCCTCAATATCCTTTGGCATAGAAAAGGTCATCCCTGGGAACACCTTACTTCCTATACTCAACATATATCTCTCTATTGCCCTCTGGGTCACGCACAACTCAGATGCAATAGAGCATTATCAGCAGGACACTGCTGTCCATCAGGAGGAATTTTCATGCTAGGCAGCAGCAGATGTGGTTATTAAAAAAGGCACTATTGGTGTTCCAAATTCTATCTGGTTCATTGACCTTCTGAAATGTATGTCTTTGATATATGTACCCATGGATGGATTGATTCAATGAACTGGCCATTCTCCTTCATGATAGGGCCTGGACAATTGGCATTTTTTCATCTAGTTAGGTCAGTTTGTCTGACTTTTTTTCTCTCTTTCTTCCTTCCTTCTTTCCTTTTTCTTTCTTTCTCCTTCCTTCCTCCCCCTACATTCCCTCCATTTCTTCCTTCCTTTCTTTCCTTCCATCCATCCATCTATCCATCTATCCATCATAGTATAATAGAAAGAGCACAAGATTTAGAATCAAAGACCCTGGGTTCAAATGCACTTCTGGCATGTAATAATAATAGCTCACATTTATATAGCACTTTAAAGTTTGTCAGGCACTTCACAAATGTTATCTCATTTGATCCTAACAATCATCCTGGGAGGTAGGTGCTATTATTATCCCCATTTTACTTAGGAGGAAACTGAGACAAACAGGGGTTAAGTGACTTAGGTAGCTAGCTAGTAAGTGTTTGAGGCAGGATTTGAACTCGGCTCTTCTGTCTGTTTGAATAGAGTTCACTGTGCTACTTAGCTGCTTTTGGGATTGACTGCCACTTGATGCCTCTGGCAATTTGGGCAAGTTTTTTCATCTGTAAAATGAGGTTTTTGGACTAGGTGACCTTCTGGTTTTCTGAGTCTGATTCCCCAGTCATCTTTCAGGTGGTCGCTGATCTCATGGAGGCAGCCCTGTACTCCAGTACTTAATCTCCTGGGGCTTGAGACACCTGACAGAGTCTGCAAAGAGGCACCACTGGAAAATCTCACTATTTGTAGTGAGTCCTTCTTCCTTCTGGACTCTGTTCAGTTTGCCCTCTAGGGCAGTGGCAAATGCCTGGGGTGGGCAAACATCTCTGTGTTTTATGTCTCCCTCATTATTCATAATCGGGCTGTTGAGCAGAGTGATCTTGGTGGTCTACCCTTTTGACTGAGTCCGAGTTTTACAGAACAAATCCTTTAATTAAGGGGGGACCCTACCTGACTTGAATGTGTGCCTGAGAAGCTCCTGCTGGGAAGGAGGAAGGAGAACCCTGCAGACTGTGTTTTGCTAAGCAAGTCAAGTGCTTTTCCGCAATCAGCCAACAGTAAACACAGTGGGATCTTGGATTCTCTGCACCTTTCAGGCAATCCTGTGACTGGAATGGTGTCTGCTGGAGAAGGCGTTTCCCAGATCCCTGCTTGTCTTTCTCAGGTTTTGTTCAGGGGCTGCCCTGCATATGTATATAGGTCATTCTCACGAAGATGAGAAAGTAGGCGTTGAGATGTCCTCTCTGGCAACTTTTTTTCCCCTGATTTTTTTCCATCCTTCCCTGAGATATCTTGCAAAATGATCCCTCCATGCTTTCAAGATATGAGAGTGCTAAGAATGCTGTAAATATCCGGTTGTTACAAAGGAGGTTTCCATTTAAGGCAGGGGTTCTTAACCTGGGATCCCATAACTTGTTTCTTCAATATTTTGTTAATTATATTTCAATATAATTGGTTTCCCTTATAATCTTATGTATTTGATTTTGTGCATTTGAAAACATTATTCTGAGAAAGGATCCATGGGTTTTATCAAGACTGGCAAAGGGGATCATGACACCCAAAAGGTTAACCTTGGATTTTAGGGGAAGTTTGCCATAGAGCACTGGGCTTGGAGTCAGAAATTGGTATGCTAAACAGCTCTGTGACCCTGGGCGAGTCACTCAACTCCCTCACTCTCATTTTCCTCATTCTATAAAATGAGGGGGTTGGGCTTGATAGCTTCAAAGGTCTTTTCCCACTTAAAATCTAGGAGCCTATGATGTTCAAAAAGAATGCATCAGTAAAATATTTGTCTAAAATAATAATAGCTCACATTTATATGCAGAGTAAGCTCTCTCTCGCTCTCTCTCTCTCTCTCTCTCTCTCTCTGTATATATTTGCTATCTCATTTGATCCAGTGCTTAGCACACTGCATAGCACTCAATAGGGATTAATAAATGCCAGTTGACTGATCGATCCTTGCAACAACAAACATCATGAGCTAGACACCACAGGGTTTTTTATTTTCATTTTACTGATGAGGAAACTGCCTCCTCACATCCAGTTGCTGCCTGGTGGCAGAGAGATGCTGGGCTGTGAGTGCACGAGGTATAACACATTTTCAGAACTGGCCTGTGTGTTTTGTTTTTCTCTATTGTACTTGTTACAAGGAAGGATCCTGTTGAGGTTGGGGAGATGACAATGATGAAAAAAGAACCTTAATTGAATGTTTAATGAGAACAAAGAGAAAAGTAGGAAGGCTGAGAAAGATTAAGTCACTTTTTTTCTCATAGCTAATGTGTCAGAAGGATAATTCAAAACTAGGTCTCCCGTTCCATTCTTTGTGCACTGTGCTATGCCGCTTCTAAGGGTTTCTTCCTACTCTGACATTCTCTTCTCTTTATTAAGGCTCCTTCCAGCTCTTTCAGGGGTGGGGAACCTGTAGCCTCCAGGCCACATGTGGCCCTCTAGGTCCTCAGGTGCAGCCCTTTGACTGAATCCAAACTTCACAGAACAGATTCCCCCTTAATTAAAGGATTTGTTCGGTAAAACTTGGACTCAGTCCAAAGGTCACACCCAAGGACCTAGAAGGCCACATGTGGCCTCAAGGCCTCAGGTTCTCCACCCCTGGTCTAGGTTCTAGAGTTCACCCCAGCCCCAACATCCTGTGGTCAATTAAACAATAAGAAAAGATTGTGGCAGATTTTTTTTAACCTACTGGATTCTTCTATCATCAGAGACAGAGTAGTCTTGGGACTATGTGGTTCTTGGGGCAGAGGACCTTTTTCTTGGAGTGGCTTTGTAAGTGAGCACCAATAATCCAAACTAGATAATCCAAGGATCTCTCTTATTTGGGTTGGGTTGCATAGAGTCAGTGATGATTTTTTTTTTAAGCTATAAATTCATCCTGAATTCTTTCAGAGCTGGAAGAGACTTCAGAGGTCAGATACCTGTCTGGTCTAACCCCACAGCTTGATTCATGAGTCTCCTCTGCAGTGTCTCTCCACAGCTGACTCCTCAGTGTTTGCTTACCCACTAGTTAAGCAGACTGGTTATGGGGTTAAGTCTCCATAACCTCTTGTTGTGGGGAACTCACTCCCTTGTGAGGTAGCATGTTCTGTTGCTAGGCAGCTGCGATGGCTTGGAAATTCTGACCATCGCTCTGGTTTCCCGAGTGAGGGATGAAGCACAGGACGTGGGAGTTCCGAATCTCCAGAACTTGGAACAGCAGCAGGGATAACCCCTTTTGCCAGAACATGTGCATGGTAGAAGGGGGGCAGTTCTGGACCTATACCAGAAATAGGCTGTGAGTGTATCTGTCTTTGGACAACTCCTAGGCTCACTGTTTAGTTCAGTCTCCAAATAAGAAAATTGTGGCTCAGAGAGGAAAGTACTCAGTGGTGGTTTAAATCAGATTTAAAACTAGAACCTGGGCTCCATAACTCCTGGCTCAGTACTTTCCTTCTTGTACCCCACCTTCCCTGAGGGTGTGGCTTCCCTGACCTGCTTTGGGGAACCAGGAAATGCCTTCCTCCTTTAAAAAAAAAAAATCCAGGCCTGTGAAGGGAAAGCCCTGGGAAATTGACAAACTTTGCATCTGTTACATGAGGGTCTCCTTGTTCATTTCACCTGTAAGCATCCAGTTTTCTTTCCTGCATCTCTCAGAGATAAGGGGCTCCCTCCGAGTAAGGGCTTAATCTCCTCCTTGAGACTGGGGAATCCCTAAAGGTAGGGGGCCATTTTTCTCCCTAAGTCCAAAAATAAGGCTTTTGAGATTGAAGGGACTTCAGAAAATAAAATACTGTGCCTCTTCATACTTATGTGACCTTGGCCTTCATTTTCCTCATCTCTAAAATGAAAGGATTAGGCTAAATGACCTTTCAGGTCCCTTCCACTTCCAAATCTTCCACCCCGTAGTTTAGTCGAACAATCGCTTCATAGAAAGCCCATAGAGGTGATGCTATTTATTTGTCCAGGGTGACATAGCTAGAAGAAAGCAAGGCTGGGCTTTTCCCCTGATTCCAAAGCCATTGCTTTTCCTGCTTTCTCTTGCCATATCTCTAAGGCTGGAAGAAGTGGTTCCCTAAGGAGACCAAGCATCTTCTTCTTTCTTCTCCATGTTGTCTTCAGCTAGGACGGCGGATGGTGAGCTCACAGTTTATATACCCTTGGAAGAGCAAGTGTTCCTGAGGGTGGCAATCCACTCTAATTGGCTAATAATTAATGAGAAAATTAATATTACAATGAGAGGATGGGGTGCAGCTAGGTAGCGCAGTGGATAGAGCACCGGCCCTGGAGTCAGGAGGACCTGAGTTCAAATTTGACCTCAGACACATAACACTTACTAGGTGTGTGACCCTGGGCAAGTCTCTTAACCCCATTGCCTAGCCAAAAAAAAAAAAAATGAGAGGATGGGCTATATTACAGTGAGGGTCTTGGGGTACATGACTTGGATCAGCTAGATCTTGGTCAAAGAGATTTATCAATTTCCATATCACCTGTCTGACAATAGGGACGATCCACATTTTCCCAGTCCTATCTGAGCAAACGCAGTGAACAGAAATGCACCCATTAGCCCAAATTTAGAATTTCTTTTACTGTCTTTGATTAGATCTCAGCCAGCCTGGCTGGGTAAGTAAGTCTTTTAGAAAGATTTCCCACACTGGTTGATTTCTGGATGAGGAAGTAGAAAAGAAGAAAAGCCTTGGTCTCAATACAATAATTAATTATTAGTACAAGAGAAAAATAACCATTTCTCACAAATCCATTCTAACTGAAGCTTTCCCTTACATCATGTCAAACTCTGCCTCTGCAAATTTCCACTTTCTTCGCTTAACCTGGGGTGCATGAGCTTTTTATTTCAATGCAGTTGGTATCTTTTAATCCACTTTATGCATTTAAAAACCTCATTCTGAGAAGGAATCTGAAGGCTTCTTCAGACTGACTACCATGACACATGACACAGAACCCCTGCTCGTATGCAGTGAATGAGAGCATACCCTAACAATCAAACTCCTCCTAATAACCCATCCGGTACTTTAAGGTTTACAGAGAACTCTTCTCATCTGAACCATCCTTCAAGGCCCTGCTGAGATGTCACATGCTCCCTGAAGAGAATATTGGTTCTGGAGTCAGATCTGTATAGCCTTAAGCAAGTCTCTGGGTCTCAGTTTCCTCACTTGTGAAGTGAGGGGGTAGGATGAGATGGTCTTTGAGGGTCCTTTATGATCTAGATTTGTGACCCGATGATCCTGAGATGTCTCAAAGGGCTGCTTCATAAGGGAGTCAGCTCCCTTATTATTTGAGGTTTTTAAGTGAAGGCTGAATGATGAAGTCTTGGGGGTGTTACTGAGGGGATTCTTGTATGAGTGTGGGGTTGGATTAGATAACATCTGAGGTACCTAAAGCCCTGACAGTCTACTATTCTGTGATTTCCTGGTGTATGTGGGTATGGCACAGAGTGGCAATCTTTCCCCATTGCCCCAGATTTGCAGTGTCCTGGAAACTGCAGCTGGGCTGGTACTGCCAACCACGGCCCTGGAGGCTGATGGTAGTGATGGGTGGGCAGCCTATGTGTGATTCGGACAGATGTGGAAGGCCCTTTCATCTCAGGCATTGTTCCTCCATTCCCTAGTCTCGGATTCATTCAGCATACTGTTTTAGAAGAACAAAAGCCCACAAGAATTGAAGAAGGGAGTATGCAGGGCCTGCTGAGAAAGAGGCTGCTTGTGGAGGCAAACTCCAAAGCGGCCTCTTCTCTGCATTGCTGGGATTCTGTTCAGCCAGAGCCATCAGATGACCTCTGAGGGCATCTCCTCTTCACCCCTCTTCTGCACTCTCAACTTCTGCCACCTAAGATAGAAATCCCATCTGACAGAGGTCAAATCCTCCCTGACACATTTACTAGCTGTGTGACACTGGGCAAATCATTGGAAGCCTCAGCTTCCCCACCTGTAAAGTGAGGATAATGGTACTACCTACGTCATAGAGTTCTGAGCATCAAATGAAGATAACATAGTATGTATAATATATAAATACTGATATCATTATTATTTTCATTATTATTATTTTTGTTGTTGTTGTACATCTGTTTGAGCATCTCTTGTGTTGGGAAGCTATCATTATAGGATAGCTATAATAGCTGGGAAATTAATAGTGAAATGAAATCTGTTTCCTTGTAACTATCCTTCATTGTTCTCAGTTCTGCCCTCTGGGGTATAAGGAGTGTAATTCCTCCTTCATAGAGCAATCCTTCAAATACCTGAAGAAGGGTATTCACACACACACACACACACACACACTCTTCTTCTCCAGGTTTAACATCCACCCTCATTTCCTTCAACAGAGCCTCAGATGGGAGGGTCTCCAGTCCCTTCCCCCATTCCATTACAGAAGAACTGAATGTACCTGTTTCCCCAGCCTTCCCTAGCACATAGTAGGTACTTAAAAAAATGCTTGTTGCTTGCTTGAATGAATACTTAACCCTCTCTACCTTCGGGATTATTTTTAAGGAAAGTTCTTACAGGATCTTTATTCATTGTACAAATATGAGAGCTCATTCTTACTTTTTCCACCTGTTTCTCCTAAGGACCCAGAGCAGGGCTCATAGTATTCTATGATTTAGAGCAAAAACAATCCCAGAGATAATTCGATCCATCCCCCTTCTTTTACAGATGAGAATTCCAAAGCCCAGAGGAAATGATCTTGCCCAAGGTCATGCAGCCAGATACCAAAACAGGCCAGAATCAAACTCTTGTCCTCTGGTTTCAAATCCAGTGTTCTTTCCAGTAGAAGGACTGGCTCCAGGAGCGTTTTTTGAACTAACTAAAATGGTGGCAAGTGGCTGGCTATCTATTATGGGGGAGGGACTCTGCCTGCCTGGAGTGACAGGAACTATTGGGGAAATCCCCAACCTGAGGCTCAGTTCCTAGCAGGGTTCAGGATGTTGATTTACACTGGTACTTTAAAAAAAAAAAAGTTTCATTGATGTTCCTTTGTTTAAAAAAAATGTCATTTTCTATTCAATAGACTCCACTCTTGGAAAAAAATAAATACCCGTGAAACAAAGTCCATTGACACTTGTCCATGTCTTTTAAAAAGTACGTCTCATCTAGCACCTGTAGTCCACCACTTCTTTGCCAAGAGATGGGAGGCACACTTTCTCCATCAGGGCTCTGAAGTCATGCCTCATCCTGGCGTGGATCAGAATTCTGCAGTTTCTCTGTGTCCTTTTCTTTCACATTACTGTGTTCATTGTATAAAGTGTTCTCCTGTTTCTGTATCAGCTTAGATAAATCTCTCCACTTTGAATTCTTCCTATTAATCATTTCTTCTGGTGCAGTAATATTCCACTGCATTCATAACCATAATTTGTTCAGTCATTTCCCAATCAATAGGCACCAGCTTTGTTTCCAGTTCTTTGCTGTTTCAAGAAGTGCTGCTATAAATATGTTTTAAAATGTATTTTAAGCCTTTCTTTTTTGTTTTTTGACTTTCTTGGCTATAGAAGCCTAGTAGTGGTATTACTGCATCCCCCAGTGAATTTGAGGGGCTTACTTCTCAATTGTTTTCTGAAAGGGTTGGACCAGTTCACTTCTCTACCACCATGCCTATTTACTTCTTGTCTTCTGTTATCATCTTTGCCAATCTGATGAGTATGAGGTGAAGCCTTGTTAGTGGTTTGGAGCATTACTTCCTGTGGTTGTTAGTAGCTAGCATTTTTCATTTCGAAAACTGCCTGTTTATATTGTTTTGACCACTTACCTATTAGGGAATGATTTTCATTCTTATCAAGAGTTAATCTTGTTCTTACAGGGGCAACTAGTTGGTGCAGTGGATAGAATACCAGTCATGGCGTCAAGGAGACTCGTCTGGGTTCGAATCTGGCCTCAGACACTTACTAGTTCTGTGATCCTGGGCAAGTCGCTTAACCCTCTTTGCCTCAGTTTCCTCATCTGTAAAAATGAGCTGGAGAAGGAAATGGCAAACCACTCCAGTATTTTTGCCAAGAAAACCCCAGATGGGGTTGTGAAGAGTCAGAAATGACCGAAATGACTAAGCAACAAAAACAAGAACTTGTTCTTATGTTTGAAACAATTCTCTTTATATCTTGGCTATCAGACCTTATCAGAGGTATTTGCTGCAAAGATTTTTTTCCCTTCCTTTAACTGTTTCTCTTTTAATTTTAGGTATGTTGATTTCAGCCCCTTGTTTTAAGAATTCTTCCCCTAACCATAGTTGAGATATCTCCTTCCATTCTCTCATTTAAAAAAATAAAACAATGTAACCTTTTTATGTAGGTCAGATGTGGCATAGTGAAAAAGAAAAGTGGGTGTGGAGTTGAAAGACCTGAGTTCAAATACTGCCACTTGGTAGTTGTATGACTGGACAAGTCACTTAAATCTCTCTCTGATCCTCAGTTTCTTCATCTGTAAAATGAGCTAGCTGATTGAAGTCAAAGACATCGAAGGGCCCTTCCACCTTTAAATCTATGATCCTGTAATCTGTTTGGAGTTTATTATGGGATGTGCTTACACCCTGTGCAGGAAGAGGAAGCAAAGCACTTTGCAGCCCAGTGATAATTAATTGATAATTGCTCTTGGCTCTTCACTAATGCTCCTGCTTAAGTAATTGGGAGAAGAGAACAGGAAGAGAGGGGTTCTTTCCTGGACTCTTTCCAGTAGCGTCTCTCTTGAGTGGCTCCTGCAGTTCTTTTAGCTGCCTTTGTGTCTGCTGGCAAGTAAGAGTGGGGCTCTCCTGAAGCAGGAAGGAGAGAGGTCAGACGCCTGAAAACGATGTCCTTCTTAGAATGTTAGCTCCTTGAAGGCAGGAACCGTTTTGTCCATAGTAGGTGCTTGTGGGATTGAGTAGAAGCCTCAGTGGAGAGTGAATAGGTCTCATTCCTCCCTCCTTCACCTGGTTCCTTGGCAGTGAATTCCTAAGGAGCAGCTCTTTTTCCTGGACCCTTAATCCTGCTCCTTCCCCGCTCACACAGGGCACACATGTGTAGCTAACGATTTTTTAAAATAGTGACTTAAGATTTGAAGTGTGCTTCATGTACATTATCTCAGTTGATTTTGACAACAACCCTGTGAGGTAGGTGCGATTGTTAGGCACTTGGGTGGAGAAGTAGAGCATTGGATCCAGAGTGAGGAAGAGCTGAGTTCAAATCTCACTTCAGATACTTGATAGCTTTGTGACATCTGCGCAAGTCCCTTAACCTTTCTCAGCCTCATTTTGCTCATCTGTAAAATGGGAGCACTTGTATAGGGCTATTGTGAGGATCAAATGAGATAACATATGTAAAGTACTTTGCAAACCTTAAAGTGCTTGATAAATGCCAGCTATTGTTATTATTATGATGATGATGACCCCCCCATTTTACAGATGAAGAAACTGAGGGAGACAGAGGTTAAGTGACTTACCCAGGGTCACACAGCTACTACGCAACTGAGGATAGATTCAAACTCGGGTCTTCCTGACTTCGAGTCTAGCATCTGCCGTGTTCAAAACATTGGTTTAATCCCTAAAAAGATATCAAATTTAGATAACTTAGTCTTTGTCCCTAAAGAGCAACGGTTCTGTCTTGTAATTGTCATTCAGTAGAGGACCTGGCTTCCAATCCCATTTCTGACACTACCTGTATGACTTTGAGGGAATCATTTAATTCCTTCTGGTCTCAGTTTCCACATCTGTAAAATGAGGGGGGAGTTGGAACCAAGATGGCAAAGTGATAAGAGCTCCACTCTGCACACTCCTCCTCCAAACAGATCTAGAAAATGCACTAGACCTAATCCTGATGGCAAAATCCAGAAAAAGTCATAGTGAATCCTTGGTCTAGCCCAGCTAGGTATTGGTAGACAGACAGGGAGGTCTTTGGACCCTGGAGATAGGGTCAAGCCAGAAGCACGCTGCTCAGGACACAGTAATGCAAAAGGATATACCAGACCTAGACTGGGCACACCCAGACCGACACGCAGGTACTGAAATGGGAGCAGCTTTGTCATCCACTGTCCAGTCCCAGGGCTCAGGTCCAGGATGGAGTAAGAAAGAGACCTGTGCACCGCTTAGGGAAGGGAGACAAGAAACGAGGAAGTTCAGAAGCCAGCAGCTGCAGCAGCTACAATGATATCGCTCAGACCCTGAGGCAAAGCAAAGTCTCACTTCCAGCATCTTGCCCAGTCTGCAGAGGAGTAGCCAAGGCAAGAATCCCAGACCAAAGGGGAGCCTGCAGTTCTGCCACTCTGAGCCAGCAGAGCTTTCCAGCCGACTGATGGGGCAAAGTCCAACAGCAGTTTTCTCTTGCTGACTTGCTGCACGTCAGGAACTTGCAGAGCTCAGCGCAGAGGGCAGCAATCAGACTTTGCCCTGGGTCAGACCCCTTTGGGAGTACTGAAAGCTTGAAGGTCTCCAAGCCTGTCCATGAGATCCTGGATTAACAGCATTCCTTACTCCCAAGAAAGCAGCAACAGGACCAGCCTAGACCTTCCCTCCAGAAGTATGCTGGAACTCAACCCTAACATTAAGTCTGAAGTCAGGAAATAGGCTAGAAAAATGGACAAACCAACCAAAAAAACTATCATAATGAGCTATTATGGTGTCTTAAACACAAACACAGAAGAAGAGAGTGGCTTCAAACTATCTATGAGCAAAGCCTCAGAGAAAAACACAGATTGGACACAAACTCAACTAGAATTCCTGGAAGAGATGTAGCAAGAGTTAAAAAAAAAAAAAAAGAGTCACAAAATGTTTTTATAACATGGAATGAGAGCATTTGAGGAAAAAAGTGCAAAAGAAGTGAGAGCTATGGAAGAAAGAATTGGAAAGGGAATTAACAGCCTGGCATAAGAGGTGCAAAACCTGTTTCCTCTTTCTGATGGTTCCTCCTATTGGTTTTAATTTTTACTTACAACATCACTAATGTGAAAATATGTTTAATATGAATGTAAATGCATAGCCTATATTAGATTGTGTGCCATCTTGGGGAGGGTGGTGGGGAGGAAGGGGGAGAAAAATTTTAAACTCAAAAGCATATGGAAGTGATTATTAATAAATCAAAATAAATTAATAAAAAAAAACAAATAGCCAAAAAAAAAGAGGTACAAAACCATCCTGAACAACAAACTGAAAACTCAAATGGACCAAATAGATGTTAATGACTTTATGAGGTAATTACAAATATTTAAACAAAGTTAGAAAACTTAAAAAAAAATAGGAGAGTAAGGTAGCAAAAACAACTTATTTGGAAAAGAGATTGAGGGGGAAAAAATTAAGAATAAATGGACTGTCTGAATACCAAGACCAACAGAAAGAGCCTAGACATGCTATTTCAAGAACTCTTTTAAAAAATAAAACAACAACAACAACAACAAAAACTTCCCAGATCTCTTAGAACCAAAGAGCAAAGTGGGAAAAGGAAGACTCCACCAGTCACTTACTTCCTTGAAAGAAAACCCCCAAATGAAAACTCTGAGGAACATCATAGCCAAAATCCAGAGTTTCCAGGTCAAAGAAAAAATACTGAAAACATCTAGAAAGAAAGAAAGAATTCAAGTACTGAGGAGTCACAGCCAGGTTCCTCACACGTGATTTAGCAGCCACCACTATAAAGGAGCAGAGAACTTTGGAATACGATATTTCAGAAGGCAAAGGAAATGAGGTTTACAGCCAAGAATAACTTACCCAGCAAAACTCAGTATAATGCTAAAGGAGAGAACTTAAATGAAATAGAAGACTTCCAAACATTCCTGATAAAAAGACGATTGCTACAGAGAAACTTTGAAGTACAAACACAGAAGTGAAGAGAAACATAAAAAGGCAAACAAGAATAAACAACAAAGAATTAAACATGGATAAACTTGCTTATATTCAAATATGATCCCTTCTAATCCCTATCATCATCAGGAAGGGAGCCCAGTTAGACAAGACCTGGGAGTGGATATGTTATGTCTTGATCTTAAGAAAAGAATATTAAAAAAAGAAAAATTAAAATAAAAAAAGAATAGAATAGAATAGAAAGAGAGGGGAAGAGGAATATATTGGGGAGAGGGAAGAGAAAGGAAGGTTAGGGAAAATGATTTCATGTAATGAGGGTGCACAAGTAAACATCTATACAAACAAGGTGAGGGGAGTAGTTGACTCTCATCTGAGCTATTCAGAAGAAAGACATACATATACACACACAGATGGATACAGAAATACATTTTATTCAACAGTGATATAGTAAGGAAGGGGGAGAGGGAATTAGAGGATAAATTAAGGGAGTCCTAAGAAAACCGATTCTAAAGATGTACAAAAATATCTATAGCTCTTTTTGATGTGGCAAAGAATGGAAATCTGAGGGGATTCCTATAAAGTAGGAAGGACTTAGAACATGGATTATCAGAGCTGGAAGAGGCCTTAGGTAGAGATAGAATAATAATAATAATAATAATAGGATGGACAAGATATGATGTATAAATATGACAGAATATTATTGTGCTGAACTCTTGTCAGTTTAATAACCAATCCAGAGGTCTAATGATAAAGCATGTTACCTACCTCCTGATAGAGATGTTAAGGACTTAGAATGTAGAATAGAATATTTTTTTAGGACGTGGCCAATGTGGAAATTTGTTTTGATTAACTAATTACATGTTTTTGTAATGGGCTTGTTTTTCTTGTGTTCTTAATGGAAAAGGGTTTGGGATGGGAGAGTGAGAAGGAAGATCTTGGCTGATTAAAGCAAAACAAAGAAGTGCGTGCGTGTGTGTGTGTGTGTCTTGAGGATTCATGATGAAGCATGTTGTCCACTTCCTGGCAGAGCAGTAATAGACTAAGAGTATGGATTGAGAGATTTTTTTAAACATGGCCAATGAATGAGAAATTTTGTTCTGCTTGACTATACCTTGTTTGTAATAGGGGTTTGGTTTTTCTTGCTTTCTCAAGGTAGAGGGAGGGAAGTGGGAGGGAGAGAAGGCTGGTCCCTGTTTGAATATAAAATAAAACTTAATTTTAAAAAAGAAAAAATAAAATGAGGAGGTTGGATCAGATGGCCTTTGGGGTCCCTTCCAGCTCCACATCTCTAAGCCCGAGAGCCTTAATTAGAACCGTATGACCTCACACTTGAAAAAAATCTAGAGTCGTCTAGTCTAACTGTTCATCCAGGAGAGGAGTTACCTCTGTCAGTTAATAAACGTTTATTAAGCACCTATCACGTGACAGACATAAAGAAAGGTAAAGGACGGTCAGTCCGTGCTCTCGAGGAACTCACAGTCTAATGAAGTAGACAACTTTCTACTAACTATGTACAAATATGCTATACATGAGATAAATTTGAAATAATAAACAGGGAAATTGTGAGCATTAAGGAAAGGAAACTATCATTTCTCAGGTGCCCACTGTGTGCTAGGAACTGTGCTAAGCACTTTTCAAATCTCATTTGATCCTCACAACCATCCTGCAAGATAGGGGTTATTATTATCCCCATTTTACTAATGAGGAAGTTGAGGCAGACAGAGTTTAAGTGACTTGCCCTGAGTCACACCAATAGTTAGTGTCTGAGGCTGAATTTGAATTCAGGTTTTCTTGACTCCAGGTCAGCACTCTACCCACAGAACCCCCCCTAGCTGCCTCCAAGGGACTGGGTAGGCTTTTTTGTGGAAGATAGGATTTTCACTGTAATTTGAAGGAATCCAGGATCTGCGATCCATCCAATTTATGCTTGAATACCTCTACGGATGGGCTCATTGTTTCGTGGGATAGCTCTGATTGTTACAAAGTTCTATCTTACATTCAGTCAAAATCTCCTTCCTGTAACTGCAGCCCAGATCTCAGGTAGATCTCAAAATGCCAGGCTGTCTGCTGACCATGGTTTTATCCCAACTCTTTGTCTCATCTTCCTCACTTCCTGCTTGTCTCTTAAAGAAAAAAAGGACTTCAGAGTGTGTGTCAGAAATGCAGATCCTCCCCACGAAAGGGAGGGGGGAAAGCCTTTTGTCTGATGCTTCAGATTCCATTCTTTTACATCTTTATCTGTAGACTCCTTCACACCAAAGACTGGGAGAACATAGACTTCTAGAGCTAGGATGACTGGAACTTAGAACATGGAATATCAGAGCTGGAAGAGACCTTAGGTAGAGATAGAATAATAATAAGTAATAATAGTGATAATAATAGCTAACATTTTTATTTTGCCTACTATGTTCCAGGTGCTGTGCTAAGTGCTTTACAAATATCTTATCAGTTGATCTTTACAATAATCCTAGGCATCTAGGTGGTACGGTGGAGAGAGCAGTAGGCTTGGAGTCAGAAGGACCTGAGTTCAAATCTAGCTTCAGATGCTTGTTAACTATATGACCAGGGACAAGTTACTTAACTTCTATCTGCCTCGGTTTCCTCAACTATAAAATGAGGATAACAACTGCACGTGTCTTACAGGGTTGTTGTGAAGATCATGAAATAATATTTGGGTTTTTTTTCTTTTTTTTTCAACATTCATTTTTTTATTCCATGTTCCAAATTATCTCTTCCCTTCCAGCCCCTTTGCTATCGCCTTGAAAAAGCAAGCAATATGATACCTTAAATGGGATAATATTTGTAAAACACTTAGCACCGTGCCTGGCACATAGTAGGTGTTATTATTATTCCCATTTTATAGATGAGGAAGTTGAGACAGAATTCAACTGACTTGCCCATAGCTGCACAGCTATGGGGCCAGATTTGGTCCTTACAACAATCCTATGAAATAGGTGCTATTATTATCCCCATTTTCCAGATGAGGAAGCTGAGGCAGACAGAGTTTAAGTAACTTCCCCAGGGTCACACAGCTTGTCATAGTGTGAGACTGGATTTTAACTCAGGGCACTGTACCTAGAGTCAGGAAGACCTATCAGCTGCACCTGAGAGACCATTTAGTCTTACCACCCCATTTCTTAGGACAATTTAATGAATGTTCCATTTAAAAATTTATTTTGGGGGCAGCTAGGTGGCGCAGTGGATAGAGCACTGGGACCTGGAGTCGAGAGAACCTGAGTTCAAATACGGTCTCAGACACATAACACTCACTAGCTGTGTGACCCTGGGCAAGTCACTTAACCCCATTGCCTAGCCAAAAAAAAACAAACAAAAAAACAAATAAAAATTTATTTTTAAATTTCATTGTTACCTTTTGGGTTTTTTATGCCACAGTGAGTTAATTCCATATACAACATTCCCCTCCCATCATGGAAAACTCCTTCATAACAGAGAAAGTGAAGCAAAATCAGCCAGTGCATGGAACAGGTCTGACAGCATGTGTAACCATAACCCATCACCTTTGTCCAGAAGAGGTTTCATCATCTCTCCTCTGGAACCAAAACCTCCGTCACTGCATCTTATCTGAATCCAGCTGCCTTTTACCACTTCATTTTACAAAGAAGAGAAGGAAATGGGCCCAGAGAGGTTAACCTGGGTTGACAGCAGCCGGCAAGTCACATAGGCTAATAATAATCCCTATTTCTTCAGCACTTTGAGGTCTGCAAAGCACCTTCCTTTAAAACAACCCATGATGTCCAATGCCCGGAAAACCTCTCTCTTCTAATGACCGACCCAGTTCCCCTCCCTAGTCAGCCACTCATGGCTCATGATTCCCAGCTCTCCTTTGTTGCTGCTGGAGAATAAGCAGTGAACACATTTGGCTCAGGCACATGCAGGAAGGCTAGCTGTTGGTGGTACAATGGCCATGATCCCCCTTTTGCCGATGAATGGGGAAGCTGAGACTGAGGCTGTGCTGAAATGACCTTGGGCACGCTTCTAACTAATGCTGGAGCTGGGATGTGAACCCTGGCTCTGAGCCCAGGGCTCTCTTCAGTACTCCTCTATGCCAATCGGAAGCTCTAGCCTGTCATAGTTCTGACCTTTTCTGCTTGCCAAGATTTTACATTTTACTGATTAGACCCTTTCCCCAAGGGACTGCTTTGGGGTGGTGAATTTGACTTTTATATCAATTCTTTCCCTTAAATACACTCCTAAAACCTCCCTCTTAATGACCCAGTTTCTCCCTAATAAACTGCTCATTCCTTGTGACTCCTAACTAACACTTCTCTGCCGGAAAATGTTAAATGCGTTTGGCTTAGCTGCACCTGCTGCTCTGAGGGAGGCAGAAGTACCCCTCTCATACCTCTGGATTATAGCTCAGGGCTCGTCTCAAGGGCAAGCAAAATTCCTGACTGTTCTGGCTGGTGACTCAATCTGCGCGGAAATGTATATCCTGGTACTAGGCACTCTGGGACCATCAAAACCATTATTTATTTTTAGCATTCATGTTTTTAGAAAAATTTTGAGTTCTAAATTCTCTCCCTCCCTCCCACCCCTCCCCTACCCATCGAGAAGGCAAGCAATATGATATCAATTAGCTCTGGGATGATCAGAAGCAAAAAATAAGAAGGAAAATAGGACACTATGTACAAACAGCACTTTACAAAGTATTTTTCTATCCTTTATATCATTGAATGATTGGTCACAATAGCCCTGAGAAGTCTTCAGGGTACAGATTTTTAGCCCCACTTTACAGATGGGGAAACTGAGTCCCAGAGGGGGGAAGGAAATTTGCCCAAGGTCACAGGGGGAATCAGTGTTAGAAAGGGGCCAAAGACATAAGTCCCCTAATAGACGCAGAGGTGGCCCAGTGGAGTAAGCATGAGGCTGAATTCAAATGTGGCCTCAGCCACTAGCTGTGTGATCTGGGACAAGTTACTTAACCTCTGTCTGACTCAGTTTCCTCTGGGGATAACAAGAACATCTATCTTGAAGGGTTGTTGTGAAAATCAAATGAGATAATATTTGTAAAGCACTTGGAAAAGTGCCTGGTACATAGTAGGTGCTGTATAAATGCTCATTCCCTTCCTCTTGCTCTTCCTGACCCCCAGGCCCAGGGATCACAGAATTTCCAAGTTGTAGCGGCAGTTATGTGGTGCAGTGGATGGAGCATCAAGGCTGGAGTGGGGAAGACCCGAATTCAAATCCAGCCTCAAACACTTAGTAGCTGTGCGACCCTGGGCAATTCACTTAACCCTATTTGCCTCAGTTTCCTCATCTTTAAAATGAGCTGGAGAAGGAAATGACAAACGACTCTGGTATCTTTGTCCAGAAAACCCCAAATGGGGTCATGGAGAGTCAGACACAACTGAAACAGCTGAACAACAACAACAGGGCTCTCTGCCTTCTAGGCCAACCCATACATCAAAAACCTGCAGAAGGCCCATATTATACTATGTTACTGTTATTATTACCATTTATTCAATGCTGGAAGCTTCCCTCTTTCACTGCCCAGAGATAGTTGTCCAGGAACAGAGGCAGACATCAGGTCCCTGACCCCAGTCAACCTATTTCTGACAACAAACGTCAATTGTTCTCTTTGTAATTTCCATTCATTGTTCCTGGTTCTGCCCTCTGTAACCACATGGTAGCCCTTCATCTACTTAAGGAGAGCTTTCTGTCTCCTCTAAGTCTTCTCCAAGCTAGACGTGTACATTTCCTTCAGCTGATCCATATATGACAGACTCGGGGACCCTCCCTCACCTCCAGGTTGTCCTCCTGGACACTCTTCCTGTTTATCAATGCCTTTCTTAAACCACAGTGCCTAAAACTAACACAGTCCATCAGATCTGTGGATAATCCAAAACTGGCAAGGATAACTAGTATGATGTACAATAGAATCAAATTCCAAAAATATCTCAACTATCTAGAATGATGAAACAAATCTAGGAAGATGAGATTTAATGGAGCTAATTAACTGCGCTCCTCACCTTTGAGGAACCTTCCCACCCTGGAGATAACTCTGCCCTGAGGCCTGATCTCTGATTCAGGAATCCCTAGCCCTAAACCCCAGCATTTTATGAGGGGCCCCCGTCACACTTACTTCACTCCCAGCTCCACTCACTCTTTGGGCTTCTCCATGTCAATAGCACCCAGCTCCAAAAGTCTCCTTCGCAACACCCTTCCCATTTTCCTTGCTGTAAATTCTGTGATCCCTGAGCCTAGGAGTCAGGAAGAGGAAGGGAATAAGCGTTTATATACTGCACCTACTATGTGCCAGTTTTCCAGTTTCCCATACTCCTTAAATGTTGTCTTCAACATTAGAATATAATTAGAATATGTTCTTTAAGTTATGGTATATGAATGTAATGGAATATTCTTGGTCCATAAGAAATGATGGGTAGGCGGATTTCAGAAAAATCTGGAAAGACTTATATGAACTGATGCTGAGTGAATTGAGCAGAACCAGAACGACATTATACACAGTAACAGCAACATTGTGTGATGACCAACTTTGATAGACTTAGCTCTTCTCAGCAATGCAATGATTTAAGACAGTTCCAAAAGACCCATGATGGAAAATGCTATCCACATCCAGAAAAAAGAGCGATGGAGTCTGAATGCAGATCGAAGCATACTTTTTCTCTTTTTTTTTTCTTCCTTGTGGTTTTTCCCTTTTATTCATATTCTTTCACAACATGACTAATGTGGAAATATTTTTAATATGATTGTACGTGCATAACCTATATCAGATTGCATGCCATCTTGGGGAGAGGGGAGGTGAGAGAGGGAGAAAATTTTAAAACTCAAAATCTTATAAAAGTGAATGTTGAAAACTAAAAAGAAATAAATAATTTTTTAAAAGGGAAAAAAAAAACTAACATGATCCTCCGTGTGAGGTCTGATGAGGGCAGAGCACAGTGGGACTATCACTTTCCTATTTCTAGGTCTTTTCATTGTGCCATGCCCTGAAAGTATATGGGACAGATATTTCCCCCATCCCAGGCTGGGAATGATGCTCCTATGGCCCCTTCATTTTAGGCTCTGACCTTTGAGTTTGTGCCTCCAGTATTGGGGTGGGGGGCAGACTGTCCTGCCGCATCTACACCGGCCCTCCTTAGCATCAGTGGCACATGGCTGTGAGGCAGAATGGTCGTCCAATTCATGTGCAAGTCAAGACGTCACCTTGTGATGTCATTGATCCTTTTTGAAAATGAAGAATGAGGGCAGAGAAGGTGGCACAGTGGATAGAGCACCGGCCCTGCAGTCAGGAGGACCTGAGTTCAAATCCAGCCTCAGACACATAATACTTACTAGCTGTGTGACTCTGGGCAAGTCACTTAACCCCAATCGCCTTACCAAAAAAAAAAAAAAAAGGAGAATGAACAACACGGTTATGAGGTAACCACCAGAGGTCAATGCTCAGTCTGGGGCAAGCGTCAGGGTGGCCAGGGATCAGGGTTAGCAGAACAGATTTTTTTTTTCTTTGCTGTATTTTTAAGGGGACTTAAATAAATTAATCCTACAACTTTGGCCTTAGTGACTGGTCTAGCAGAGCACTGACGGCAGACTATGCATATCATTAATAATAGTATTATTCTACTGTGTTATTGTTATGATTACCATTTATTCAATGCTGGAAGCTTCCATCTTTTACTAACCAGAAATAGTTGTCCAGGAACAGAAGAAATCAGGTCCCTGACCATCAGGCAATCATCAAGGCACTGTGCTAGCACTTGGGAAAGCAGAGATTAAAAAATGGAACTGACCTTCCTAAGGGGCTTAGAATCTTATCAGCCAGCTGGTCCATACTGTCCTGGGCCCCACCTCTTTGTGCCTAGCCCTGTGCTTAGCAACACTGTGAGGGTGACTCAAGCAGGAGAAGGCATGGCCAGTGTCCATGAGGAGCTCATGGTTTAGTTGGCGGGGGACGGGGGGTGGACACACAAGACTTTGTGCAGGAAACAACTAGGTAGCAGTCCAAGGGTCATTATATAGGCCCTGAGAAAGGAAGAGAAAGATCAGTGTGGGCTGCAGTGCTCGGGGAGGGCTTCCCAGAAGAGTTGGGACTTAAGCAGAGACCTGAAGGATGTGTAGAATCTGGGCACCAGGGGACAAAAGGAATCATGGAGGAAGAGAAGTTCGGAATCAGAAACTGAGACCCAGGTTTGCCCCTAAGCCTGGGCTCTTTCCACCATAACTAAAGAGGTGGTTTGAAATGCCATGAAGTCTAAGATCTTGCCTTGGAAATGAGAGTAGAAATAGGATCCTCAGTGGTGAAGTGTACTTTCCAGATGCAAACCTTAGCCTGAATTTACTCTCTGACTCTAACATAAACACCAGGAGCCCAGTGACTTGGGAAATGACTCAAGGAGCTAGGTGACACAGTGGATAGAGAGTTGGGCCTGGGGTCAGTTCAGATCCAGCCTCAGATGCTTACTAGCTGTGTGCCCCTGGCCAAGTCACTCAAACTTGTTTGCCTCAGTTTCCTCAACTGTAAAATGGGGATAACACTAGTACTTACCTCCCAAAGTGGTAAGGTTCAGCTGAGATAATATTTGTAAAGTGTTTGGCACATAGTAGGTACTACACAAGTCATAGTTGTTGTGATTGTTGTTGTTGCTGTTAGTTATACTCCTTCTAGCTAAGATCCTTAGGAGATAGAGCCTTTCATGTGAGGCAGATAGGAGAAGAGGAAAAAACCATCTGTCTGCCTCCCAGTGGACAGTGGTTGTCATCTCTACTGCCCCTGGCATCTGGCTTTCAGACACACTGCCCCTGTAACTGGGAGGTAGCACAGAGAGTGATTGCTGCCTTAGTAATAACAGATGAGGAGTAGGAGAGCCAGAGGCCCCAGACAACCCATGGTGTATATTGGACTGGCTTATTAAGGAGATAATTTAACATTCGTGCCAACTCAGCAATCAGAGCTTTTTATCAGGGTCAGAGAGGAAGCCCGGCTCTTAGAACAAAAGATGGAGGCCTGGGGGGCAGAGGGAATGGGAAAAGCCTGGGCTTGTTTCCATATAAGAACAGTCCTTCATATTTGTAAAATGCCTTCATTTGGGAGGATTTGAGGACATATACTTAAAAACAGTCATATTTGGACCATAGTACACTGAATGTCACCTGGGAGGGACTTTAGAGCATAGAATATTAAAGCCAGAAAGGGCCTTAAAATGCAACTCAGGCAATTTTTCCTATGTGGGCACTGTGCTGGTCACTGTACAGAGGGACATTTATGTAAGATTTGGTCTTTGCCCTTCTTGAACTATCTGGTCTTACATCCCCTCTGCCCCCATTTGACAGATGAGGAAACTGAGGCCTAGAAAGGGGAAATTATTTTCCCAGGGTCACATTTAGAGTCATTGGCACTGTCTGAATTATCTCCCAGGTGCCCTGAATCTCTATTCTGTGGTTCATGCTGCCTCTTTTTGGAAACATTTATACTCTAGCCCAAGGGTGGGGAATCTGTGGCCTCAAGATCACAGGTCCCTCACCCCTGCTCTAGCCCATGCATAGAGTTTTTAGAACAGAAAGCTCCCCCAGCTAACAGTAAGAAGGTAGTGAGATTCACCCATCCTTCCTAGACGGGTCCCTGTGGAACTCAGGGAGCTGCCAACTGTGGAGGACGTGTGGCCCATCTTCCTTTTACTAGGATCCTATTGGCCTACTGTCACTGAATTAGAAATTAGACTGGCAGCTCCCACCCCCAGGATACGCTAGCCAGTGGCTTTGTTTGACAGGGAGCTGAGAAGAGGAAACCCAAGGGCTCCAAACATATCATGCTTGGCTGGCTTCTTCAATTCCCAAAGGCCTTCCATCTCCCAGAAGCCACCAAAGGGCTGGCAGTTACTTGCCTGAGGGTTCATCCACCTGCAGCCACACAGCAGCTCTTAGCTAACAGCAGACCCTTCTCCAGTCCCTCCTGCTCACACTGATCTCAGCCTTCCCTGACCTTCTCCAGCACTCCCTCCCTCACTGTCAGTCCCACTCATTCCCTGCTAAGGCTTGTTCCCAGAATCTCCTGAGCCAGACAGCTTGCAGAATCACAATCAGTCAATAAGCATTTAATAAGCACCTACTATGTCTCGGGTAACGTGCTAAGCCTGGGGATGCTAAGAAAGACAAAAAACCATCCCTGCCTTTCTCGAGCTCACAGGAGACAACGTGCAGACAGCTACGTCCCAGCAAGAAATAGACAAAAAATCGGAGCTCATCGACGGGAAGGCATTGGTATTAAGGGGAGGGGTTGGGAAAGGTTTCTTGCAGAAGGTGGGATTTTAGCCAGGCCTTGAAAGAAGCCAGGCAAGTCAGGAAGAGGATACAAGGAGGAAGAGCATTCCAGGCATGGGGGACAACCAGAGAAAGTGCCCAGAGCCGAGAGAGATGGAGTGACTTGTTTGTGAGATGGTAAAGAGGCCGATGTCACTGGAATAGATGGGGGTAAGGTATAAGAAGATTGGAAAGATGCAAAGGGGCCAAGTTGTGAAGGGCTTTGAATGCCAAAGGTTTTATATTTGATCCCGGAGTTGATCAGGGACCACTGGAGTTTACTGAATGGGTATGGGGGGGGGAGTGGGAGTGACCTGGTCAGACCTGTATTTTAAGATCAGTTTGGCAAACGAGTGGGGAGAGACTTGAGGGAGGGAGATACAGCACCAGGCTACTGGAGTAGTCCAGGCATGAGATGAAAAGGGCCTTTACTAAAATGGCGGTAGCGTCAGAGAAGAGAAGGGGCTGTAGAAGGAGATTTTGCAAAGGTAGAATTGACAGGACTTAGCAGCGGATTGGACACGGGGTGTTGGGAGAGAGTGAGGAGTGGAGGCTGGAGCTGAGGCTTCAAGCCTGAGTAATGGTGGCATAGTGGTGCCATAGACCAGAAGTGCCCAACAGAAAGCCCAAAACATTCCCATGGGTGGCCCAAACCAGATTAAAATGTCATTGGGAAATATTTAACAAAATAAATCAAAATAAGGAGTTTACTGTGGGGTTTACTGAGTGGGAGTGAGGCAAGGGGAGGATTGACATGGTCTGCCCTGTGCTTTATTGATATTATGATGTGATTTTTCTAAGTCATTATGCTGCTGCAGGGATTCTTATTACAGTTTAGTGACCCCCATTTACATCTGAGTTTGACAGCACTGACCTAAACAGTAATAGGGAAGTTAGAGGCTCAGAGCTTCAAGGCGTCTCAGGTGGTTGGTTGTGGTCCTTTGTTCCAAAGAGACCAGAAATGACATCCCACATAGCATGTAGACTAAGTAGGAATCAACCATCCCAAACCAGTTAACAATACAATCTACTTCAAGACCCCCAGAGATGGGGAGCCCACTACTTCTTGGAGCAACCATTCTACTTGGAGACAGCTTTGATTATTTATAAAGTTTTCTTGATATTTAGGTGAAATTGGCCACTGTGCAGTTTCCACCCATGGCTCCCAATTCAGTCCTCTAGATCAAATCAGAAAGAGCCTAAGATAACTTTTGTAATATTTGAAGGTATCGTCTCCTCCCCCACCCCCAGTCCCTTCTTCTCCATGCTAAACATCCTCACTTTTTTCAGCTAATTATCAAATGGCATCCTGGTTACTTCCCTCTGGACTTGTTCCAGCTTGTCAATGGCCTTCCTAATATGTGACCCCAGAACTAAATGATAGGATCTGGCCAGGAGGAAGACAGTGAGACTGTCACCTTCTTCTTTCATTCATTAAACTTAATGAGCACTTACTGTACAGAACCCTGTGCTAGATGCTAGGAAAGATACATAGTTTGGATAGCACAAATCTCCTGCCCTCATGGAGCTTAGTCTTACTTGGATACTGGATG
Source organism: Vombatus ursinus (assembly GCF_900497805.2). NCBI lineage: Eukaryota > Metazoa > Chordata > Mammalia > Diprotodontia > Vombatidae > Vombatus > Vombatus ursinus. The sequence continues at coordinate 22,505,632 of NW_020945437.1, forward strand.
ATCCCATTAATCTTTCCACTCCATCTTCCGTTTGGCTGCCAAAATGATTTGCCCAAAGCACAGCTCAGACCATGTCACTCTTTCCCCTGCCTCACCCCTACTCAGTAAACTCCAGTGGCTCCCTATTGCCTCCAATATGAAATACAAAGTCCTGTGTAAGGCATTTAAATTTCTTCATGACCTGATCCTTTTCTACCTCTCAAGTCTTGTTATACTTTACTCCTCTTACCTTATTCTATGATCCAGCTACACCAGCCTTCTTGTTGTTCCCTATACATGGCACTTCATCTCCCATCTGCCTTTTCACCGTCTGCCCCTCATGCCTGGAATGTTCTCCCTCCTCATCTTTGTCTACAAGTTTCCCTGGTTCCCTTCAAGACTCAGCTCAAATGCCACCTTCTGCACAAGACCTTTCCCAGTTCCCCATCTGTGACCTTCTATTTACTCTGTATATATTTTATACGTGCCTAGTTATTTACATGTTATCTCCCCCATTAGATTGTAAGCTCCTTGAGGATGGGGACCATATTTTTTGCCTTTCATTGTATCCCAAACACTTAGTACATACCTCAAATATAGTAAGTGCTTAATAAATGCTTGTTGACTGACTGACTTCCCCCCCAGTGGTATAGATCACAGATCTATCCTTGTATGACATGATCCATTTAACCTGTATGACTTTTGTTCATATCTTATAAGTCTTCTGCAGGGGACTTGATCAGCATGCTAGGGCCTTTGAGGCTTATCCATTGGTTGTCCATCACTTTGGCTGTGTGACCACCCTCCTCCTCTTCTGGTTTTCTTTAACACTATTTTTTGGTGAGCCATTTGGTGTGGGTGACATGCCAACCCCTACTAACACCTACCCTTCACCTCTCTATTGTCCTATGGGTGACCCTCAACTTTACTTCTTCAGAGACGATGATATTTCCTGTTTAAGGTTGGTGTTAAAAAGATAGTTCTTTGTTTCAAGGAGAGTCTTGGGGTCATTGTTAGCTCTGTACACCCACCCAAAGGCTGCCCAGCACACACCCTTCCTAGTGAACTCTAGCCCCATTCGTTGTCTATCTGCAGTTTCTATCCAAGAGTTATATACTGATGAGCCAGCTCCATAGGTTGTCTTTCCAACTGCATGGCATGGTCTGAGCAGTAGGTAATCTTCATCCACTTGTTTTTTCCTGTGTGGATAATTGGTGTTGATTATGGATGTCATCTAGGAGACTTTACAGCGTTCTGGGCTTGATGTAATCAGCACAAGTCCATCAGTGAGCAAGAGCCCTCTGAGGACCTACCCATCTATTAGGATCCTTCATTGGACATCCTCCATAGTGATTCCAAACCCCTAGGACCAAGATCTGTCACCTTGTTTTATCCCTTGCTTATATTCAGAATCCAAGAGGGAGGTTGCCTGCCTTGGTACTGTTTAATGGTACTGTTTAATTCCTATCTATACACCCTTGTGGGGTATTCAACAATATCCACACAGGAAAACATAAGTGGATGAAAAATGCCTGTTGTTGAGACTATGCTATTTAGTTGGAATAAGCCATCTGTGTATCTGGCCTGTCAATACATATATATCTTAGACAGACACTGAAGATGGACAATGAATGAGAAGAAGACAGTGTTAAGTTGCCGTTGGGTGTCTGCACAGTGATATAAACCGATGTATGTGGACACGTGGAGTGGTTAGTTTGGAGGTTCCTGTTCAGGTGTGGGGTAGATGAGGTGACCAAGCTGTAGGTAATCTGGTGTAGTGGGAAGAGTCCCTGGGCCCTTGAAACTCATGGAAGTAAATAGACATTTTTTGATCATTACTTGTAGGACCTTGGACAAGTCCCTTCACCACTGTAGACCTTGGTCCAACCTGAGTGGTTATATGTTTAACACAAACTAATGACCAGTAATGTATGCAGTCATTTCGAACCCTAGGAAGCAAGAACTTGAAACTAGGAAAGGAGGAACTTGAGGTGTTTTACTACATGACCCTATGGAAAGGGTCTTGGAACCGGGTATCAAGAGACTCCAGTTATGTTCCTGACTGTGCCACTGACTTGCTGGGTGACCTTGGGTAAATGAAGTCTACTCATCTGTCAGACAGGGGAAATGCTACCCACTGACACATCATGAGGATGAGGACAAATTCTAAGGGGCTTATGGGTGATTATGATGTGGTTATCATCATTGTCAGCTCTGGGGAAGGTGGCTTAGGGGAGTCCAGGCACAGTGAAGACAGCCCAGCAGCTATGGGGTGTTGCGAGGAGAAAAGGGAAGAGGGCTTTCAGCCAGGTTTTATGGTTTTAATAAAGATGTTCTGGCCTCTGCAGTCCTACCCTGGGCTCATCCATCTAGAAGCAGGGGATTGAAGGGTGCAGATCTAACTTGCAGCAATGCTGAAGGGGGGAGGGGGGGAAGGGAGAGGGAAGTGTGCACCAGGGAGAGCTAGAGAGGAAGCAAACTAGTTATTTATATCCCTCATTACGTTCCCGTGCCAGTGCTGTTTGTCTCTCTGCTGTGCACATTCTCCTCTCCATTACCCAGCCTCCAGAGGTCCCCCAGCCTCTTGCTGATTGCTTCTAATCTGCAGGGCTGGGTCAAAAGCCTCAGAGGCTAAGACAGTGCCAGGATCCTGGTGATTTCTTTATTTCATGGTTGCCTTCCCAAACTCCTGGAACATCTGCTTAATCGCTTCTGACACTTTGGACTTGGAGAGCATTTTTAGAATCACGGATCTTGGAATCTCAGACTCATAGAAACTTAGAATGAGTCATTGAATCTTAGACTCACAGCATGTTAGTGTCTCAGAATCCCAGGCTCATAGAAGCTTAGGATTTGGTTCATAGAAGCCTTCAAGTTGGAAGGGATCTCTGAGGCCATCTAATGGCCCTCGTTGGGGTTATCTTTTTTTTTAGATTCCCAAGCTCCAGTCCTGGAGGATTCTGGGCTGGGTAAATGTGTTTGATTTCAACTTCTTTCCTTTCAGAAAATCCCAAGCATTATTTGACGTATACTCATAGAAGCGAAGGTGCAAGCTGACAGAGCAAACAGAGGAGATACAGAAGGTGCAGTTTGGGGTAGCCCTAGAATAAAAAATTGTAGTTGCAGTTATAGTCAATCATAATTAGCATTTATATAGCACTTTAAGGTTTGCAAAGCACTGTACAAATTCTATCTCATTTTATCCTCACACTAACCCTGAGAATTTCTATTATTATCCACATTTTATATAGAGGAGGAAACTGAGGCAGACAAGTTAAGCAAACTTGCTCAAAATTACTCAGCTAAGTAAATGTCTGAGGTGGGATCTGAACTCAGGTCTTCTTGACTCCAGGTCCAGTAATCTATCTACTACTGCCTCAGCAGCAGTAGTAGGAGTAATAGGGGCTAACAATTATGTAGTACTTTAAGGTTTGCAAAGAGCTTTATGTATGTTATCTCGTTTTATCTTCACAACCATCCATGTGAGGTTATAAATGAGGAAACTGAGGCACAGAAAGCTAAAGTGATTTGCCCAGGGTCAAACAACTTCTAAGTGTCTGAAGGAGGATTTCAACTCTGGTCTTCCTGACTCCAGGCCCAGAGCTCTGTCTGCCACAAAGCATAGCTGCCAATTCAGCATTTCCCTAATTTAACAAGAACAAAGTAAGTACCTACAGAGCTAGGGGGTATATGAAGTTTAGAAAGGATCCTATACTTTTTCATTTAGAAAGTACAGGGATTTAGAAAATTCAGATGTTAAATCTAGTATAACAGCTATAATGCACCACATTATACAGTAGATCCATCAGCGAGGTTAAGTAGTGGCAGGCTTTGTAGAGCCATTACTGAACTTGCAAAGGGGACTAGGGAAGGCTTTATGGAAAAGGGAATGTTTGGGCTTTAAAGGATGGGTACAAATTCAACAAGGGGAGGAAATGGGTGAGAAAAGGAAGAATTATCCATAGGGGAGATGAAATATAACCCAGCTCCTTCCTACCCAGGGTCCCATTTCATCCCATGCCTGCCCTGCGTCCCCAAGCTGTTGTAAGGAGGAAATGATAGGAGGGATATGGAAGTACTTTTGTAAACTGCATAAAGAGATAAAATACGTGAATCTGTTGTTGTTGTCGTTGGATTTGCCTATAAAACCTGCTTTATGGGATGTAGTGGAAAGAACCCTGGCCTCAGGAGAGCTGAGTTCAAGTATGACCTTGGGCTTAACACTGTATGACCTTGGGCAAGTCTTTTCTGTGGGCTTTAGTTTTCCCCTATGGAATTGGACTCTGGGTTGAATTCAGTGAGCTCTTCTGGCTCCTCCAGTTCTGACATTCTACATTCTAAGCTTCCTATAATTTTAATATTCTATTAATGTTATTTTGTTAATTAACATAATGTTAATTCTGTTAAGTGATCTGAGGTCCCTCCCAGCTCTGACATTGTGTTCTAACATTCTGTGATCTGACATTCTATGTTTTAAGCACGCTTTTAGCTCAGACATAATTATGTTCTGAACTTCCTCCCAGCTCTTATATTCTGTGTTCTAAGGCTTCCCAGCTCTGATGTTCTATGCTCTGAGGTCCTTCCTACTCTGATGTTCTATTCAAAGAGCTCTTTCATCTCAGACATCTTATGTTCTGAGGTCTTCTAGCTCTGACAGTCTGTATTTCATTCTGCCATTCTGTGTTCTGATGGTCCCCCCAGCTCTAACATTCTGTGTTCTAAGGGCCCTCCTAACCCTGATAATTCTGTATTCTGAAGCCCTTCCTAGCTCCAACATTCTTTGTTTTGAGGTCTTTGTGTCTGTGTGGTGCCAGAGGATGGTAGATCTCTTTCTTTCTCTCCCCTCTCCCCCAGAAAGCTGACCAGGAGGGTGGCTTACTGTATTTCTCCAGTTAATGAACTTCTGTAAATAAGTGGAAGTTGTCATGGATGGGGAGCCCCCTGCTGCCCTGTGCTGGGCATCCTGCCCAGAGCTGATAAGAAGTCTAATTGCCTAGTCTAACAAGGCTAGAAGAGGCAGGGAAGGAGGAGGCTAGCAGTCACCCCATCTCCATGGGGAGTTGGGGCGGGGGAGAGAAGGGGTGAGTTTGTGTGTGTGTGTGTGTGTGTGTGTGTGTGTGTAGGAGACATTACTTTCCTAGCCATTGTCACATCATGGAAAGTGTGGTGGAAAGAGCAGCCTTGGGCCTTTTCATCCTTTGGAATTGGACACAAATCTTCCCTTTCCTCAGCAGCATAATGTAGGAAAAAATCAATAGGCCTTAGGGACATGAAGCCTGGGTTTGAGCCCCCAGTGTGCCAGTAACTAGCCATGGAACTGATCCTGGGCAAGATGGAGTTCCTGGTCTGATGGGGGAGACATGGCCCCTGGCCACAGAGACTCCCTAATCTGCTGGTTAAAGATGAGCTTAATCGTCTACACACAGAGGGAGAGGCCAGGAGACTTAAGTGTCAGCCAATTAATCTCTTCCTAATGGTCAGGCCAGAAGATAGCCATAACTCATGGCTGATTGGAGGCCCATCCACCTTCAGGAATCAATAGCCTATTTATTTTTATTGCTGCGAGAAGCCTTTCTCAGTTTTTCATGAGGATTTCTCACTTGCTGAGGAAGACGTCCCGGCCTCCCTACGTGGTAAAGGGCCCAACCCAGAATTGGGGCCTTGCTGATTCTGAACCTCCTCATAGGAAAAACAAACTAACAAAAAGTGCTCAAGCTTTTCTTCATAGTATGGGAAAAGCCAAGATCCCCATCCAGCACCTGGACTGTTTGTTCCTCTTCCTGCCCTTTGGGTATCCAACACTGGGCAGCATGGTGTAGATGCTGGGCAAATCTTTGATAATTGTTTGAATTTCAAAGAATCAAAAGGGTTGTTTTGTTTTGTTTTGTTTTTTGTAAGAACTAGGAGGGCACATCCGAGGATAAGTGCCTGAAAGGGTTTTAGAACCTAAAATATCAGCGAAGATAGAATCTTAGTGATGGGAAGGGATCTGAGTGAGCATCCAGGCCAACCCACAGCTAAGCAGGAATTCCCTCAATGTCTGTGGCATCCTTGTATCCACCCTTCCATTGAAAAGCATGGCTAGCGGCAGCTAGGTGGTGCAGTGAATAGAGCACCAGCCCTGAAGTCAGGAGGACCTGAGTTCAAATCCGGCCTCAGACCAAACACTTGACACTTACTAGCTGTGTGACCCTGGGCAAGTCACTTAACCCCAATTGCCTGAAAAAAAAAAACAAAAGCATGGCTAGAGGGCAGGATTGGAAATGAGGACGACCTTACTTTGAATGTTGCCTCAGACACTTAGTTGTGAGAGCCTGACATTTAACTTTTCTCAGATTTAGTTTCCTCATCTATGAAATGGGTGTAATAATAGTATCTAATTCAAGGGGTGATTGTAGGGCTCAATTGAGGTAATATGGGTAAAGTAGTTTTCCAACCTTAAAGCTTTATATAAACAAACGTTAGCTATTGACTACCTTTTTCTAGATACTCTTCTTTGAGCATGCTATATCTTGTGCTTGGAATGTCTTCCTCTCCCTCGGTTCCCCCCTCATCTCATTTTCTTCTTGCCCACCCATGAAAGCCCAACTTAAATGCTCCCTGCCCCAGGAAGCTCTCTCTAATCACCCCAGCTAGGTGTCACCGAGCATTTCTTCCCTCTCTAATGCTGCACTTATCATGGAATAGTCTCTGTTATAGTTACTTCTCTCACCGCCTTGCCCCCCACTCCCACTAGACTTTGAGCTCCTTGAGGTCTGGAAACAAATGAATTAAAAAACATTTATTAAGATTTACTGTCGGCAAAGTGCTGTGCTGAGTGCTGGGCGTACAAGTGAAAAAGCAAGACTTTTCCTGCTCTCAAGGAGCCCACATTCTGATAGGGGGAGATAACCAGGAGAACAATTTACATGATAACAATGTATGGAAAACCAATTTTGAAAGACTTGAGAATTCTGATCAGTGGGCTGACAAATGATTCAAGAGAAGCATGCTAACCTCCTCTTGACAAAGAGAGATGATGGACTCAAAATGTAGGTGAGACATGCATTTTTTGGACATGACCAGGGCAAGTTTTATGTTGTTTGACTATTGAGGGAGGATTTATTTTTTATATTTTTGTTGTTTACTTGGAGAGTGGAAGGTGGGAATAAATGCTTATTAATTGAAAAAATAATAAAATTAAAATGTTTAAAAAAAAAGAGGAAAGGTCCTTAAGGTACATTGGCATCCAAGGGTAATGCATTTTCTTTAATATAATTTTCATTTATAAAACCAAATCTGTTTCTGATTTTGAACCATTTAATGTTGCCAAAAACTAGTGATGAGAACTTTCTTGTCTGGGTCTTTAGTAGCTGTGACTGCTAAGGAGTTAGGAGCTGCAGACCCCAACTGCAGGGGCAATTGCCAGATTGACACTTCTCAAGGGTTTCCTTTCTGGATGATGGCTGACATTGAGGCAGGGCCGGCAGTCTGAGGGAGCAGGGCCTGCAGCTCTTAAGCTTGTTGGCCCATCGGTGGTAGTTGGTCAGCTGGTGTAGATGTGGATGGGATGGGTTGCTCTTCATGATGGCTATATCCTATGTAAAGTAAACTTAGCACAGATCGCAAGACTCTGTACATTGTAGAGGTTTAATAAATATTTGTTGAATATGATTAAAAAAACAAACAAACAAATGTTGGGAAGTTACAAAGTACAAACTTGATTCCAAAGGAGAAACATGAGAAGAGGCTTCCTTCCATTGCTTTGCAGGGATGGGTGGGGGCAATCCTTGGGCATGGAGCATTGCATGTGATGTCAGATTCTTTTTAATGTATTGATTGGTTTTGCTGATTTTTTTTCTCTTTCTCTTTTTTTCTTTAAAAAAATTATTTGCTATTTAGGGTGGCTCTGTTGTAGGGGAATGAGAGAGGAGACAAATGGGTGGCTGGATGAATAATCTGTGTTATCTTCAGAGCCATGCCTAGACTTTGAGTGACCATCCTACTTTTCTGTCTCCACAGTGGGAACGTCTCTGGTTCCTGATTCTTGTCTTCACCTTCTTCCTCACCCTGACCTGGTTCTATTTCTGGTGGGAAGTTGACAATGACTACAATGAATTCAACTGGTGAGTGGGGCTTGGTCCAGATATATCCCTGGGAAGGCACTCTGTCTCGGTGCTCCCAGATTCAGTAAATTAGCAAGCATTTATTAAACACCTATTGTATACCAAGCACTGTGCTAAGTGATGACGACACAAAGAAAGGCAAAACTTGTCCTTGTCCTCAAGAAACTTACATTCTAGTGAAGGAGACAACATGTTTATTAGTGGATACATAGAAAGTACAGAATAGATGAAAAGTAATCTTAGAGGGAAGGCTTTATCAGCTGGCGAGACCCAGAAAGACCTCCTACTGAAGGTGGCACTAGGTCTGAGTCTTGGAGGAAGCCGGGGTTTATAAGACATGGAGGTAAAGAAGAATAGCATTCCAAATATGTATTATAAAGGTACAGGATAAAGGGAGATGGAGTGTTGGGTACAAGGCCAGTGTGGCCAGATTGTAGAGTTTATGGAAGAGAGTAATCTCCAAGTGGACTGAAAGGAAGTCAGACGAAGCCAGGTTGTGAGGCCCAGAGGCTGAGGTTTGATTAAGATGACCGTACCTCTTTCTAGATGGAGGGCTCTGAATCAGAGCAGGCAGTAGAGTAAAGCTACTTCTGACTTCTTGGTGTGAGAGAATGGATGTAAAGCACTTTGGGAGAAATTGGGGAAAAATGAGCCCTGTGGAATGAATGGTCCCTGATTACCCAAATGTTGGGCTTGCGTGGGTCAGCTTTTCCATGAGACACACCCAGTCAGAGGAGGAATAATAGAATCATAGATTCACAGGACTAGAAGAGACCTTTAGGATCATCAAACCCAATCTATTCTTTGACTGATAAGTTAACTAAAGCCCAGTACTGGGAAGTGACTTGCCCAGTGTCACGCGCTGAGTAAGTGGCACTTACTATCCTCCTGTCTCTGCCATTGACATGCTGTTTGATCGTTTGACCCCTCTCAGAGCCTCAGTTTCCTTCTTTGTAAAATGGGGCTTCACAGTAGTTGCACAACTGACTTAGCGGAGTTGTTGTCAAAAAGTACTTTCCAAGCATTCGAGAGCTTTAGAAATTGGAGTCGATGAGCTCGCAAGCTGTCAGACTGTACTTCTATGACCAAGCAGCTGCCTCAGGAGAGGAACAGAGTTAGCCTCCGGTCCTACTAGGTTTGAGTTGGGTGCTGATGACCCTTTTCTTACCCATCTTGGGGCCTTTGTCTGTTAGATATAGACTGCAGCAAACAGTCACAGGAAATGGAGTCAGCAAAGCATCAAGCATCCTTTGGTTCAGGTGTTGGCAAACAATGGCCTGAGGCCCCAGTTCCTGTCAAAACCATTCTGAGCTCAAGGGCTATATAAAAATAGGCAGCGGGGCCTGTCTGTAGTTTTCTGACTCCTAATCCTAGTCCAGTCTTTTCATTTTACTTAAGAGGAAACTGAGCCCCAGAGGTAGGAAGAGACTCCCCCAGCGTCATAGATGTAATAGGAGTCAGGCTCTGGGCCCTTCCTCCTATTCCATGCCACCTTGTGGGGCACTTGACCTACCTGACTTGGAGGCCCACCGTCCTTCAGAGACCAGCAGAAAGAACATGAACCCGACAAGCTGCTTGGTCTCCATACTTGTAGAAGTAGTTCTGAGCTACGTATTGGAAGGGAAGGAATAATTATCCCTCCTGCTTGTATAGGATTTCATATGGTCAAAGGTTTGTCAGGTCCATGATCTCCACAGGCCCATGGAAGAGGGATTGGATTGACTGCATGGGGCCTTGGGGGGGTCCTTGAGGAGCAGTTGAAGGGGCGGACAGACAGGGAAGCAGATTTTAACTTAATGTAAAGGAGGGAGCTCTTCCAGGAAAACAATCACCACGGTGACTGCTATGACATAAGCGGAAAGAGTGACCGCTACAAAACAATCGAAGAGGCATGTTGCCGAATCAGAGAGAGCAGGCATGGCCCCAAAGAAGAGAAGGGAGAAGACATCTCCTCCTGCTCCTTTGCAGAGGTCGGGTGTGGAACGTTGTGTATGTTGTCAAGGGTTTTTTAAAATATATGTTGAATATTGTATTTAGTGTAATGAACAGGAAACGAGGCAAAGATGACGCTGAGGTTCTGAGGGAGTTGGGTGGTGCTGTCGGCTGAGAGGGAAGTCAGAAGGGTGGTGGCCTTAAGAGGATGCATTCTCCTTTGGCCACGTCCAGCTTGAAGTGCTTGGGGATATCCAAATGGAGATAGAGTCCCACGAGCGTCTGTCATTATGTGTAGGGCGCTGTGTTGGCTCTGGGAGTGCGGGCTGGTGGATATATAGGGGAGAGATGAGGGCTGGACGTAGATATCAGAGTCAGCAAATTGAGGCACCACTGTCCACAGCGGAGGACAGCTCAGTGGTGCAGTGCATAGAGCACCAGGCCTGGAGTCAAGAAGACTCATTTTCCTAAATTCAAACATGGCCTCAGACACTTACTAGCTGTGTGTCCCTGGGTGAGTCACTTCACCCTGTTTGCCTTAAACCACTGTGCCAAGAAAACCCCAAATGGAGTCACAAAGAGTTAATGGCTGAACCATAACAACAAGAAGAAAGACACGATGTCCACAGGTTGATGGGCAAGGGTAATATTTTTGGGGGGCAGTTAAGTAACACAATGGATAGAGCACTGGGCTTGGAGTCAGGAAGACCTGAGTTCAAATTCAGCCTCAGACACTTACTAGATGTGTGACCCTGTTTGCCTCAGTTTCCTCATTTGTAAAATAAGCTAAAGAAGGAAATGGCAAAACCCCTCCAGTATCTTTGCCAAGAAAACTCCTAATGGGGTCACAAAGAGTTGAACACAGCTGAAATGAATGCTGAATTTGGAGTCAGAAGACTTGAGTTCAAATCCCACCCTTGAAAACTACCACCTGTTGTGATCCTGAGCAAATCTTTTCCCCTCTCCGAACCTCAGTTTCCTCATCTATAGAATGCGGAAGTTGGACTAGATGAATTCTGTGATCCCTTCAAGAAGTAAAACTGATCTTCTGACCCCATGGGAGCAGATTAAACCATCTCTGAAGAGAATGTTGAGGGAGAAGAGAAAGGGACCCAAGCCCAGGCTCTGAGCAATAGTAAGACTTAGGGAGCCAGAGGAGGATATTGAAGCAGTGATGGAGATCAGGAAGGTGTGGTCAGGCAGATAGGAGGATCAGTGACACAGAAACCCAGGAGGTGAGAGTATCCAGGAGGAGGATATGGGGCTGAGAGCTGCCTTCCACAGAGGTCAAGATAGACCAGGAATATTCAGGTGAAGTGATGAGAACCATTTCATTGGAGTGGCAGAGTCAGAAAGAAGCCTGTGGTGAAGCAGCCGCAGCAGGGATAAATCATTGCTTCTAAGGATTTCTCTCTTTTCTATTTTATTTCTATTTTCTATTTATACTCATCCAGGGGAGGAGATACCAAGGGTCCCCCTTCTGTTTCATCTCACTGCCTCCAGGAAGGCACATGCATTGCAACTTTGGGAGTGAGAAGAGCATGTGAAGGGTGAAATAAAGGCACAGAGTTATTTGTAATCCAGCATGTTAAGGTCCTTAAACATCCGCACACATAACCAGCTGTGGGACCCTGGTCAAATCCCTTACCTTCTTACTCCAACTAGCACTGGAAGTTGCAGAGTAGGTGTGATCTACATTGGTAGAGGGAGTTTCCTTACTGGGAGTTCCCTGTACTGCTAAACTTACAGGACCCATCCAAAAAAAAAAAAGGAAGAAGAAAATTTGTAATGTATGTAATACACAAAGGTACAAAGTTAAACAACATTGCAAGAGTGCGCTGGTGTCAGCCCAGTGAGGGGCCCAGTGAGAACTGTGGGAGCTTAGGTTAGGCCACCAACTGGTGTCTCTGACTTTTAGGCTGGACAGGCTAATTACAATCAGAAAGAAATCCTAGAAGCCAACTGGTCCAAAGTGTCCTGGAACAACAGGCTCTTCTACAATGTGCCTGACAAGTCCTTGGAGACCTCTCTCGCTACCTCCCAAGGCAGCCCATCCTCCTGTTGGAGAGCTCTAATTGTTAGGAGGTTTTTCCTGACATCAAATCTAAATCTTCCTCTGCTCCCTCCATTGTTCCTAGCTGTGCTATGGGGGGCCAAGCAGTACAAGGCCCCATGACAGCCCTACAAATACTTGAAGAGAGTTAACATGTCCCCCCTCACTCTCCTCCCTTTCTGCAGTCTTTCAAAAATCCAATTTGGTTGTGGCGTTTTCTGTGTGTCTACATTGGTCCTTTGAGACAGTGTGCCATCCCCACCCTCTTCCTCCTCCTTCACTTGTTTCTCTGTGTTAAGAATTATTTTCTCAAGAACTTCCCATTCTTCAAGACTGACTGACCCTGTAGTTTCTACAGTACCTCTGGTTTTAGCCATCCTCCCCCTGAAGCCTTTGAAATCTGTTTTCCTAGAGTCTAGGGTGCATTTTATACTGCCTGTGTTTCCTGCCAACTCTAAGGTAGAAATTCTAAGGTAGAATAGCCCCCCAGCTCAAGGCATTGTTTGGGTTGAGAATCAGGTACAGGACAAATGTTCCCTTCATTTCTTCTTCCACTTTTGAAAGATGAAATTGTTATTGAAGCAAGACAAGAAAAGATCAGCTCCCTGCTTTTGGCAGAGAGAGTGAGAGAAACAGAGAAGAATGGGCTGACTGTATAGGTAGCCTGTAGTATGCTCCACTCCAATTACAATATTACTTGGTAACTCAAGTCAGCTCGATGGAACAGTAGACAAAAGGCAGGACCTGCAATCTGAAAGATATTTACTAGCTGTATGACCCTGGGCAAGTTGCTTAACTTTTGTTTGCCTTAGGTTCCTCGTCTGTAAAATGGGGATAATAACAGCTCCTACCTCCCAGGATTGTTGGTGAGGATCAAATATCTGAAATGCCCTTAGCACAGTGCCTGGCCCATAGTAAGCGCTATATAAATGTTAGTTGTTATTGTTATCATTATTTGTGCTCTGGGATCCATTGACTTGTATACAAATGTTCCTTCTATCTGGTTCCTAGACTTCCTTACATGAGTATATGTTAGACTCTGTACTCATTCCTCCCTCTCACCTATACTTTTTTTCCCCAAACTTATCCTGTTTGAACAGGATAATATCAAATATTTTATTTGAATCAAGTCTGCCTTTTTAAAGCCATCTTCTAGTTATGGAGCTCATCGAACCAGGTTTTAGTGATACTGTCCACTTAAGCTGACATCGTGTGTGTGTGTGTGTGTGTGTGTGTGTGTGTGTGTGTGTGTGTGTGTAAAAAGAGAGAATCCCAAAAGACGTTCTTGGCAAAGGTACTGGAATGTTTTGCCATTTCCTTCTCCAGCTCATTTTACAGATGAGGAAACTGAGGCAAACAGGGTTAAGTAATTTTGCCCAGGGTCAATGGCTGGTGTCTGAGGCTGGATTTAAACTAAGGAGGATGAGTCCTCCTGACTCCAGGTCTGGCACTGTGTCCACTGCAAACACGTGCACATATAATAAAATATAAGAGAGGTTATACATATAACCTCTATACATATACATATATACATGTACATATACATATATAGCTTCCTGGGAGCTGTTTCCTAATAAATAAGTGATCAAAAGATATGGACAATTTTCAAAAGAAGATTGGCAAACTGTGAATGAGATTAAACTATGAAAACACTTTCCTAATCACTACTTGTAAAAGAAATGCACACTAAAACATTCCTGAGGTGCCCCCTTACTACATGCAAATTGGCAAAGCTGAAAAAGACCTGGACAGACAAGGTAGAAGAGGCTATGGGAAGATGGGCAAGTTTGGGGAAACTGTGAAGGGGTCTGGGTGTTAGGCATCTGGATTTGGAGTTAGGCAAGAAAAGTGGCCAAATGGAGCTTCCGCTCTGACCCATCAACCCCACTGCTGGGCACATACCTCAAGGAAGTCAGAAGATAGAAGCAAAGGCCCACTATGTCCCCAAATGCTGCATTCTTTGGGGTAGCAAAGAACAAACGAGTTCCCCTTAATTAGAGAATGGCTGAATAAAACAATAGCATGTGAGTGTATTGGAATATTATTTTATTCTTGACCAAGCTAGAAGTACTGAGGCCTGTCCCACGGCTCTGCTTCCATCCCAGGTTAGTCCTCCTGTCTTTCAGCCACCTGGCAGTCCACACCCCTCCCCAGCCTGGGCAGGCGGCTGTCCTCATGTGGGTGCCACACACCCAATCAGCTTTAGCTCTGAACTCTCAGGCTCAAAGAGATCGCCAGCCTCCTCCCCAGGAGCAAGGATTTACCAGCTAAGCCACCATCCCGCCACCATCCCAGGCTGTATGGGATTATTGTTGTGCTGGGTGAAATGATCAAGAAAATCAGAGTCAAGAGAATAATGACTACTATAATGTAAATAAAAAAATTGCTAAAAAGAAGTTGACGCCTGAGTAATAGAAAAGCCAACGTAGGTTGTGGAGAAGAGAAAACAAGATACTCCTCCTTCCTCAGGACAGACCCTTCTCTACGTGGCAGCCAGTCCCCTGTGTTGGACGTTTTTACTTAATTGTTTTTCTTTGTCACAAGAGAAGTTTCGATGTAAGGGGAGGGGAAATCACCATGATGAAAAGACCAGAGTCATCAATAAATCATTTATAAGAGTTACTGAGAGCTACAGAACAGCAGAGCAGACATTATCTAAATGGACTGACTCCGTTTCATACTTCATAGGATTTAGAAAGGAAAGAAACCTTAAAGATAGTCTGATGAAACCCCCTAGTTTTATTTTTTAAATATCATTTCACTTTATTTTCAGTTAAGAAGCATTTATTTTCTCTCTCACATACCTCCCCACTTAAAAAGGAAAAAAAAAGAAAAGAAAAAAATCCTTGTAATCAATATGCATAGCCAAACAAAACAAATTCACTCATTGGTCATTTCCAGAAATATCTTATTCTGTACCTTGAGTCCATTCTCCTCTTCCACCACACCTTAACAGGTTTCAATTTAACATATGGAAAAATTTCCTAATAATTAGATCTATCCCGAGGTACAATGGACCGTCCCAGGATTTACTGCAGTCCCCACTACTAGAGGTCTTGAAGCTGGGGCTAGGTGGCCATTTGTTGGGGATGTGGAGAGTAGTCCACTACAGGGTATGAGTTGGACCAGAATGGCCATCAGCGTCTCTGATTCATGTTATGAGCTCATCCTCCAACATTGAAAAGGTTCACAGAAGCCTGCTCATTATCTATTTAAGTCAGTAAGTTCAGGGCCCTGAGACAGAGGTGAAGAACAAGTCCTTGCCCCAGTAATAACACCCAGGCCAGTTGGGGAGACCAGAGAGCAGTGGAAGACAGAGAGGAAGAGGTCACATCTAGGCCCTTGTTAAGACCTATTGGTTCTGTCTTTAGTCTGCTGCATTACTAGAGCTACCACAGTATTTCCTGCTTATGTGTTTGCATGGACTGTCTCTTCCACATCCTTGAAGTCCTGTCTTCTCTTCTCTCCATTTTGAAGTCCTTTTCTTCATTAGAATATAAGCTCCTTAAGGGGCAGCTAGGTGGTACGGTGGATAGAGCTCCGGCCTTGGAGTCAGGAGGACCTGAGTTCAAATCTGGCCTCAGACACTTGACACTTACTAGCTGTGTGACCCAAGTCACTTACCCCCGATTGCCTCACCAAAAAGCAAAAAAAAAAAAAAAATACATATATATATATTTGGCTTTCTTTGTAATACTATGTATTTTATCTTATGCATATAAAAACATCATTCTTATATATATATAAGCTCCTTGAGGGCAGGGTCTGTTTTATTTTTATTTTTTTTTTGTCTTTGTATCTTTATACTTAACACAGAATATAGCCTTTTGATAATTGCTATTCTCTCAAGACCCAGCTCAAGTACGATCTCTCTAGGAAGACTTTCTCCCTCCTGATTGGAGGGGGCCAGTGTCTTTGCTCTCTCTTGATAATTTTCCTAGAGTACTTTGTCTAGATCTCTCCTTTGCCCCTTTCCTTTCTGTCATTTACTTGTGTACCTGTGGTAGAGCCCACTATTAGCAAGCTCCATGAGGTCAAGGACTTATTTACCTTTCTGTGCCCAATGTTGAATGAATGAATGAATGAATGAATGAGAAGATATTTCTTGTGTTTACAGAGCAATGCGCTAAGCTCTGAGGCTACAAAGAAAAGCAAGACAGTCTGTTCATTCTCAAGCAGTTCTTGCTCCAATAAAAGAAGGACAGGGCCCTGTACATAATAGCCATTTTACAGCTATTATGGAACTTAATTATATATCCTCTAAGGACTGTAGGAGAGAGGGTGATCATTGTGGGCTGGGATTGTTAAGAGAGAGCTTCCTGAAGGAGAAATGGGGGCTCATTTAGAGCCTTGAAGGCTAGACAGGAAGGGAACTGATCTCTTGGGCCTTCCTTGATAGTTCTGTCTGGTCCTGGCTTCCCTTGATTGCAACGGAGATTTCCTTACACTTGTGATAGCTTGAATTATCACCGAGTAGTGGGGAGTGGGGGTGGGAGTGGGGAAGGACAGAAGAGAGAAATTCACGTTGCCTTTGAATTTTTGCTAGGTGAGGGGAGGAGGGAGGGAGAACATGAACTATAAAGCTGACCTTCCTCTAAGAGTGATGTTTTTATATGCATAAGATAAAATGCATAGTATTACAAAGAAAGCCAAATATGTTGAAATAATAGTTATCTATATTTAAAAAAAAAGTTCAGGGACCCAAGGTTAAGAACTCTTGCTCTAAATGTGTATATGCTGACCCCTCCTTCCTTGAACTGAATTGAATACGTCACAAGCTACTATATCAATCTGTAGTCTTCTCTCCCCTCCCTCCCCCTCCCTCTCCCCCTCATGTACCCCAAGATCCAGCTTCCCTTGTGCTCCACATTCTCCAAGTCACTGAGTGGCATGATGGGCTGGGAAAGACCATTGAACTGGGAATCAGGAAAGTTGGATTCCAGTTTTAGCCCTTTCACTAACTTGCTGTGTGATTTTGGGCAAATCAGTTCACCTCTCTGTACCACCCTTCATCTCCAAATGTCCAGAGTCGGACACGATTCAATTAAATTTGCCAAGCATTCCTTGAGCCCCTACCGTTTCAGAAGTTTTGAGGGATACGAAGATGAATCATAGACAATCAGAGCTGGGAAGTAATTTAAAAAGACAGAATTTTAGAGCTGGAAGGGGCCTTAGACATTATGTAGTATAGGGCTAGAGACTGGACCTGTAATTTCATTGGAATAGTTTGCTGAGGCCGTGCCTTCCACCTTCTCTGCCCCTTTGCAATTCTTTTGGTTTAGAGTGCTCTGGGCCCTAAAAGGTAGATTAAGAAACTTGCCCAGAGTCCCACAGCCAACGTATATCATAGATGGGACTTGAACCCAGGTGCTCCTGACGCCATAGCCAGCTCGCTATTCACCATAACAAGCTTTCTGTCATTATGCAGGTGAAGAAACGGAGGCCCTTAAGAGTTTAAGCCCAAATTCCCACATCAGGTAGAAGGCAGACCCAGCACTCAAATACAGACCTGACTAGGTCTGGATAAAATGTTACTTTTTAACCTCATGAGTTGACTGAGGTATATTAATAGAATAAATGTCACGTCTTTTAAGTGGCTTTTAAGTTCTACTGAATCAGTTCTAAAACAGTAATACGTCCTTATTCGGTACCCCCACCTCTCCTCGCTTCTCCATTGAATCCATTTTACCTGGGAAACGAGAAGTCTCATTTCCTCTCTGTCATTAGGGATTTCAATATTCCTTCCATCTAACCATAGCAAAATAAGGATGGTTTGTATGTATACTACACCTCTCTGTTTGAATTAGTGCAGAGTGATATATCAAGTGACTCATTATTTCTTCCCCAGTGGCACATTACAGGCAGTGCCATTTATGAATGCTCAACTTACAAACCAAGTCGGCCTATAAAGAATGGAAGTTGAAACTGGAACCCAACACTGTATGTGACTAGAGTGGGGAATAAGGACTTTGACTTAGGGCGCTGACTTCTGGGGGGACCTTCTTCCCAGCAATGGGCCAGAGGCCGACCTATACGTATCTCCCAGATAAGAATTAAACAAAATAAATTGATTTAATTAATTAATTAGATTGTGAGTTCCTTGAAGGCAAGTGCCATTAATTAATTAATTAAAGAATTAAATTAGATTGTGAGTTCCTTGAAGGCAAGGGTCATTTTTGTCTCTCTCTCTCTCTCTCTCTTTCTCTTTCTTTTTTTTTTTTTTAAATCTCTCTAGTACGTAGCACAGTGCCTGGCACATTGTAGGCCTTCAGCAAATAAATGCTTGTTGACTGGACTTCTAGTCATCTGCTAGCCTGGACCGTGCATTTCCTTGTGATTGATCACCTGTCCCTTTGATTCCTAGTCCCTCATTCCTTCCACTTAATCAGAGCTAAAAAAAAAAAAAAAGATGTTAGAAGGTGGAACACAGGATGTCAGAGCTAGGAGGAACCTCCAGACTTAACTGGACTTTAGGGGATGAGTCCATTCTACAGACATTCCCTGAATACCTAGTGGTCAGGGCCTCATGCTTTCATATCATAGAGGACATAAAGATGAATCAGGGCAGTGTAGCCTGGTAGAAAGAGAATTCATCTTGGAATCAGGAATACAGATGCGTATCCCAGCTCTGAGATGTGAACCAACTGTGTGGATCCTAGGCAAGTTCCTTGTCTTTGAGCCTCAGTTTGCTTATCTGCAAAATGGTAACAAGACCCCTACCCTCACAAGGTTGTTGAGAGATAAGCAGCTTTGACACCTTAAAACCCTACAGATACGTGAGCTATTTTTGTTTTTTAAATTGATAGTGATATCTTCTGGTTTTGTCCTCTTTGTTCCCAAATATGTCCTTCCCCACCCGTGGAACCATCACTTATCACAGTGAAAAAAAAGAAGAAAAAAAATCTGCAAAACTAACAAATACATCAATAGTCTGACAGTGTAAGCAGTGTTCTAGACCTTCAGTCCCCCACCTCTGCAAATAAGATGCATTTTATTATGTAGGTGTTGTTAACAAAAAATAATAGTAATTGTCCACGAACATCTTCATCAAAGACATCATAGTGGCAGACAGCTGACCATGGGTTCACAAAGGTTCAAGCTCTTAGCCTAGCCTCCTGACCTGGGCAGGCTTCCATTATATGCCCAGTGATGGATTGTGTTTGTTGACTCAAGATCAGCAGAGTTAGTGCCGGACCAGTTTGGCCAGAGTGATGAAATGTTGAGTTACTGCACATTTCCAAGGTGTATTACATCAGAGACTGTGAGCTGCCCTGATAAAGGAAGATGGGAGATGCCATAATTACAAAACCTGGGTCTTTTATTTATATCACCATCACCATCATCATATATGGTCCCTACCCTTCAGCAAGCTCACAGTCAAGTCTAGCACCAGTAAAGAAACTTGAACCCCAGAGAAGGTAGGTGTCATGCTCAAGGTCACTCAGCAATTTAGTGGCAAAGCTAAGACTTGAACTTGGGCCTCCTGACTCCCAGTCTGGGTCTCTTGCCTCTATACCAAAACCTGATTCCTGCCTTTAAAGAGCTCAGAGTCTAGTAGGAGAATGAGACTCAAAGTACAGGCAAGAGGTGATGAAAGCCACAAGAAAGAATCAGGGTCTCCTCTGAGTAGAAGAGTCCTAGAAGGTTTCCTGGAGGAGGCAGCATTTGAACTAATTCTTAAAGGGGGAGATGGAAAGGGATATAGGATTTCCACAGGCAGAGCTGGAGTAAAGGTCTTCCTAAGTGAAAGTGGAACAAAGAGCCAGATCTCTAAAGTTCCTTTTAGCTCTGACGTTCTGTGTTCTATGGTTTCCATCCTGCTGCCTCCACACTGTCTCCCTCTCATAAAACCCTCAGGGATCTCCTCACATTTTTTGTCCCAGCATCTATTTTTCAGCCTTAAACTCCCACCCTGACCTTTGTTTGACTCTTCACCCTTCTTTTCCCAGGTTCCTCTATAACCGGATGGGATACTGGAGTGACTGGTCCATTCCTATTCTTTTGACCACTGCCACTGGCTTCACGTACATCACAGGATTGTTGGTATGTCTGGTAGGACATGGCAGCATGAGAAAGACAAGTCATCTCTGAGGATAAGGATGTTCCTTCAAGACACTACCCCTGATCTTGGGGACCCCTGTTTTGAGGGAAGTGACAGGATGTCTTTCAAGCAACGGATGGATGGATGGATGGGCAACAGGACTAATGAAGGATGTTTGAGTGGACTGACAAATGAATGCTTAATTTAAAAAAAAAAAGAAGAGGGTAGTCTTCAGACCATAGGCCAGTGAACTTGACTGATTCCTAAGCAAAATTATAAAACATATTATTAAAGGTTGGTGAACATCTAGATAAAGAAGCTGGGTCACAAAGAGCCAGCCTGGTTTCATCCAGAAGTCTCTCATACTATTCTTGTGGGGGAAATGGAGATATATAGGCAAGATCCATGGTTTCCAACTCAAGTAGAAATTGAGGCCATTGAACTGTACATAAGAATCCCTGCAGGTGCATCTCAATCTAGAAACCCACATATTAACATTATGTTCTGTTGTATTTTCATTAATTTTATTAAGTATTTCTCAGTTATATTTTAATCTGGTTTAGGCAGCACTAGGAGTGTTGTCAGGCTCTGGGCTAGATGAAAATTTTCATATTTAAATGATTTTGAAATGATTGAATGACCAGGTGGGCCCAAACAATAGTCATTAATGATTTGTTGCAAAAGTGTAGAAAAGTCTCTTATGAAGCGTCCCAAGGATCTGTCTTTGCTCTGTGCTAGTCAACAATGTTATCAGTTACTTGGGTGAAAGTTTAGATGGTATGCTTATCAAATTTGCAGAAGGCACCAGGCTCAGAGAGACAGCTAATATACATTGAATGATAATGCATCCAAGAAGATCTCAACAGGCCGAACATTGGATTGAATCTAATAAGGTGAAACTTAATAGGCCTAAATGTAGTGTTATTACTCCAGTTGAAAAACTTAATAAGAACAAGATGGTGGGGGTGTGGCTAAACTACAGTTCCTGTGAAAAAAAGATTTGGGGATTTAAATGGACTGCAAGACTGGCGTGAGCCAGCTCTTTGACACTGGCAGAAAGACTCTTCTTTGTAGCGCATTTTCGCAAAGGACATTGATAAACTGGAGAGCGTCCTGAGGAGGGCTCCAATTTCATGCCATATAAAGACTGGTTGAACAAACTAAGGCTTTTCAGGGTTGGGGAGGGAGGCAGGGAATGGTCCTCAGGTGTTTGGAGGGCTTTCCTGTAGAAGGGCTGGATCTGTTCTGCTGGGCCCAAGGGGGCAGAACGAGGAGCAGTGCGGGGAGAAGGGGAGGGGGAGGGGGTGATTACAGAGAGGCAGATTTGACTTGATGAGAGGAAAAAACAGTTATGATTAGAGCTTTCCAAAAAGTGGAATGAGCTGTCTCGGAGTAGTAAGTCCCCCCTCTATGAAGATATGCAAGGAAAGATGCCCATTTGTTGGGTGCAGTGTAGAGATTTTTGTTCAGGTTCAAGTTGACGACCTCTCAGGCCCATTCTGGAGGTAATGTGATCTTGTCATTTGAATTGAGTCCCATTAAGGGAGGGTAGTCCCAGAGCTGGGCATTGTAGGAAAGAGAGAAGGCCTTCTGTGGCTGCCTGGTCCATATGAAGTTCTCTTAGTAAATGCTTGGCCTGATTGGATGGAACTACAGTGACCAAGGGTACACAGATCAGTCAGTCAGTCAAAAAGTAAGTATTTATTAGACACCTACTTTATGCCAGGCACTTGTATTAAATTGGGGATATAGGGGCAACTAGGTGGCACAGTAGATAGAGCACCAGACTTGGAGTCAGGAGGACCTGAGTTCAAATCCAGCCCCAGACACTTAGTATTTCCTAGCTGTGTCAACCCCAATTGCCTCACTAAAAAAAAAAAAAAAAGATTGGGGATATAAGTGCAAAGAATGAAACAATCCCTACTTTCAAGGAGTTAATAGTCTAATAGGGGAAACAACGAGGATACATACATGCATGCATGCATACATATGTATTCATGTATATGTATATATGTGCTTGTGTGTATACACACACACACACACACACACACACTCTAGGTGTCCCAAAAGTAGTTTTAAATTGCATTAAGACTTTTGAAACACCCTGTATGGAGAATACGTACAAAATCAATGAGTGCAGAGTAGTTTGAAGGGAAGGGCACCAGCAGATAAGAGTGATCCTGGTATGTAGAGGACTCATAATAGGAAGATTATTTCATAGAACCCCAAGGCTCTCAGAACTGGAGGGATCTCAGAGGGTATCCCAGCCCACTCATACCTTAGTAGGAATTCTCCCTACCCCAATATCCCTGACAAGGGGGCATTCAGCCTTTGCAGAGCTAGGAGCAGCGGGGGAAACTGCAGAGAGGCAGATTTGGGCTGGGTGTAAGGAAAAACTTGCTAACAGTCAGAGATCTCCAAGAATGGAATGAGCTGCCTCGGGGTAGTGAGTTCCTGTAAGTCTGGAGATCTCCAAGAGGAAACTCAGTCAGGAACACTGTGAAGAGGTTCTCTGCTCAGGTGTGAGGGATGGACAAGATGGCATCTAGGCGCCTTCCAGTTCTGAGGTTCTTGATTTCAGTGAGAGACAGGGAGCTCACTACCTTTAAAATACAGCTTGTCCCATTGTGGGACAACTGATTGTTTGAAGGTTTTTCCTTCTACTGAACCTAAATCTGCCTCCGTTTTGTTCCCTCTGTTTTTCCTTGTTCAGTGGGAATCTGAAGGCTCTCTGTCCTTTGTGTCTCCCCAGATCCTGGCCCTCTGTCACATTGTTGTGGGACAGCAGATGCACCTTCACTGGCTTCATAAGGTAAGGGCCTTCATCGCCCTGTGGGTATAAGGGGAAAGAAGAGGAGAGACAAGTAAGAGGAGAGCAGGGGTATAAGAGAGAGGAGTTAATACCTGGGAGTGGCCAGCACCCGCAGAGCACTGCCCCAAGGACTGGAGGCCAGACCACTATGAGTTCAGAGGGAGCGGCTAATTACAGATAACGTGGGCCAATAAAAAGAACCCTGGCCTGGGAATCGGGAGACTTGGACTGGAATCCTGGCTTAGCTACTTATTGTAATAAGTCAATTAGCCTTTCTGATCCCTAGCTTCCTCCTTTGTAAAATGGGAGATATTGATATTCCCTCACAGAGTTGCTGTGAGGAAAGCTCTTTGTGAACCTCCACAAAGCTTGAGAAATACTCGTTTTTAATTATTAAACTAAAATTCACTATATGTGGGCTATTATTAGTCCCAGGTCTGCTACCATCTGCTACCATCGCTCTTTCCCACTTTTCCCACCCTGAGCCTCAGTTTTCTCACCTGTCAAGTTGTACTAGATAATTTCTAAGGTCTCATGCCTATTAATTTGTTATGTGACCTTGGGCAAGTCATCACACTCTCTGGGCCCTCATTTCCTCCTCTGTAAAATAAGAGGTTTGGTCTATATCATCTCAAAGGTCTCCTCCAATCAGTTCAGACATTTTCCAGGTCTGTGACTTTACCAAGGACAGTATATGTCCATTTCTAGCCTTGGGTGTCCTTGTGACACCACCCCCTCAGCCTCACCCTAGGCCTTCCTGCTCATTCTCCTCAGAACTGAACAATTTCCCCTGGCCTCCTGTGCTTCCCACCAGGCACTCCTTTCTCTCAGCTTTGGGGCTGGAGGATGAGAGAACCATGCCAGCTGGCACCCACCGGCGGGGGCTCAGCACTCCTCCCAGCTGCCTCCTCCAGGCTCTATGGGACTTGCGTCAGAGCCACAGACACGCCTAAGCTTCCGGAGGAGAACATAGAACTTAGAATGTCAGACCTGGGAAGGATCTGAGAAAGCATCCTCTTCATGCCCCCTATTTCACAAAAATTGATGTCCATGCAATGGAAATGTTTTGCCCAGGGTTGCAGAGCTGAGATAAGAACCCAGTTCTCTCAACTCCAGTTAAGGGTTCTCTACCTGTCCTACTGTGTTCTCATTCTCTCTCTCCCCCCCTCTCTTCTCTCTCCTCTTCCATAGAAACAGCCTTTTCTCATGCTACCATTTTTATTTTTCTTGCTTATTGTTATCATTATCAAACATGTCACAGTAGGCTGCTGGGCTCAGGTGACAGTCTTGCCAAGATCCAAGATAAAATACCATTAACACTTAATCCATCATCCCGGCTCCACCTCATTCAGCCTCAGAGCATGGAGCCATTTCCAGACACTGACCCCTGAGGATGTTGAGGGTATGCTGAGTCCCCCTCAGAATTGAGGCGGGCGTGGAGGTTGAAGTCTGGCAAAGTGCCTCTTCCTCTCTTTCCTTCCTCTCCATTTATCCCCTCTCCCCTGTCCACACACATCCACAATCGTCCAATTGTGCACATGCAGTCTTCATACATACACACAGATGCACACACACTGATCCCCACATGTGGTCACACATACACAGTCACACAGACATACGCTGATCACACACAGACACATAATTGTACACATTGGCACTCATGCAGTCACAGATATGCACACACATGGTTAAGCTCATGACTGGTCACACCTACACGTACATGAGGTCACACGGTCACTCACATATGATTGTACAGGGTTGCACCCGAGTACACAGTCAGATAGGTACACTTACCCACAATTGTGTATATATAGACAAGCATCAATACAGAAGCAGGAGCACGGGGAAGGGAGTTGTTCCCCCATCCTGCTGCTCTGGGGGCCCTGCTTTGACCCTGGCTCTTCTTCTTACAGGTAGCGCTGACCGTAGCCTTGATTGCGACCCTTGTAGCGGTGTCTTCTGTAGCCCAGCTCTGGGACGATGAGTGGGCCGTGCTGCTAATATCATTGCAAGTGAGTAGAGGTTGCCCAACTGGCCCACAGCTGCCTGGGGATGTACCCCCTGACTTTAGCTGTGGTGGAAGTTCATAGATTATGAGGCCACAGAAAGTCAGAGCTGGAAAGATGGGCCTTTAGAAGTCATCTAGTTCAACTGCCTTGTTTTACGGATAGGGGAACTGAGGCACGTAACAGAGAAGGAATTTGCCCAAGGTCATTGAGCAAGGGAGTTTCAGAGCCTGTATTCAAACTCAGTTCTCCTGACCCTAAGTCTATGATTCTTTCCATTGTGCCCTCAAAGTGGGCTCAGGTTCAGAATACTGCTTAGTATAGCAGATTGTCTGGATTTTTAGGGCTGGAAGGGCGCTTAGAGCATATCCAGTCCACCCCCTCTCAGTTTACAGGGGAGGGATCTGAAGCACCAGGAAGGAAACCATTTTTCTCAATGGCCCATAGAGAATGTGTAGCAGGAAGCAAGGACTAGAAATTCAAGTCTTCTGACCCCTGCTACTGCATTTAATCATAAAATCTCAAAGCTGGATGGGACCTCTGAGGTCACCTTGTTCAACCCCCTTAAGCACTGGAACCTTCTTTCTAACTTCCTGCTTGGGTCCCTCCAATCATGGGCAGCTTTACTACCGGTGAAGACAACCTGTTCGGTAGGGGTTCTATATTGTTGTTTACTGTGAACTGTAATCTGCCTCCTTGTAACTTACCCTAGTCCTCACTTGGCTTACCTCTGCCCTCCAGTGCCAAGTGGTTCTAGGTAGAGTTCCTGAAAACCACTTCCAAGTTGCCCGTGGATGTCCAGAAAGCAGCCTGTATATCCCATAGCTTTTCCAAGCTAGCCCCTGCTACGTGAACCTTGCAGAGAGGATAGGAGCAAGCACATGGCTAGTTGTGGGAGCCCTTCCTCCGTAGGTCGTAGGATGGGGCCGGCTGAGAACTGACATCCCCTATCTCTCCGCTATCCCCGGGATTGGGGAAATCCGTGTGCACTGCGGGGCTGATGCATGAAATGTTGTGTCTCATCTGCAGGGCACAGCCCCATTCCTGCACATCGGGGCCCTGATAGCTGTAACCACTCTCTCCTGGATTGTGGCAGGCCAGTTTGCGAGAGCTGAAAAAGTCTGTGAGTATAAGACAGCTTGGCCTCACTCACAGCCATCCCTAAAGGGCTCTTATCTGGGTTCAAGAGATGGAAGGTGTGTGGGGTTAGGAGGTGAGGTTAATTTGGAGCTGTCTTTCTACTCATACTTAGGCTATCAGGGCTGAAAGGGGGCCTTAAAAAACATCTTACTTGGGGCAGCTAGGGAGCACAGTGGATAGAGCACTGGCCCTGGAATCAGGAGGACCTGAGTTCAAACGTGACCTCAGACATAACACTCACTAGCTGTGTGACTCTGGGCAAGTCACTTAATCCCAATTGCCTCACAAAAAAACAAAACAAAACAAAACAAAAAACCATCTTACTTTAGAAAGGTTGAGAGGGGTGGGACAGGGAGTATAGTACCTTGGCCTAGGTAGGCCTCAGAAGACCCAGTTCTAACTCTGGCCCTCCCAACCCCACCTCTGTCCCCTGCCACCACTTTTCACTGACCATCCCCTTGTAGCACTGAGCACGTCACATAGTGGATGTTTGGGCTGGACGAATGATCAGAGCTTACATGTCTGTCACTGTAAGGTTTACAAAATACTTTATACACATTATACTCATATACAGAGAGCACCACATTCTACCTGAAGTCTTTCCTGATGCCCTGCCCCCAACTGCTGGTGCCGTCCCTCCCATGACTGTTTTGTATTTATATATGTATATTTTATATACATATATAATATGTAAATTATATTTGTGTTTATATATATAATATATATAAATTATATATTTGCATTTATATATGCTTTGCATATATCTCTATTCCCTTTATACTGATGTTGCACTTATTTGCATGTATAACATGACTTGTTATATACAAGTACCTATATAAAACATCCTTCTTGTCTCCCCAGTTAGAACATCAGCTCCTTGAAAGAGATTTTGTTTCCTTCTTTGGAATTGTGCCTCCTAGTCTTGTGCTTAATAAGTGTTTAATAAATGCTTACTGATTCTTCAACATATAGATATATAGGTCATTGGATCCCCCCAATAGGTAGGTAGAGTCATTATTGCTCCCTCCATTTTATGGAGGAGAAAACCAAGGACATGATTTGCCTACGGTCACCTAGTTTAATGAGTATTAGAAGCAGATCTCCTGGATCCAAGTCCAATGTTCCTTTTTTTATTTTTTATTATTATTGTTTTTATGTCTTGGCCCTGACCAGATAGGAAGAAGGAACCAGACCATTGATTTTTATCAGCATAGGAAAGTCTCAATGGAAAATCCCTCTATTAATGCGGATCATCCACCCTCTTGTTAACTTCATGTCCCAGGCAACTCTCTAAGACTCTGAGAGTTTCAGTGAATTGCCCAGGGTCATACAGCCGCCGTGCGTCGGAGGCAGGACCTGGGCTTCCCCTATTCAGAATCCAGTCTTGGATGCATTTCGCCATGTTCCTTTTCCTTTCTGAGAGCCTTCTCAACTGCTCCATTGATTGTGGCTTGTGAAGTCAGGCCCAGGAAGGGGAAGTCTTGAGCCTAATTAAGAACATAGTAGGACCTCCCTGGACCCAGGATCTAGGTCCTGGCTGGAGGTGAGGCAAGTACCCAGAACCCTAGCAGAAGATCTGGGCTCAGTTCCCAAGTCACACCCTTAATGAAGCTCAACAGCTCTGGCAATTCATCTTACCGAACCTCACCATGCCCGTGGTAACAATGGAATACTCGCTTCATGGATTTTTTCCCCAGAATTCTTTGGAGGAAAACATTTTGTAAACTTTAGTGATTGTCATCATTATTATTACTACTATTACTGCTGTTGCTGCTGCTGTAGTTGTTATTATTGAAGGCAGCTTTCAGGAACACCATTAGTAATCTACAAAGAAGAGCCTTCCTGTTCTTCAGGGTTTCTGTGGGCCGCAAGTATACACAGCAGTCTATTTAAAACACCCACCTCTTGGGTTGTTTTTGAAATTCAGCACTTCTTGTTTATCACATCCCCCGCATTGTGTGGACAGGGCCCATGAGCACACGAATGTGTGTTTGCAAACCTCTTGTCCCACAACCTAACACCAAAGAAAAGTAAAAGAATATCATCTGTTATCTCTCTGTCTCTCTAGTCCAGCTGATCAAAGACAATTTGAGTTCCTTAAGTACCACCTCTGTCCCAAGAGGGGAAGAAAAGAGACTGTCCTCTGCACCCAGGGCCTGTCCTGTGCTCTGTATGCCCTGGTAGGAGAGATTGGGGACAGGAGAAAGCCCAGGTAGGGAGGGGAAGGGATTTAGTCCCTGACCTCAGGTAGCCCGTTGACTGAGTATATCTAGGGTCATAGATTCAGAGTTGAAAGGGGCCTTGGAGTTCATTTACTCCAACACCCTCATTTTACAGGTGGGGAAACTGAAACCCAGAAGGATTAAATGATTTGCCTAAAGTCACACAAGTATTTAGTATTAGAGGTGGAATTCAGGCCCCCAGTCCTCTGATTCTGGCATCTTCCTACTATAGCTTACTACCTCCCATGGTCCCTGCCCTCACTGGGCCCCTCCCCTGAAGGGAGAGCTCATTGTCCAGCTGTGACAGATGTCCACATGAACAAAGGTAATGGAAACGGGGAAATAGTTGGATGAGAACTTCACGCGAGAGCAGAGGGTAGCAAGCATGGTGGTTCCTCTTCCAGAATTCAGGGTTGGGGAGCAATTGCGTCATTGCCTAGAGTGGGGACAAGGATATGTATGCTGGGCTCTCTCTCATTCTAGGAGGGCTTCATGGAGTCTCTCTTCTGTACTTTCAGCCTCACAGATGGTCATCTTCACCGCCTACTTCGCAGTGGTGTTTGTGCTCTACCTGATCCCCCTCTCCATCTCCTCCCCCTGCATCATGGAGAAGAAAGACCTGAGCCCTAAGCCCGCCATCATTGGCCACCGAGGAGCGCCCATGGTGAGTGTGTGCTGTCTCTCCTATTGCTGACTTCAGAGAGTGAGTGGCCAGGAGAAACAAAATCATTCCAGCCCTGGAGATCCCAGGGCCCTCTGTCCCTTGGCAGGATTTGGGGAAACATGGGAGCCCCATCATGGGATGGACCAGGCCAGGGAATATTCATTTGGCCCAGCCATCTTTGTTTTCATGCTGCCCCCTTGTGGGAATTGAGCTTTGACGTCTTTCACTGGCATTAAGGAGAATCCTAAACATGCAGAATTAAATTAGAGGTAGAAGTAGCCCTAGAGACACCATTTAGTTAGAGGAACTGGGTTCAAATCCTGACTTTTCTAGTTCCTTCCAATGTGACATAGGATAAAGTTCTTTTGCTAGCCTCAGGATAGTGGGAAGGGCTTTGGCTCTGGAATCAGGACCTGGGTCCAAGCATAGTATAGTGGACAGAGTACTAGCCTTGAAGTCAAGAAGACCTACCTGGGTTCAAATCTTGCCTCAAACACTTAATAGCTATTTGACCCTGAACACATAACTTGACCCTTCTGTTTCCTTCTCTCCAAAATGAGAGAGCTAGACATCAGCCTTCTCTGAGGTCCTTTCCAGCCCTATGACCCTGAACTTCTGATGCTTTCTACTTCAGATGACCTGGGGCGAGTCCCTTTACCTCCCTTGGTGTAAAATTAAGGACTGGAGATGAGCCCTGGAGCCACTTCCACAGAATCATTGTGTCTGAGTAAAGTGAGCCCAGCATTGTTGTCCTCTCATGCCAGAAGAAGATTCCTTTCCACATATGGTCCCTGACCTTCCATCATCCAGCCTCTGTTTAATGAAAGGGAAGGGAAAGTAGAGGGAAGTTCCCTTTCCTCTCTCTCCTTTTCCTCCCGAGGCAGCCCCTTCTACTTTGGGACAGCTCTGACTGTAAGAGTTTTTCCTTATGTCAAACTAAAACTTGCCTCCGAAGCCATCGGTCCTCACTACTAGTTCTGCCTTGCTGGGGCCAAACAAATCAAATTGGATTCCTCTTCCACAGAACAGGCCAAAGTGATCCTGACTCTTCTGCAGGCTAAGATGTTCCCCTTCCTTCACCCAACCCTTGTCTGCTCCGGACTCACCATCCTAGGAATTGTGATTTACGTGCCCTCAATTTTGTCAATGTCCTTTCCGCAGTGCGGTCCCTGGAAAGGACCCCAGTGCTCTATACCAGATGGGGCCCAGCCCCAGCAGAAGACAATGGGACTGACCTCTGTCCCTTGTGTCCTCATTTTCTTTCCTCTAAGACAAGACTTCTTAATTGTGGGTCCAAAGACCACTCCCCGCTACCCCCACAAGGAGTTCATGATTAGATATCAAGAGGGTCTCTGAGGGTTTCCTTTGTATTGTAGAGGCAGCCAGGTGGGACAGTGGGTAGAGCACTGGGCCTGGAGTCAGGAAGAACTGAGTTCAAATTTGGCCTTGGACACTTATTAGCTATGTAATCCTAGACAAGTCACTTAACCTTGTTTGCCTCAGTTTCCTCAACTATAAAATGGGAATAATACCAGCACCTACATTCCAGCGTTGTTGTGAGGGTTAAAGGAGATAATATTTATTTGTTTGCTTTAAAGCAATTAGCACATGTTAGGTGCTATATAAGTACTCATTCTCCACTTTCCCTTCCCCATTCCCATGTATTTTCTGCCTTAGTAACCATGATTCTGAAAAGGGTCCCAGTGGCTTCCCCAGACTGCCCAAGGGGTCCATGCCACAAAGAAGGTCTAGAATCTCTGAAGGCCATACCACCCTAGGGTCATACTGGTGTAGAGCTAGAAGTGATTTCCCCAAGGTTACCCGGGAAGTGACTGGCAGAGATGGGACATGGACCTATCCTTCCCTTCCCCCTTCTCTGGATGTCAGAGCTGCATGCCCTGTTCTGGCACAACCTGTTCTGATGTTGCTTCTCAGAGAAGTTTTCATTTGTGATGCTGGCTCCCAAGGCCAGCAGTGCCTCCTAAGCCCTTCCTATTTATAATGAACTTCGTTCATCGGGCATTTACTGTCCCACCTCATCCCATACTGAAAACATGCCTCCATGTCCCCAGCCCAGTGCTTGGTGCACAGTGACAGAATCTCAGGATTGGAAAAGGCCTCAGAGGGAGGGGATCCAGTCCATCCCATGCTGGAAAAAATAACCCCCTCTACACTGTATTCTGCCTGTGGTCAGATGTCCAGCCTTTGTGCAAAGACAGGGTGGGGGAGGCATTGACCTCTGTGGGCAGCCCATCCCCCGACCATGGACAGCTCTGATTGTGAGGAATCTTGTCCTACTTTGGCCCCTCGGCAGGTTCCACCCATTGTTTGTAGTTATGCCCTCTGGGGCCAAACCAAACGAGTCTGATTCCTCTCCTACAGCTCTCCCCATACTTGAAAGCAGCTATCCCATCTCCTCCTTTCAGCTAAAAGTCTTCAGTTCCTTCCGCTGATCATGGTATGGCAAGGTCAAGGCCCTTCACCATCCAGTGAATTATTAATGGCCAGAAATGAACGCAGTAGTCCAGATGTGAACTTGACTGACCAGGGCATAAGATGGGAGAACAGTGACTTCCTTATTCCTACAGGAAGAAAGGAGGAAACAACGTAGGGGCCTGCCTCTGAGGAGTTCCCTATCTGACTCCAACACAGGAAACCATTGTGGGGGGGGGGGGAATCAGAATAGGCATAGATTCAAGGATGAGAAGAAAACATGGGGTAATGGGAAGGGGAATCCTTAGACTGGGGAGTTAAGAGGCCTGGGTTCCAAACCTGGCATCACCACTGACTGGCATTGTGACCTTTAACCAGTCCCTTTATTTCTCTGAGATAATAATTTCCTCGTCTGTAAAATGAAACTTATAATCCCTGTGTTGCCTTCTTCACAAGATTATTTTAAGGCTCAAGTGAGCTCTTGTGTCCAACTCTGAAAGACTGTATCAAAAAGTTTACCTCCATAGAGTTGGCCACCAAGGGATGAACTTTTTATCACATAAATTCATGAAACTATCTATTATGACCAGCCTTGGTAAAAGGTTCACATCAATAAAGTCACATACCCTTGAAGTATTGAAAAATTACAAAGAGAAAGACTGTTTGGTATAGGTTAGAAGTCCTCCGCTATTCATTTCCAAAAATATCCTTTCCCTTCTCAAAGAAACTGCCTGTAATCTGCTCACACCTTAGGCCAGAGTTTGGCCAAATTGGACCAGGAGGGGAGACCAAAAGCAGGGGAGTAATGCATTCCAGGTTACACATTAGAATCAGAATGGCATCAGGAGAAGGACCTAGTTATCCAGCCTCCCAGCCCTATGGCATCATCATTGGAACAGCCATCCATAATAACCATCTGTAAACACCTTATCTTGTGATAAAACTCACAATAAATAATAAGGAAAGGAGTCGGGGGAAGTACTATGACCACTTCAACTCTGTGTTTTCAGTTCTAAGATTCCCTTGTAGCTCAAACTTTCCAGCTCTGACATTCTGTGTTCTAAGGTTCCTCCAGCTCTGACATTCTAGGTTCTAAGGTCCATTCCAGCTCTAATAGTCTATGTTTTAAAGTCCCTTCCAAATAAAACATTCTATAATATATCTGTATCTCCCTTTGAGCTTCTTATATTAATCCTCACAACCATAGCTTAGACAATGTAGTCATCGGGTTAACAGTATGTATAAATAACCTGGCCTCTGGTGGTTTAGTTTCTTCATCTGTAAAATAGGGACAATAATACTTTCCCTGTTGACCTCAAGAGACTCAATTTCTCCCAGCTCAGGTAGGAAATAAAGGGTTGAGGTGACACTTTCATACCACCAGAGGGCACTCTCAGAACTCCAGGGGACAGGATGCCACTCTTCTCCCTACCATTTTTCCCATCCTATGTCTGTCTCCATTTTTCTTTCAAGAATCCCACTGCCTCTAATTCCCTCAAGCTTTGGCCAGAGTTTGGCTAAATTGGATCGGGGCAGGGGGAAGACCAAGAGCAGAGGAGTGGTACATTCCAAGTCCCAGCAAGATCCAAATGGCATCAAGAGAAAGACTTAAGTATTGGGTCTTCCAACCTGACAGCATCACTATTGGAATGACCCTTAGGGACATCTAGTTCAACCACCTTTTCTTGCCGAAGAGGAAATTGAGGCCCAAAGAGAGGAAGTGCCTTGAACAAGGTCATCTAGCCAGTAAAGTGACCCAACCAGAATGCCTTTTTTACCCCAGGTTCCCAGAATGTCCTTCACAATTTTAGATGTCCCTATTGCCTCTCAAATACAAGCTCCTTAGCCTAGCATTGAAGTCCCTCTGTGGCCTAGTTCCAACATATTTTCCCAGCCTTGTTCCACACACTCTGTGTTCTAGCTGCACTGGAGGTCTTGCTCTAGAATTGACATTTCATATCCTCCTCCATGCATTGATATAAACCATCCCTCATTCCTGGCATGTACCACCTTTTGTCCACCTCTACATCTTTTTCTTCCTTCAGAGCTCTGCTCCTGGGGTGCTACCTCCTCCATGGAATTGTTAGTGTTTCTTCCTCTTCAGGATACCCTTTTAAAAAAGTGAATGTATTTGTGGTATCCCTCAGTAGAATATAAGCTCCTTAGGGCAGGGGCCATTTTGAGTTTTGTCCTTGTGTTCACCACATCTAGCATTTCGAAGGCGCAAGGATTACACATAGCAGGTGTTTGTTGATCTAAATTTGGGTAATTACTAACTCTGATTTCTTGGGGTGCTGGGATAGATAAGGCAATTACAGAGAGGGGTGGTCTAGAAGAATTACAAGAGCTGTCCTTGAGACCTAGAAGTCAGGGGCTGGCCTTCTGATTCTCTTCTTGTGTCTTCCTTCCCAGCTGGCTCCAGAACATACATTGATGTCCTTCCAGAAGGCCAGGGAGCAGAAGCTCTATGGGGTCCAAGTTGATGTGACCATCAGGTCAGTTGAGCCAATGATTGGTTTTTCATCCCTTTCCTGGAGTGACCTGATTTCAGATTGAGTCAAATCCTAGAATCACACAGTCACAGACTTTTAGAATTGTGTATTTTTTTTGGAGGCAGCATTGGGTTAGAATTTTAAGGTGCTAGAGATAGAAGCGACTTTTAAGATAAACTAGCCCAACCCTCTCATTTTGTCAGTGAAGTTTGCTGAGATCCATGAAGAGAGAGTTACTTGCCCATGATTATAAAGCTAAATTGGGATTATCTGGTCCATCTACCACTCACAAACATACACACATACACACACACACACACATATATATATATATATATAAATCTCCATATATATGTTCGTATACACACAAACACACATACATACATACACTCACACAGACCCCTCCCTGCTCTGACATTCTGTATTCTAAGGGCCCTCCTCACTCTGACATTCTCTCTTCTAATATTACTTTTGTTGATGCCATTCTGTTTTTTGTTGTAGTGTTCATTATTATAAGGTCCCTTCCATCTCTGGGTACTAGGATTCTGTGAATGTCTGGATCTGAGAATGGTTCAGCCAGGGAACAGAGGGTTTGGAGAGGTGGTACATGGGACAGCAGTGAGGTGGAGGAGTGGTCTTACCTAAGAGAACTGGATGGATGAACCCATTGGCTAAAGTGTCAGTCAAAGTCCAGGGTACACAGAATAATTCTGATTAGGCCCAGGAGGAGTTTGGCACAAAGAGACCTAACCCATCAGATAATGCCCTTATCATAGGATCAGAGAATTTAGAATTTCCTCTTTTCATCATTCCCAGTCCTTCACTCCTCTGGCACACTTTCCCCCTTTGTTCTGAAGCCCATATCTGATAAACCCGCAATCACTATGAGGGTTAGAGGGACAGACTTCCATTCTCTGAGCATAAGTTAATAGGAGCAGGAGGGCACACAAGAAGACTGGTAGAACCAGGGAAATGCAGCCTAGCATTGTTGGCACCAATAATCCCTAGGGTGGGCTGCATGAGGGGGCCTAAGAGTATAGATACACTGATACGTACACAGATAATTGAGTGGATATTCAAGAGTGGGTAGTATTTAAGGTATGTCATATAATTGAGAGAAGGTAGTGAGTAATGCATGTAAAGGTGATTGAAAATGGGCAGAGATTAGTCCACAAGCAGAAAATCACAGAGTCTCAGAGCTGGAAGGAGCCTCAGTGGCCGTCTGGTTCACTAAAACCGGTCATTAATCCCCTTTACAACCTCTCTGGCAAGTGGTTATGCAGCCTTTGCTTAAAGACCTCTGGCCTTGAAGGGGAGCCCTCTATCTCCCAAGGCATCTCATTCCAGCTTTGGATAGTTCCAGTTGTTGGGGAGTTTTCCCTTACATCAAGTCTAAAGTCACCTCTCTGTAATTTATAGGAATTGTTCCTAGTTCTGTCCTTTAGAGCTAAAGAGGAAATCGAGTTCCTGTTCCAGTGACAGCTCTTCAAGTACTTGAAATTAACAACCACCCTCTCCACATACACAAACACATACACATCCCCATGCCAAAGTCTTCTTATCTCTTCTCTAAACATGCCCAATTCCTTTGCCTCATTCTTATATATCGTAAACTCAAGGCCCTTGGTCATCCCGAGACATTTTCTGTCTAACTTGTCACTGCCCTTCACCTGGGACTAATCACAGTATCCCAGCTGTGGCCTAACTGTGGCAGAATTCCACAGGACTGCCACCTCCCTTCTGGTTACACTGATCCCACCCTATGCTTGTAAAGTTGATATTTTTTAACCCAAGTGTAAGACTTTTACATTGATCCCTAATAACTTTGATCTTATTCCATTTGGCCCATTTGCCATCCGCAAATTTGATAAGCACTTCATTGATTAAAATGTTGAATAACATAATGTCCAAGCCTTCTTTCAAGTTGACCTAAAACCCTTAATGGTCACTTTTTGGAGCTGTCCATCCAACTAGTTCTGAATATCATCTAACCCAGAGGTGTCAAGCACATGGCCTGCCAGCAACGCTCCCCAGTTGAGGTCCAAGCCAGATTTAAAATGTAATTAAAGTTTTAAATTAAAATTAAATTAAATTATTAAAATGTAATTGGTAAATACTTAATAAAATAAAAATACAATAGAACGTAGATAATATTAATATGTGATTTTCTAAGTCATTATGCTGCCAGAAAGATTGTTATGTATGATTTAATGCCCCTCCTTCTTCCTATCTGAGTTTTATACCATTGACCGGGCCTACATGTCTCCATCTTGACTATAAGAATAGCTTGGGAGTGGACAATATGCAATCTACACAGGTAATCAAGAATGACCCATCTAGGGGCAGCTAGGTGGCACAGTGGATAGAGTACTGGCCCTGGATTCAGGAGGACCTGAGTTCAAATCTGGCCTCAGACACATAACACTTACTGGCTGTGTGACCCTGGGCAAGTCACTTAGCCCCATTGCCTAGCCCCCCCCCCCAAAAAAGAATGACCCATCTTTAAGGGCCTAGGATAGGGTAGAATCTGTACAGCTCAGACAACACTTGCCCCTCACTTTGAGTACCTCCTGGGGAACACACCCCTGGGCTCCCTGGAGCTCTGGTTCCACTAGCTCTGGGACAAGGCCCAAGATAATGTGCTGAAAAGGACCTACCCCTCTCCCTGCAGCCTGGATGGTGTTCCATTCCTCATGCATGACACTACACTGCGCCGCACAACCAATGTGGATGAAGCCCTCCCAGACCTGGCCCGACGGCCTGCCTCCATGTTCAACTGGACTGACCTGAAGCAGCTCAATGCAGGAGAATGGTTCCTCAAGGTGTGTTTGTGCTTCCAGTGGGACCAGCCTGAGAGATGAGGGTGAAGGAGAGAGGACCCTGGAAAGAGCAGTCAGGCAATAAATATTTATTAAGTACTTACTACTACGTACCAGGCACTATGCTCAACACCGGGAATAAAGAGAAAGATAGTTCCTGCCCTCAAGGAGTTTACAGTCTAATGGAGGAAGATAATATAGAAAAGGAAACCAAAAGGGGCAAAGGGGTGTGTGTTTGTGTGTGTGTGCGCACGCGTGCACGCCCGCACTCCAAAGAACCAAGGTGGGGGGAGGGGAGCAGAGTCATTCCGGAGGAGAGGAGCCAGGTGGGAAAATGAAGAGATGGCTGCCTGGGCACCATCCTTAAATGGAGGCTCTGGGAGGAGCCAGCCAATCAGAGGGAAGGATCCTAAGGACCATGGGGACCGATGAGGTATGAGTGTCAAGGCAGGAACAAGTATGGTCATGGCTAGAGGAAGGCAGGAGGGGCGGTGCTGGGAAGGGAGTAGTGCTGCTGCTAAAGGTGAAGTCACCTGTTACATGGGGCTGCCCCTGCCTTGGAGCATTTGCTCTCAGACATCAATGTTGGGGTCCTCAACAGGTGGCAAAAGATTTCATGTGCATTATCCCATGAAATGTATATATTTATTTAAAAATAGCTCTGGGCCGTTATCTGTTGTCTTCCCTCCAGCGATGAAAATTGTAGCTCCTCTGTGCTTTTTAAACAACAACAATGACAGCAACAACAATAATAATAGCAAGCGTTTATATAGTAAGGTTTGCAAAGTGCTTTCCATGAGGTGTGATATGAGGTGATAGGGTACATCATTGCCATCAGGGAACTCCCAGTCTGGCACAAGACAGTACAAACACCAGTGACTCTTACTAGGCAGAATGTAGGCACATGCTCCGTCTTCCATGAAACCTTCCCTGATCCTCCCTCACTGTCCCTAACTCTAACCCTCCCACCCCCCATAGTAACATATACTCTCCCTCTATCTAAATTTCCCCAGAGCTTTTTGTCCGGATCCTGCCGTTGTCCCAACACATTCTACTTTGTATTATTTCCATGTGCATATATTATATCCTTCCCTGTTATTAGTCTATAAGCCCTTTGAGGGTAGGGTTGCTGTGTCATTTGACATTTGCATTTGGGTAGCATAATACACAGGGTCCTCTGCATGTAGTTGGCACTTAGTAAATTCAGGGTCATTGAATGGGATCGTGGCTAAACCTGTCTGGGGTCCCTACAGGTTTTTAGGAGTAGAAGGAAATGAATGGAATATACAGAAGAGTTAGGGTTTAATTAATGGAAGGGGTGGGATCTGATCTGGGTCTTAAAGAAATGGGGTAGAGAGACTTGGAAAGGAGGGTGTTTTGGGCATAAAAAAAACACGCCTTAGCAGAGTAAGTAAAACTGGAGGCATTTTTTAACCCCAGGCTAAGCCTTTACCCTGAGCTTTGAGCAGAAGCTTAGCAATAAATGTGTATTGACTGACTGACTGACAGTGCCTGACACATAGTGAGTGCTTAATACTACGACATTGTTGTTGTTGTTTTCCAGAAAGAAATAAGCTAAACAAAACTTCATAACTAAAGGGTTGGTAAACATGGAGTAGGGATTAGAGGGAGAGGGGAAGAAAGTCAAGAATAATGGGTTTGTATTAAGCAAAACTAATCATAGGAACAAAATCCTGACTTAAA
The DNA here is from genome assembly GCF_900497805.2 of Vombatus ursinus. Classification (NCBI taxonomy): domain Eukaryota; kingdom Metazoa; phylum Chordata; class Mammalia; order Diprotodontia; family Vombatidae; genus Vombatus; species Vombatus ursinus. The sequence continues at coordinate 22,544,034 of NW_020945437.1, forward strand.
GAGGAAGAGAAACCAAGAAAATCCCAATTTAGGGGAAAAAATACTAGAGACACAAATGGAAGAAAACATAAATCTAATTTTCATCACCTTAATGTGAATGGATTCAACCAGAGTGACAAATTAAATGAAAAATCAATACGTATTCATTCAGAACGGGTGTGATGGAGTGGTAGGGTATCCATGGAGCTTGTGTGTGGCATGACTGACATGTGGACCTTCTGTGCATACAGACTGACCCCTTCTGGACCGTGCACTCACTGTCAGCCTCTGACTACAGGGAAGCACAGAACCAGTCCATTTGCAAATTGACTGACCTCTTGGAACTGGCCAAAGGGAACATGACCCTGCTGCTCAACCTTTGGGATCTGCCCCATGACCACCCCTACAGGGGCACCTTCTTCAATGTCACTCTGGATGCTATCCTCCGCTCTGGCCTCCCACAACACCTGGTAAGCCCTCCATGGACTATGGGCAGATCCCTGGCCCCTTGGGAAGCCAGGTAGGCTGCTCCAAGTGCATGGCTACATCCGCAATAAGCTTGACCCATGAACTCATGGACCATTTGGAGTTCTGCCCTTGCCTTAGCTAACTCTTGGTCTGGCAAAGAGAGAAAATACAAACCCTTTCCTACTTCTGTTGTGGCTCATGCTCTCCTCCATGTTTGGGGTGGTCTCCTTACCCACCGAAAACCTCTTCCTTCAGGTCCCAGCTCAGGTATCAGGAAGCCTTCCCTGAATTCTGACTATAAGTGCTCCCTCCATCTTTGAATGTCATGGGCTTCTCTGTGTTTGACCTCTACCATTCACTAACCATGTTCTGTCTCGTATTAGAGCGATCCATCCATTTTCCAGGTGCCCTTCCTCCTAGATCTCAGGAGATGGGAGGGAAGAGATTCCAAGTAGAGACCCCACCCTGGTTTCTCTTGTGTCCTGAGCTGCTGGACTCTCACTTTGGCTCCTTGTGTTAAGGTGGAGATTGAGAAAGACCTGAATGAAAAGTTAGATTAAACCTCATCCCAATCCCAAACTGAGCCTTGACTTTAGGTCCTTTCTTCCTCTCCCCCTAACCCCACCCTACTCCATCCCAGGTTATGTGGCTGCCCAGCAGACAAAGGCCATTGGTAGAGAAAGTAGCCCCAGGCTTCCAGCAGACCTCAGACATCAAAGAGACAGTTGCCGGTCTACGACGTGAGCACATTCAGAAACTGAACTTACGCTACACTCAGGTCTCCAGCCAGGACATCAGGTACAGCCACACCTTCCTTCCAGTGTTTTCCCCCTCCCCCTGGTTCCAGGGAATCCTCAGACGAGTGGGGAAGCTCTTAACTTTACTACTGTATCCCTGTCCTCAGGAAGCTTACAGTTTAGTTAGGGAGAAAGGACATCCCTAGACCATGATGTAATAGAAGGAAATACAGGGTGATGAGTTAGGAATTAAACTTGAGTCCCAGCTCTGCCACTAACTCACACCTATCCCCTCCTCCTTTCTGTGAAATGAGGAAGTTAGGCTAAAAGACCTAAGAGCCCTTTCAGCTCAGAAGCGCCCATGACTGTGGTTTTCCAGTTGGTTCTGAGAGGTCAGACTTCAGAGGCACTCACGTGTTCTTTTTCACTCTTCCCTGCTCCCCTAATTAGGGACTGCTCTGCGTGGAACCTGAGCGTGAACCTCTACACGGTCAATGAGCCCTGGCTCTTCTCCCTCCTGTGGTGCTCAGGTGTCCAGTCTGTCACATCTGACAACTCCCAAACCCTGTCCAAGGTGCCTTCCCCCATCTGGATCATGGTAAGCCTGGCAGACCCCAGCACAGGTGACAGAGAGAAAATAATTAAGAGACATTTATTAGACGCTTATTGAGCTAAGCACAAAGCAAAGTCAAAGGCAGTCCCTCAAGGAGCTTACATTCTAATAAGCCAACACTATAGGAGACTGGAACTAAGAGCTAAGGAACCCAGTTCCCCTTTCTTGCCCTGTGGGTGTGAAAAAAAAAATTCCCCTAGATCTGTGATTTTATCTGTGTAGTCCCTGTATCAATGCAAATCTTATAACTTAGAGTCTTAAGGAATTTTTCTGGGGGGCACTGGGAAATTGAGAGACTTGCACAGAGTTATGTAAGCATCAAATGTCAGAAATTGGACTTCAGATCCAATTTAGAGGAAAAATACTAGAGATACCTGGAAGAAAACACAGATCTAATTTTCGTAACTTTAAATGTGGGTGGATTAAACAAAAGTGACAAATTAGATAAGAAATAAATGCTATTTTGTACAGAAGGGAAGTGATGGAGAGGTCAAGGTGGTCTATGGAGCTTGTATGCCAAGTCTGGCCTGTTTCCAAGGCCCCATCCTCTTTTCTCTTTATCATCATGATTCTCATTTCTCTGGTTGCATTAAGGTTTATAAAGAATTATGTTCACAACAACTCCACGAGGGAGGTGGTGCATCTGTTATCCTCATTTTCAAATGAGGAAACTTATCCAGAATCGCACAGTTCATAGGTTCCAGAGCCAGAATACAAAAACCAGGCCTCCTGGCTCCGCAAGTCCAATGTTCTTTCCACTACACTAAGCTGCTTCTCAATAAAAGAACCAGAGGGTCAAAAATATAGAACCAGCAGCAACATTAGAGGCATCTAATCCAACCCTCCCGTTTTACAGGTAATGAAACTGAGCTCCAGAGAGAAAAAATGATCTGTCTAAGGTTGCACATAAGATCACAGATTTAGAGCTAAAAGGCATTTTATTTTTGAGGCTTACAGTCATCCACCCATCTCCCCTCTAGTATTTTTGCAAATGAGTTAATACTCTCAACTGGTATTGCCCCTGGCTACCATCCCTCTTCGATGAGCAAAATGGTTTATCATTGTGCGGATAAGGCGGTTTCTGAGCCCATTTGACCTCCTTGTTGTAATGACTGCTTTATGCTGGTTCAGCTCTTGTGTGAAATGATCATCATCAAGGTCAATGTCTTTGTCTCTTAATTTCTCGTTTTCCAGCATCAGTGGCTGCAGGATCAGTCAGATCCTAGCTGTCGCAGTTCTGTGTGTCTTTTATTTTCATCAATGTGTCTTCAAATTGGATATTGATTTTGACCTTTGTTGATATGACTCCCACATCAATAGTCAGCCATTTTTTGTCTGTCTGGATATAACTAGTTTCTTTTTCTTTTCTTTTCTTTTCTTTTCTTTTTTTTTTTTGCCATTTTATTCAGTGCCTGCAGTGTCCAATGCCTTCCAACTCTTAAAGAACATATGTTTCTGGGTGGTCTACATACCTTTGGCTTCTTTCATGTCTTAAACCCAAACCATATTTTCCTACATCTTCTCTTCATTTTCCCTGTGCCCACCTTCCATTTGAAATCTCCAAAAATCAGGGTATAAATTGACTTGAATTGAGGTTTCTTATCAAGTCTCCATAGGGCTACATAAAAACAAAAGGCAAATTTGCGTGGTCTTTTTCAGATTTTGTTTCTTTTCTTAAGGGAAAGAAATAAAAGATTAAACTCATCAATTTAAAAATTAATGACCTTCAACATAAAATGTTATTCAGTGATCACAAAAAAAGATTCCTAGTACAGTATTTCTGAAATAAAAAGGTACACCATTAATTAATATTAATTAAAATTAATGACCAAGAACATAAAGTGTTTTTCATTGTTAATGAAAAAAATTTCTAATATAGTACTTCTGTTCTGAATGAGATCTAAATAAAGTGGAAGATGGGAAAGGAATAACGATAACATTTATATTGTGCTTACTGTGTGCCAGGCACTGTGCTAAGTGCTTTACAATTCTTATCCCATTTGATCCTCACAACAATCCTGGGAGGTCATTGGAAGGTAGGAAGAAGGGAATGAACGGTGAGAAAAGCAGACAGATCAAGGAAAAAGTTAGAAAGAGACAAGTAAACATAAAGAGAAAGGGAGAAATAAAGGGGAACACACACATACAGAGAGGGAGATAAAATACACATACTTCCCACTTCTATCCACTTACATTTACAAACATTTATTGACTACCTGGGAGGGTAAAGTAGTACATCCCAGACAATCAATTCATAAGCATTTATTAAATACTTACTACGTGTCAGAAGAAATATTAAACACTAGGGAAATTTTTTCTTAAAAGGCAAAAACAACCTCTGCCTTCAAGGAGTTTTCATTCTACTGGGTAACCTACAAGAAATACATGGTAGATGAAAGGCATCTTGTAGGAAATGTCCCTAGCAGCTGGGAGGTGGGGGGGATCCAGGAAAGACCTGTTCGAGGCAGGTGGTGCTTGAGCCAAGTATTAAAGGAATCCTGGGATTCTGAGAATCAGCAGTTGATAGGGAGAACATTCCAGATGCATAGCTGTCCTCATAGGTGCATACATAGTACCAAGATATACAACTCCAGACCGAGACATGAACTCCACAAAGACACAAACTCCACAAACACTGACATCCCAGATATATACTCCACACACTAACGTGGAATAAAAACATAAAGAAAGAGGAGAGAAAAAAGACAGTTCAGCAAAACCAACCCACACATCAACCAAGTCTGATAATGGATGCCATATCGCACGTCCATCCTTCCCCCAACTCTGCAAACAAGAAATAGTGTTCGATTTTTTGTTTCTTCTCCAGGGCCAAATTTGGTTATGAAAATTGTAGTTTTGTTGTTTCCATTTACATTGTTGTAGTTGTGCCTATTGTTTCCTGGTCCTGCTTGCATCATTCTGCATCAGTTCATGTAAGTCTTCCTGTGCTTCTCTGAAGTCTTCATATTCATCCTTTCTTACAGGGTAATAATATTCCACCATCGCTTGATTTTCACGTGTTACCTAAAGATACTCCACCCCACAGATACAGACACACTCCCATTTTCCCATACTTAAAGTGATTAGTAATTTCATCAGTGTGGATTGGGTCACCGGTCCAACTCCCCTCCCTTCTGTATCTTACTCTATCGTTTCAGTGAGTTGCTGTGGCCAAAAAATTGATGATCGCAGCAATGAGCTTCTTGGACCTTAGCTAGGAGGTCAAATGCTGAGTCCATCCCTGGGCTTAAAGGCTTTCCAACTAGATGGGACCTTTGAGAGCCCAAGCCCCATTTAGGCCACCAAAAGACATCAGGGAGGTTATTATATCCCTATATTACCATAGGATCGTAGACTTAGAGCTTAAAGGGACCTCAGAGGCCTTCTAATCCAATCACCTCATCTTCCTCTCTGAGGAAGGACCGTGAATTGTTGCAGCTCCTTCTGGAGGGGCTCCTCCTGCCCGCTGAGTCCTTTGGGTATCCAATTGTTTTCCAGGCCCCGGACGAGTACTGTCTCATCTGGATCACAGCTGACTTGGTCTCCTTCACACTCATCGTGGGCATTTTCGTACTTCAGAAGTGAGTAATGTCGGCTACCTCCAACGGCTGGACCCCAAGCCCTGGTTCCTGCCAGGCCAGGATTAACCTTACCCTCAACCTATTGCCACAAACTCCTTGCAGTCCAGGGGCCTCATCTCGAGGTTCTTTCAGCTGTACCATTTTTTGCCCATTGAGGTTACTTAAGGGACCTTGGACCGGTCATTTCTTTTGTCTGAGCTTTGGCTTCTCCTTTTTAAAATGAGGAGATGGGTCCAGATCAGAGGTGTCACACTCAAATAGAAATGTGTGCGTATTAATTTAGAAAACCACAAATTAACATTATGTTGTGTTGTATTTTTATTTATCTTGTTTAACTTTTCCCTAATTACATTTTAATCTGGTTGGGTAAGCATTAGGCATTTGCTGCCTCTGGTCTAGATAATTCTGTATGGCTGATTCCAGTTCTGAATCCTTTGAGCCCAAGAGTTTTCTCCTTCTCCTCTTTGGCCAGAGGCTGAAACCCCAGAGTCAAGCTCAGTGTATAGGAAAACAAACCCGAAGTTAAAAGGATTGATCCCAGTTGTGCCTCAGCTCTGGCAAGGTTGGTGGGCTGAAATGAGAGCCCCGGACCGAGCATCAGGAGACCAGGTTTCAAATCCTAAGTTGTTTTCACATGTAATTAGAAAAAAAAAAATTTTAAAGAAAAAAAAAAGAAGGAAAATCCTAGTTCTGTTACCCCCTTACCATGTGACCTTAAACAAGTCACTTTCCATCTCTGAGTGTCAATTTCCCTCTTCTTCAAAACTGGCCTGTGGGGCCTTGTTCAGTCTTCCTCCCAGAGGAGAGTATGATGGAACACTTAAGAGAATCCAGACACTTTATCTATAGAGAATAATCCCATTTTTGCCTGTGCCTCAATTTTTAAAGCTCCTTATATTTTAAAAGCTCTTTGTAATCCATAGGGAGCTCTCAAGAAGGGAGTGTCTTATAGTGGTCTTGGAAGGAAGGAAAACTCAGGTTGGCATCCTGTCCCCAACACAAGTGGATAGGGAATGATAACACCTAAAGTACATGCTGCACAAGATTGTTGTGAAGCTGAAATGAAATTAGTAGGTGAAGTGTTTTTACAAACCTTAAACTGCCATAGAAATATCCGCTATCATCATCATTATTATTATAACTGTTTATAATCCCTTTTAGGGGCTTAACAATTTATAATGTCTTTTATAATTTTAAGGCAATTTATAGTTTATAACTAACAATCTGTGAAGCCTTTTACTATTTACAAGGCCCTTTTCTATTTTCACAGCGTTTTATCTTGTCTATTAAGCACCTACTATGTGCCAGGCTCTATGCTGGATGAGTCAGACCATCTTTGCCCTCGAGAAGCTTATATTCCACTGGGGGAACAGAGTTGTCTCTGCAGTTAAATTTTTCAAGGAACAATTATATATCTTGAACATATCCCGGAGAGACTCCTTGCTGAAGCAAAGCCCGCCTTTAAGGTGGCATTTGGCATTTTTATTCTCCAAGGAGGGTCCTAAATTCCCTATTTTTCAATCAGTTTGTGTGACTGGGAATGTGCATTCAGCTGCAGAGAATCATTTGCAAAAACTTGTGCAAGTCACTTCACCTCTGTCTGCCTCAGTTTCCTTATCTGTAAAATGGAGATAATAATAGCGCCTACCTCCAGAGGTTGTTGTGAGGATCAAATGAGGTTGTAATTTGTAAAGTGCTCAACACAGTATCTGGCACATAGTAGGCACTCTATAAATGTTAGCTATCATCATTAGTGGTGTTGTTTTTATTATGATGGGTATCAGTATTATTATCATCATTATTATTAACATTGTTATATCATTAAGGTTGCCCTTGACCAGAGGATTGGAGGGGCGGCTTTCCCCATCCATTATCCCATGTGCCTCCTCATAGCGCCTGTGTGGAGTTGACCGCACAGAGATTAGTACCTTTGTCAAGTGGGACAGTAACCTGACTCACTGAGGTGCCACAGTGAATCATCTGCAGGCCCCCCACTCTCCTGGTCTGCAGTCGAGAATTCTTTTCACCCCGTCACATCCCTGTCTCAGAGGGTGTCAGAGGAGATGCTTTGTCTGCCCCATGAAAGACCGTCTTTTCCCCTACCCTGGACAAGAAGCACAGGGCTGCGCCTCCCTGTGGCCTGTGCCCCAGGGAGGTTCAGGAGGCACTGGGGAGATGGAAGCTGGCCAGGGAGAGAGCAAAGAACCCATTGGGTGGAGTCGGGGGGAGGAAGCCCCTCAGAGGCCCCTGACTTCTCTGACCATTGTGCCTGTCCCTCCTCTCTTCTCTTCTGCTGCGCTCGGGCCTCTCTCAGCTATCACTTAATCAGGTAATTCTGCTGATGCCTTTCTTTCCTCCCTACTTGGCCTTCCTCTCCCCACTTAGCCTCTGTCCTTCCCATCCCTCACTCCCTTATCTCTTTTCCTTCCTTCTCCATTCTCCTGTTTTCTTTTTCCTCACCTTACCCTTGCTTCCCTCCTCTACTCCTCCTCCTGTCCTATTCTCCCTTCTTCCTCTCCTGCTTTTTCCTCCTGTCTCCCATCTCCCTCCATCCTTCTCACTTCTCCTTCGACTTCTCTCCTAGTGTGATAAAAAGAGCCCTAGAAACTTTGATTTTACCCAGCTCAGTTGGTCCCTGACTTGTCTGATCCTAGACAGATCACTTCTCTTCTTGGGAACCTCATTTTCCCCATATGTAAAATCAGGAGGTTGGACTGAATGGACTCTTAAGATTACCCTTCCAGTTCTGGTAGTCTAGACTATTTCTGTGCTCCCTCCCCTCTCCGCCTTCTCAAGGAACACTTTCTTCCTTCCCTTCTGCCTCCCTTCTGCCTCCTATCCCCCTTGGATAAGAGAATTGCACTCAGCAGGGCTGGGGGGGCTAAGGTGAGAATAAGGACAGGGGCTGAGCTGGGAAAAGGATAAAAAAGGAAAAACCACTGCTTTTGTCAATTGGAGTTCCAACTGACATCTCCTTTAGATCCCCAAAAGAGGAGAAGGCTGCCTCAGTCTCCCCACCCTGTCCCCTTTCAGGGTTCCCTTCATTTTTGTGTCCTGGACCTCTTTTGGCGGTCTGGGGAAGCCTGTGGACCCTTCTCAGTCACATTTTTAATTTCATAGAATAAATGCATAGGATTGCAAAGTAAACCAATTACATTAAAATACAGTTATCAAAATATGGTTGTTGTTTTTTAAAGTTCACAGACCCCAGATTAAAAACCACTGCCTTAGGCCCTTTCCTCGGCCAAAATGGAGGGAGCAGTGAGCCCCATGGCCCAGCCATTCAGGAGATGTGGGCTGTGCTGCATGGCAGGGGAGCTCTGGAGCTCTGTGGGATTAAAGCACAGGTGCTAATTGTAGGCTTCTTCCCAGACCAGACTTTCTACAGTGGTGGTGTCTGGTAGGCTGTGGTTGGCATTGCACTTAGCACAGTTCTAGCACAGTTCTGGAATACCCTGGACACATGGCTCAGTCTCTCCTCTCCCTCTTTCTCCCCTTCTATATGTCTCTCCTTCCCTTCTTCTCCCTCTCCTATCTCTCTCTCCCTCCTTCCTTCTCTCTTTTTTCCCCTCTTCCCTTTTCCCCTTTCCCTCTCTCTTTTTCTCCCTCTCCCCTTCACTCCCACTTCTCTGTCTCTCTCCTCCACCCCTGATATAGATTAATTTCTGCTTGCCACTCTCTCTGCTTCTCTCTCTATCAGTGATCATGGATTTCTCCCTCTCTCTTCCCCTCTGCCCATCCTATCCTCATAGTTCTCTGTCCTTCACTGTCCTGATTATAAAAGAGTTTCCAAAACTCTTTTCCAACCCCCACCCGCAATCTCCTTAACCTTACCTCTTCCTTTAGGGAGATTTTGGGTTCTGATATCAGCTCTCCCACTAACTTTCTATGTGACCATGGGCAAGTCATTTCCCTTCCTTGGCCTCAGTTCGCCCATCTGCCAAATGAGGAGGTTGCATTGGCTGATCCCCTAGATGCTTCCTCCTCTGGCATTCCAGGTGTCTGTGGCTGGGTTAGCACGGTTTAAGGGTCCTCTTGCCCTCATTCTTTTTCCCGCTCCTTCCCAGTTCACTGCCCAGCAGCCCTTGCTAGCAGGAAATGCTTCCTGCCCTCCAACCTCCATCTTTTACAATGTTGTCCAAACCTTCCCTGCCTTCAGAGGACGGGAAGGAAGGTCTGGCTCCTGCCCCTGGCTATAGCTGTATGGGGCAGGCTTCTCTATGCTAGGGGATCTCTGCCTGGGTACTTCAGATCTGTATTCTTTTAAATACTGGTCAGAGAAGCTGACATGTAAAGAGAACCCTCGTTGATAAAAAGAAGAATCACTTTCATAAAGTACTATTCCTCTAATTTGTTTTGGATGCCAAGTCAGATTTTTATATGTTGAGGGGAAGGGTCACTTGAGATGGAGCCCACTGGGATGTTCTTAGCAATACCCCTGCAAATTTATACCTACTTTTAAGCCAGAACTCACCTTCTACCCTTTTTTGTGGATAATTAATTTATAAAATGATCCATTTGATTTTTGGTGGAGAAGGAGCCTATCCCTACTCCCTGGATAAGCCATTGACTGGGAGAAGAGCCCTAGCATTCTTTGCGTCCCCATAACAATCGTCCCTTCCCCCCCTCCCCCCCAGCAAAGGATGGAACCAAAGGCCTCGCTGGTCATTTGCCTCCTTCCCCTTCTCTCTCCCTTACTCATACGTGCCCCATCTCGATACCCCCCTCCCCAGCCTCCCCTCAAAGCCATTCCTCCACCACCTCTTACTCCTTGCTTAGCTTTCCCTTAGCCATCAGAGGAACACCCTCAGCGTGGCTGGTTAATGCTTCAGACTGTAGCTCCCCTTGAAGAGCAGTTTGGGATTGTCACATTGCTTTAGCACTGGGGGTAGAAGAGAGGCAGAGGAGCACTGTCTCCCTGGTGACAAGCTCTGCTCCCCTTTCACTCTTCTGCTCCTCCCTCTTCCCCCACAAGACTGTCCTCCCTTCTTTCTCTTGGTTCCTTCTTCGCTAGCCATTAAAAGTAGATGCTGTCTGACCCCCCCCCCCCCCCCTCCATTCTAGCAGACTCCCTGTCACGATAGCCCAGCCCCACAAAGCTTGTTATAGTAGACTCCTGTTGTAGTGAACCCCAGTATAACAACCCCTTATCAAACCAGTAAGCCTCTTTTATATTTTATACAAAATACCCAATATTGGGTATAAAATACTTTTATACCCAAGTCTGGATCTAGCAAACCTTCTTGAATAATAATCCTCCAGGTTATAGAAGACTCCCTCTGACAGTGACTTTTGTTATAGCAGGGCCCTTTCAGTGTATTCTTCTTATAGTAGACCCCATGTGCTGTAGACTGTGAGTTTTAGCTCACTCCTATTACAGCCAATTCTCTGCCTAGAGACTTTTCTAATCGCATACCTCTGTTAGAGCAGACCCCTGGTGCCTAGTGCATACCTGCTGGATAGCAAATCTCTGTTACATCAGAGACCTCATAGATCAGATCACAGTTCCAAAAGGCCCCAGTTTCGGGTTGATAGTTGTTACAGTAGATCTTAGCTAGACCACATCTGTTATTGGCAATGTCTTCTGCCCTGCAGTAATCACTATTGATCCCCTTTAATAAAGACGTGTTAAAACAGATCTTCTATGCAGTGGGCCTCTTATACTGTAGCCTGTCCTAGCTGATGCCTTTGTAATAGTGATTCCTATGGTTGTATGTTATCAATAACATAGATCTCTGTAATAGCAGACTCTTTATATGAAGCCCCTATTATAGCAAGCTACTGTAGTAGTGATCGATGATATAGCATGCTTCTCTTATAGTATACCTTTCAGATACGTAATAGGCCTTTCTTAGTAGCTAGCCTTTCTTATATTCAGCCCCTATTATATAGCATGCCACTGTAATAGTGATCGCTGTTCCAATAGGTTCTTCTTATACTAGGCACCTATTGTAGCAGGCCACTCACTGTAGTAGTGATCGCTGGCATAGCAGGCCCCTTTTGTAGTATACCCTTCAAATACATAACAGGCCTTTTTTAATAGTTAGTGTTTCTTATATTAGGCCCCTATTACAGCAAGTCACTATAGTAGTGATCTCTTATAATGATTATAGATTCCCTGTAAATAGTGCCTCTATTATAGTAGGCCACTGTACAACAAGAGACCCCTGTTAATTATTAGTTCCCCTGTAATCATGACCTCTGTTAAAGCAGACCCCTTGCAAGGGTAAGGGGATAGGCTAGACATTTACAAACACAGTGTACCCCTCAGAGCGTGAGATGTATGCTGGAAGAAGCCTTGAGCTAGGGAACAGGATGCTTCGGTTCTAGACTGGGCTGTGTTATTCCATGACCTTGGTCATGGCCCTTTCTGAGCCTCAAGTTCTTTCTCTAGACCAGAAGATGACCTCTCAGGGCCCTCCTAGCTCTGCATTCTGTGTTCTGAGAAGCTTTCTAACTTTGACAGAACATGATTTATGACTCTTAGTTTCCCTCTGCTTTCTGGAATACTCTACTCCAGAGCGACTACTGTAGCTTGGGGTCTCTTTCTTGGAAAGGGAGGAAACAGCAAGACCTGAGACCCAAATGCTAAGCCCTATGATCAGGCTTCCTGAACCTGACCCTGACTGGCCCTTACTATGCAGGCAGGGCACACTGGCTCAGGGCTTAGGCCCAGGCCACTCAAAACAGTAGAGCATCACCCTCAGCCTTCTTCCCATCCATAGGTGGCGACTGGGCAGCATCCGGACCTACAACCCAGAACAGATCATGCTCAGTGCAGCTGTGCGTAGGACCAGCCGTGATGTCAAGATCATGAAAGAGAAGTTGATCTTTTCAGGTGAGCCGCGGGATCTGCCCTCTGAACCTGCTGTGGGGGAGGGATCTGGGAAAGATAAAGCTGGAGGTGGGAAATGTGGAAAAGGGGAGCAGGTACCCTATCCCAGCTTTCCTGAGAAAGGGCATCCCTTAAATCGGGGGTTCTTAATCATTTTTGTGTAATGGACCCCTTTGGCAGTCTGGTAAAACCTATGGACCCTTTCTCAGAATCATGTTTTTAAATACATAAAATAAAATCTATAATATTGCAAAGGAAACTATATTGAAATAGTTATCAGAACTTTTTTTAAAGGTCATAGACCCTAGGTTAAGAATGCCTACCATAAAGAATGTCTCTCTTTAGTAGCTGCTCCTTACCTCCACAACATAGACAGATATGTCCTAGCCGATGGACTCTATCATGGGGAAAGCCTGGTGTAGAAGTGTGTGTGTATGGGCCCATCTTTCTGAATATCCTGCCCTTTATACAGCCGTGAGTAGAACACATACTCTGAGTTGTGCCTCTGTCAACAGAGATAGGTTTGCACTATTCACACAGTCCTCAAAACCAGTCTCACACATTTTTGAGATACACAGTTCTGGAAACAGATTATATGCAAATGGCCCAGATAGACATTTCCCATAAATTCAACCAACATTTCTCATCCTGGGCTAACAAGCCCTAAGGATTTGAATTTCACAAGTCACAATGATAAAGGGGAGTGAGATGACCCTCGGGAGACCTCAGTTCTGGACCTGACTGAGCCACTGGCTGCTGGTTGTATGTGTGTCATTGGGGCAAAGTCACTTCCCTTTCTAGACCCCAGTTTCCCCATCTGTAGAATGAGCAAGTTGGAATATTTGCCCTGTGAGATTCCTTCTGTTTCTGAGCCTTCTTATTCTAGGTTCTAAGCTCCCTTCGAGCTGTGATGTTCTGTGTTCTGTGTTCTCTTCTAGCTTGAATATTTTGTGTTCTGCGTTCACAGTCACTGAATCTCAGATCTGGAAGGGACCACAGAAGGCATCTAGTCCAGCCCTTGGCTGAATCATGAATTCCACCTCTTATATTCCCAAAATCGTTCATTCAGCCTTCCTGTAACTAACCCGGGGGGATGGGGTTTCTAGGACGACTCTCCATTAGGAAGTTTTTCCTTACTTGAATTGAAATCCTCTTCAGTACCATTGATTGAAGCCCAATTCTGCTGTCTCAGCCCAAGCAAAGCAGATCTAACCCTTCTTTGATATGACAACCCTGCAGATAGTGGAGACTGCCCTCCCATCTGCCCTGAGCCTTACCACCTCCACACTGAATACCCTTGGTTCCTTAAACCCCTCCCCATGTGACATGGTTTCAAGTCCTCCGCCCATCGATGGTCTCTGGACACTCTTCAGTTTTGTAACCTTGAAATAGCATCAATGACTCCATTTTGCTTTATCTACCATTTTGTGAAATGAAGTCTCAAAGTCAACCAGCGTCTCAGTTCTTGGCTGCTGAAAGCCCTGAGCCCGGTTTGCTTTACAACCACATGCGCTGCTAAATAAATCACTTGTTTAGATGATGCTCGGTTTTATTATTTAACTGTTAACAGTTTGTTAGAGTCCTTCCTAAAAGGTGGTACCCACAACAAAATTGTTCTGGATGTGGCCTGATGAGAGCTGAGAAGAGTGGGACCCTCACTGTTTTCACTCTAGTTCTTAAGCTTTGTCGTAGACCCTTTGGGCAGTCTGGGGAAACCCCTTCTCAGAATGATGTTTTTAATTGCATAAAAATGAACTACATAGGGTTACAAAGGAAACAGATTCTATTGAAATAGAATTACCAAAATAGTGGGAAGGGAATAAACATTTATATAGCACCTACTATGTGCCAGGCACTGTGTTAAGAACTTTACAAATAGTATCTCCTTTGATCCTCACAACACTCTTCGAGGTAAGTGCTATCATTATCTTCATTATGTAGTTGAGGAAACTGAGGCAAACAGAGGTTAAATGACTTGTCCAGGGTCACACAGCTAGGCAAGTGTCTGTGGCTGGATTTGAATTCAGGTCTTCCTGACTGTGGGCACAGTGCTATATCCACTGTACTACTAGCTTCCTTAAAAATATTCATATAAGCCAGTTAATGGGCCCCAAGTGAAGACCCTTTGCTCTCGGGTCTAGACTTTCTGCTATGTCCTGTTCTCTTAGCTTCTTTGTCATATTATTGAATTACATTAGCTAAGCAGTCCATGAAAATCCCTGGCTCCTTTACATACTGACTGTAGTCCAGCTATACCTCTCCCATCCTGGACTTACTCAGTTGATTTTTTTTTTGTAAATCAGAGGGTCTCAAAGTTTAACTCAAAGCTAGCTTCTCTTTTTTTCCCCATTGGAATGATTTCTGTTTGTATTTGTAGGCTTTCTTTCTTGAGAGTTTCCCGTCCATCATGAAATGACGTACCCTATAGGCCAGAGGATCTGAGCTATCCTTTCTTCAAACCGTTGGGAATCTCTTCTTCCCAAATCTAAGATGCCTATGAATCTGTACCCCCAGCTTTCTGGTCCTCTAGCCCATACTCCAAGGAGGATTGGCTGCAATACTTCCTCTTAAGAATCCCGTCATTTCAACTTGTTTGGGAGAATTAGATCAAGAATAACAATCACTGATGCCACTCCTGCCTTCTTCTAAATCATCATTAATGCAAGTCAAAAACGTTTCCTTATGAAAAGAGGCCCAGCAAATGACTGGGGAATTGAGGTCTCCCCCACCCCCACACTGCTTCTATATCTTGTCTCTGTCCTGGTTTGGTTTTTTGGGTTTTTTTTTTTTTGGCAGGAAGCTAGGCAGGCAGTCTAAATTTGCTCCCACCATGATGCCACCTTTTTCTTCCTTCTTTAATAACAACATTGACATTTATATAGTGTTTCTAAGTTTTACAGAGCACTTCACAAAAATTCTATCATTTGAGCTATTTGACAACCCTATGAGGGAGGTATGACAGGTATTATCCAAATTTTACAGATTAGAAGACTGAGGTTCAGGGAGACTAAGTGATTCACCATGGTCACACAGCTAGTGAGCATCAGGGTAGGGTTTAAACTCTAGGTCTCTATAGACTGAAAGACCAGCAGTCTTTTTCAACATATCATCCACACCCAAAAGCTCTCTGCTATGCTCCTACTATTCCCACCATCTTCTGTTTAAAGAAAACCCTTACAGCTCTGACATTCTGTGTTCTAATGTCCCTCCTAATTCTGACATTTTATGTTCTAAGGCCCATCCCAGTTCTGACATTCTGGGCTCTAAGGACCCTCCCAGCTCTGACATTTCTGTGTTCTAATACTCCTCCCAGTTCTGACATTCTTTGTTATAAGGTCTCTGTGCTAAAGGCCCTCCCAATTCAGACATTCTGGGTTCTAAAACCCCTTTCATCCAGCTCTGACGTTCTGGCTTCTAAGGTCCCTGTCAGATCTGACATTCTGTATTCTAAGGAACTTTCCAGATACAGCATTCTATGTTCTGTCATTTTGGATTCGAGGATTCTAAGCTCCACTAAAGACCATCTTAGCAAGCCCCCAGGTCTGGTCTCTTTCATTCTACCCCACTAGGTGGCAATATGAACCATGTTCCTAGACCACCCCTCTCCCCCTATTTCAGAAGTGCTTCAGAAGGCAGTGCTGCCAGAAAAAAAAGAAGAAGAAGAAGAAGAAGGCAGTGCTGCCTTACATCCTCAAGAGTAAAAGAAGCCAGGTGATTGGCCTGAGCACGGTGTTAATGAAACCATCTCCCCTGATTCCTTAATTCTGGTCCCAGACTGAACCCTAACCCTACATTATCATTGACTAGAGAAGATAAAAGACCGTGGATCATTCTGTGCAAACCCATCTTCCTGCTGGGATCACAACTGCATTGACAAGAATGTTTTCATTAAAAAGTATTGAGACTGCCTGATCTTACTTTGTGATGCTCCAGAGTGTCTCCACCCAAAATCAACTAAAAGTGTCTTCAAACAGAAGGGAGAGTTGGGTGGGCTTGGTCCAGAATTGACACCAGCTTATAGAGAATTCCCCATTTCAACACCCTTCCCCAAAGTTGGACAGCTCAGCCTGAGGGATTAGAGGGGATGGTCCTCTTCATTGGCACCCCCAGGGTCCTGAGCTTTCCTGGCCCCTTTACCAGTATCTTTCAGTCCCCAAGCCCATTGACTAGTGAGGGAACCAGCACAGACAAATAGGGTATCATAGACCCCCAGTCAAGAAGATAAGAGCAGCCTTCTCCTGCCCCAATTTATTAATGTAGTCTATTCAAGAAATATTTACTCCCCTACTGTGTGCAGAGTACTTTGTTGGAGGAGACACAAGTTACAACAACAAACATTTATTAAGCACCTACTGTGTATAGAGAGATAATAGAAAGATTAAAGATTCATTCCCTGCCCTCGGGGAGCTCACAGTCTAGTAGGTGGGCTAAGTCCAGAGAGAACAGAAAACTAAAACACAAATAAGAATATGGTAACAGCATAAGAGGAATATAGAGTGCCAAGGTGCCAAGGAAGGAGAAATCACTTGGCAGGGGAGATTAGGGAGGCTTCCTGAAGGAGGAGGCATTGGAACTGGGTCTTGGAGCATATACAGGCTACATGAAGATAGATTATTTTTGTATTTTTCCCAGGGCCAAGTCAGTCATTCAGTCAACTGGCATTTTTTTCAGCACCTACTACGTGCCCAACGGTGTGCTGCACACCAGAGTTGCTGACTAATAAATGGTTGATAGATGAATGAATGAATTCTCATCAACTGTTTATTAAGCTCCTCCTTTCTCTCTCTCTCAACCTTACTCCCCATATCCAATGAGTTGCCAAGTCCCATCCATCCAACATCTCTCACATGTGTCCCATTCTCTGGACTCACACAGCTTCGCTCTGGTTCAGACCCTCATCACCTCTCCCCTGGACTACAGAGATTCCCAACAGGAGTCTCCACCTACAGTCTCTCCCCTCCTCACTATACCCTCTAGACAGCTGCCAAAGCAGCATCCCGAAAGCAAAAGTTTAAACAGGTGCTCACTCACTCCAGTGTCTCCCCTGTCTCCTTCTTGCCTCCAGGACAAAAGACAACCACCACTGCTTGACATTTGAAATCCTTCACCATCTGACTCCGACCTATCTTTCTAGATTGGGTTCTTATTACCTCCAGTTGATCCTGTCTGTGTCCTGTTTGTACATAGTTATTTACAGGTTGTCTTGCCCCTTGAGCTCTTGGAGAGCAGGGATTGCTTTATGCTTTTCTTGAATCTTCAGTGCCTAGAACAGTGCCTGGCGCAAAGAAGGTGCAGAATAAATGCTTATTGACTTCAATTGTTGTTGATATCACGCACCATCACATGGTCGACATTTCAGCTGAAATGAATTCTTTGCTTCCCCTGCATGGCATTCTCCCACCTCTGAGCTGTCCATGCTCTTCTCCATGCCTAGCGTGCTCTCACTCCTCACTTCTGCCTCTCCAAATCCCTATTGTTGTTGTTCAGTTGTTTCAGTTGTATCTGACCCTTCATGACCCCATTTTGGGTTTTCATGGCAGAGACACTGGAGTAGTTTGCCATTTTCTTCTCCAGCTCACTTTACAGATGAGGAAACTGAGGCAAACAGGGTTAAGTGACTTGCCCAGGGTCACCCAACTAGTAAAAGTGTCTGAGGCCAGAATGGAACTCAGGAAGATGAGTCTTCCTGATGGCCCGACCTCTGTGCGTCATGGTACCACCTAAATGCCCTTAGAGTCAGAAGACCTGAGTTCAATTCCCAACTTTATTCCTTACTCCCTGTGGGACCTTGGGCAAGTCACTTCTCTGAAGAAGCCAATTTCTTCATTGGTTAAATGTGCTGGTTGAGGAAGTGAATGTTGAAAACTAAAAGTTAATTGATTGATTGATTTTTTAAAAAAAGAAAAAATGTGCTGGTTGAATTAGACAACTCTTAAGGTCCCTTCCAGCTCTGAACCTATGAATTTATGAATACTGCAGATCTGCGAATCTGACTTTCTTCCTTGGCCCCCCTAATTCTCCATGTTACCCCTTTTCTCAAGAGAAAAGACTCTCTCTCCCTCCTCCAGTCCTCTTAATTACCTCTTGGAAATGTATGCAGGATGCACTTTTAATTTAGTTTAATCTGCGCTATTAACATTTTCTCCATCACTTTCTTAAGTCTAGACAATCAACAAAATAGTAAATTAAGCCCTGATTTGCTGAGAATTTAACAATGGACACAAGCCTGTTGGATCTGGCTCTAGCAGCCTCCTCCTGATCCTCTGTCTCCTTGCTAAGGTCTCTGTTTTCTCCTCTAAGGAGCCTCCCTTCCCCCTCTATCCCTTAAATCAATGGAGTCAAACTCAAATAGAAATCCAGTCACAAAACTATATATAAGGATCCCTGTGCGTGCATATTGACTTTGAAAACCACATTTTAGCATTATGATTTATTTCATTTTTATTTATTGTTAAACATTTCCTAATTACATTTTTATCTGGTCAGGCCTCAGTGGGGAGCAGTCAGTGTGGTTGACACCTCTGTCCTAAAGAACTCCTCTCCCTGAACACCCCTGGGGCCCCTCCCCACCACACCTACACCCACATACCCCTTCCCTTCAAGATCTCTCTATCCCCTTCCCTTCTATCCCACGACCGATGTTTCTTTCTCTCCTTGGGTGACCTTTCCCTCCATCTCCACTTCTCCCCCCCAGGCTCTCCCTGCCCCTTCCCCTCTCTCCCTCCCCAGAGCCTCTCTAGCCCTTCCCTCCTTCTGTTCTCTCCAGCATCTCTCTCTCTCTGTTTCTGTCTCTGTCTGTCTGTCTCCCTCTCTCTCTCTTCCTCCCCTCCACCTGAAATGTTCCCCTAGAAGTCTCTGGAGATAAAGGTCTGAAACAACTAATTGAGTTCTCATTTGTCCTTGGTCACAACTGGGCTCCCTGCTTCCAGACTCCTTCCCTTAGTCCAAGGCATTGTGGTGAAACAAAGAATTTAAAACAGCAAGGAGCCTTCAAGATGTAGTCTGACTGCCTCCCCCATTTTACGTATGGGATACTGAGGTCCAGAGAGATTGTAAGACTTACCCAAGATCACATAGCTCAGAAGGAGCAAAGCCAGGATTCAAACCTGGTCCGTCGGACTCCAGTCCAGGATTCCTTCCATTACATCTTCTTAATACACAGCCCTGATCACAGAATTCCTCCTCTCAGCAGCCTTCAGTGGCTCCCCTTCACCTTTCATGGTATTCAGGGCTGTTGATGGCATCTAGCCGGTCTCTCTAGACTTGTCCCTCACTATTCCCTGTCACATAATAAATTAATAACAAAAGAAGCAAGTATTTAGTGCTTTAAGGTTTGCAATTTGAGTTATTGAATGAGGATATTGGGAGGCACCTGAACAGAATCCTTGCTATAAGCTTAGCGGATAGATGTCCAGTTTAGCTAGAGCCAGAGTCTTTACCCTCCCCCACTTCACCCAGAGATTGGGTGTCTCTGACATCAGTATCAGTCTGCCTGCCTCCTCCCCAAGGCCAGGTGGAGGTGTCTTTGGCCAGGCGTTCTTCCCTGCTCCCCACTCCTTTATTTCTCATCTCTTCTGTTTCATGAGCATGTACATAACATATATTAATTACCCTTCTCCTTTCCTAACTCTCAGAAATCAGCGATGGTGTAGAGAACACGGATGAGCTCTCCATGTGTTCCGAAAATGGCTTTTCCAATGATGTCCTCACCCCTGTGGAGCCCAAGACACGCCCTGGCAGAGGAGGACGCTAACCCTGAAAGATTCAGTGTCCCCAGCCCATTCCTACCCTTCCAGCCAAGCATGGGAAGGGCCACTGGGCCCCATGGCCTGGCCTGTAAATATGTAGAAAGCCCTCTGAGAGCTGGTGGTATATGTAGGAAGTTGGAGTGCAAGGCAGAGACCAGCAGAAAGTACCCCATGCAGGTCCCCATACTGGCTCCAGTGGGGACATCAAGGTGACATGGAGAAAGAGTTGTCAAGATGCCTTCCCCAACCCCTCAGCTCTGCCTTCACCCACGTTCTCAGTTAGCACCAACCTGTTAGAGTCCTCTTTGGCCAAGCACCTCATCCCTGTATATGTTCTGGGTGGTCAGAATCAAGAGCCAAGCTGTCCTTGGCCCTGGTCATAGAGGGAGGCTACAGTCCCTATGGGAGGGAACCCTTCCTCTTAGGAGGTGCTTTGTTTCCGAACTCCTGGGAGGAGCAGAGACCACAGCCGTCACTGCCCCCAGCTGCTATGAAGATGGGGGTGGGGGCATTCAGGAACTGAGTGCTCCTTGTCAGCCCCACATGGGGGAAGCTAAGAGGAAACCCCAGACAGGACCTGACTCTTCTTTCCCCATGCCCCAGGCAGAGATGTTTCCTCAGTTAGCTCTGCCACCACAATGGAACTACAATACAAGAGGGTCCAGTAGTCAGGGCCACCTGGGACTCTTCCAAACCAGAGAGGGGAACATATGTGTGTGAGATGTCTGTCTGTCTGTGCGCATGAATGAAATTCATTTTTTTAAATTTTTAAATACGGCCTCCAAGGGTAATGGGCGCCCCCTCTGATGAGTGCTGAAACAGCTCCAATCACAATGTAAATATGGAAGCACAAGTGGTATCACTCCCTGCAGAATCACTTATTGAACAAGAAAAGAAATGCCCTGTTTCTTGTGTTCTTGTGCCATCCTGTGCCTAGCAGCAGAGGGCAGCCAGGGTGGCAGAGGGACAGGAGATCATTCCAGACAAGATCAGTTGAAGCTGGGAATGTTTAGCTTAGAAAAGAGAAGGCTTGGGGTGGGGGAAGGGTGGGAGGGAGGGAAGCAGGTGGGGATGAATAATAGTTAGCATTTATATGGTGCTTTAAGGTTGACAAGCACTTCACAAATAGGATCTCATTTGATCCTCACTACAACCCTGTGAGGTTGGTGCTATTATTATCCCATTTTACAGATGAGGAAACTGAGGCAGGCAACAGTTGTGACTTGCCCAGGGTCATCACACAGCTAGTGTCTGAGATCAGATTTGAACATAGGTATTCCTGCCTCCAGGTCCAGTGTGTCATCCACCGGGACAGCTAGCTGCCTGAATGATCCTTAGTTCACATCTCTTTAGTACTCAGCGAATCAATCAACAAGCTTTTATTAAGCACCTAGTATGTGTCACGCACTGGAATACAAAGACAAGAGTGAAACCATCAATCCCTGCCCTCAAGAAGCTTATGTTCTGAGTGGAGCCAACATTTATGTCTATGCAAAATTTAAACAAAATGAGTACAGGGTAGTTGGAGCAGTTGGGGATAGGAGAGATCAGGAAAGGCTTCATGTAGGAGGTGATCCTTGAACCCAGGTCTACTGACTCCTAATCCAGTACCCTATCTGCAGATACCTGAGGAGGGAAGAAAATGAGTTGGTGAGTTAATGGGAGAGTTGAAGGGTCTTTAAGTGCTTGAAAGGAATGGCTTCTTTCCTGACTTGAGAGGACAAGAAGCTTTTATTTCTACCACCTGCCCTCCCCTTTGGACCTTTTTCTTCCTATAGAGGTCCCTCCTGATGGGTGGAGAAAGGAGGGAGGGAATAAACATTTATTAAGCACCTACTCCGTACCAGACATAATGTTAAGTGCTTTACAAATATTACCTCATTTGGTTTGAAAGGAGCAGAGAGGATGGAATGTTTTCTTATACTCTCCAGTTCTGGTCCTGTTAGCTTTCTTTGAGATGTGTTCTTCTAGACTTATGGGTTTCCTTTTCTTCAAAGGAGATGTGACTCTGATTTCTCATCTTCCTTGGGCTAAATCCGGGTTGAGGGGAGGGGGGAGCAAAACCAGGAAAAATGCATCTCGGGGCAGAGAGCCTGGAGCTCACAATCCATCTGGAGAAGCAAGACATGCACACAGAAAACCCATTCCAGCCATTGACCGTTAGATTTTCAGGTGTCCACCCCCTCTCATCTTTGGGACAGTGTCCTTATCCAAGTTCCTAAGGTAGGTGAAGGTCTCTCTTGGGGTCTGAGTCACGCTGGCCAAGGACTAGATCTCAGGACTTCAAGGGTGAGGTGAGAGTGAGCCGTTGGTATCAAGGAATTTCTGGTGTCTCAGTCTGGAGCACAGGAGCCCTGCTTTGGTAGGATTCTTTGTTATAAGGAGTGTGTGTGTGTGTCTAAAAGACAGCAGATGGGCCTGGCCTCAGATGAGGGCCCCTGCCTGGGCAGTTATTAATTTGGCGAGTGTGCTGTGCTGCAGAAAGTACTCTTGATGGAGCGAAAAAGCCTAGATGAGCTTTTTCTCTAGGTACATAAACTGAATGAAGGCCCTGGGCCCTGCCCACCCAGGAGCTCATACTCTGACACCGGAGCTCATGTAATTCAATGGACTTACCAGTGCTGGTGATAAGAGAAAGTTCAGTCCCTGCCCCTCAGGAGGATTGCAGTTTAATGGGGCAAAAAGAACAAAATGTTTAAGTAGAACATAGGCACAATGGATGAAGTCATGGATCAAGTAAAATTTCAGAGCTGTTGTGTTGTCCTACTGCATATTATAGAAGAGGAAACAGAACCAGAGGGCAGTGGCAGGAGGTTGGCATATAGTAGGTGCTTAATAAATATTGATTGATTGATTGCCAGAACCAGGATCAGAAACCACTCCCAAGTTCGACCAGTCCTTTCCCTGTAGCTCAAATGAGAGGTGCAGGTATGAGAAACTGGAGGAGGAGCAACATTTCACCATTCCATGGACTGATGATGAAGCTTGACAGAGGTGGTGAACCCAGGATGCAGAAGGAGATGTTTTTTGGACGTGACCAACACAGGACTTTGTTTTGCTTGACTCTGCTTATTTGTTACAAGAGGGATTGTTTTGTTTGAGGTGGTGGAGATGGAAAGGAGAAAAAAATAAATTATCAATTGAAAAAATAAAAATAAATTTGAGGGTAAACCTGAAAAGGTAAACCAACCCATATACAGTCAGACATTCATCGGCTTGTGTGTGCCAATCCTCTACTGTGGGGTGGCGGGAGACAGGAGGAGCATATCCTCGGCTTCCCCAAGGGGGTCCAGCTGGGGCAAGGAGACTTTCATTGAGGAAAGGACCAGAAAGGTCCTAGAGATTGGCTAGTCCAACTCAATTCATTTTGAAAGAAGGAAACAGACCAGGGGAAGGGAAGGGAATTGTGGTCACCCTGCTAGCTAGTCAATGGTAGAAAAGCGAGAATCAATAACAAAACCAGGACTTGAAAACTTCAGGGCCAATGGTGCCTTTGCTGCTTTCCAGATAGTCACATTTCCCAGTCTTTGAAGGGTTGTATGAGGGAAATGGAACCAGCATGGGGAGAGAAGCCATATTGGTTATTGAACCTGGTGAAGAAAAGATTTACAAGCAACACCTGAGCTCTGTGTTCAACTGTCTAACAGGATAGATTCTTCGTGATCTCAGAGGGAAGAACCAGGGCCATTAAGGAGTGGTGAAGATGTATTCTGTATGATCCCAGATAACTGGGGAAAGGGATACATGGTACACAGAGATAAATCAACAAGCATTTATTAAGTGCTTACTAAGGTACTGAGCTAAAATGCTAAGGATACAAATACTGGTAGAGAGAGACAGTCCCTGCCCTCAAGAACCTTACATTCTAGTGGGGAAACAAAGGGAAACTCGGTGGAGGTGGGGGCAGGGCAGAGAAAGTCCTGAGAGGAATAAGGTAAGTTTCAACTCAATCAGAAGTTTCTGTGGCACAATAGCTATCTTATGAAGTAGTAAGCTCATCATAGATCATTCCAGGTCCAAGCAGGGGTTGGATGACCCAGTCAAGGAGACTATAAAAGGAGATTTCAGCACAGGGAGGGAGGTTGGTCTAAATGGTCCCCTAGCTGTTTCTCCTGCAGGTGGGAGGTGAGAGAGAAGGATTCTGGGCACTTCAATGGCTCTTAACCTGCACTGAGGGAAGACTTCCTCCAAATTTTTAAGTGAGAGGATTTCCAAAAACATGGGAACTTTAAACTTCCTGGAGCCTTGACTCTAACTGTAGTATTGGGTCTCGGTCTAGCTTTGGATCTGTCCCCAAATACCACCCAGCTCCCAGGGGCCCTGGGGACCTAGTGGTTGGAGATAAGAGATGGAAGGATCCCAGCCCTATCTTAGGTCTCCATTGAAGAGCGGGGCTCAGCACTGCCCAGTTTCCCAGGAGCCAGCTGAGGGTAGCACACATTTTAAAATAAATCCATTTGACTAAAGACAGTTGAAGAGCCAAGTTTAATCCCCTCATTTTACTATTGGGGAAACTGAAATTTGGAGAGATTAAGATTACCTGAAGTCAAATAAATCAAATAACCTGAAGTCAAATAAATATACCTCAGAGCAGGGGTTTAAACCCAGGTCTGTTTCAAGTCCAGGGCATTTTCCAACACCCTCCCCTTTCCTCCTCCCCTCTGCCTTCCTTCTTTCATTTTTCCTGTGCTATGCTTTCTGCTCCCCAATCACAGAACTACAATAAGAGGATGGATTTGGAATCAAAGGATTTGAGTTCAAATCCTGATTCTTGCCATTTACTAGCTATATGACCTTGAGCTAGTCACTCACCTTTCTGTACTTCAGTTTTGTCATCTAGGAGAGACCTTGGATGTCATCTAATGCCTTATCATTTTTTTAAGCCAAGGATCATATTTGCCTTACGATCATAAAATTTAGAGCTGGAAGGGACCTTAGAAACCACCCTCTCCTTATTTTACAGAAAAAGAAACTGAGGTTCAAAAAGGTGACTGGATCTATCAAAGATCACATAGGACACACACCATAGCATGTCATCTCCCTATGGCAGGACTCTTTCCACAGCCCATTCTCACCATTCTTTCCCCTAATTCCAAAGGTCTTTTCCTATTATTCTCCCTCACCACCTTCCCCAGCCTCCCTTGCTCTCCCAGGATCAGCTCAGGGTTCTGGGATTGGGAGTGGTATGGGGAGCTTCTGCTTTGTTCCTCATGGCTGTGTCCCAGAGGGAGGCTTGGAATTGGTCAGCAACCTTCTCCTCTGTCTACACATAGGGACAGACACAGATACAAATGTGATTCTACAAATATGTACAAACAGGAAGTTAAATACAGACATGGCTTTAGTATCATAATTTCCAGTTGGACCTCAGAGGACCTGTCCAACTTCCTTATTTTACAGAGGAGGAAACAGGCAGAGGCTAAATAAGTTGCCCAGAGTCACAAATCTAGTAAGCATTGGAGGCTACATTTGAATTCAGGTCTTCCTCCAGGTCCAGGACTCTACCCCCTGTGCCACCTAGCTGCCCATCATCTCCATGGTGATGATTTTTTTTTTTTTGCTTTGGCAATTGGGGTTAAGTGACTTGCCCAGGGTTACACAGCTAGTAAGTGTCAAATTTGAACTCAGGTCCTCCTGACTCCAAGGCCAGACCTCTATCCACTGCACCAGATGGTGATGATTCTTATATCCATTTATCCAGTCCTAACCCCCAGACTTGCATCTCCAACTGCCCATTTGAAATCTTGAACTAGGTGCCCCATAAACGATTTACACTTAACATGTCCAAAACAATTCATTATCTTTTCCCTGAAACCCTTCCCTCTCCCTAACTTCCCTATTACAGCCAAAGGCACCACTAACCTCTGTCACCCAGACTTGAAATCCTAGGTATCCTTAACTCATTCTCTCTCCTCCCCTGCCCCAGACCCAATCTGTGGCCAAGTCATGCTGATTTTACCTTCATAAAATCTCTTGTCCACCTATGCCCCTTTCTTCTGACACTACCACCATCCTAGGGCAGACTCCCATCATCTCACACCTGAACTACCTTTTGCTTAATCTCCCTGCCTCAGGTTCTCTGCTCACTCCAATCCACCCTCCACTCAGCTGTGAAATAAATCTTCCTAAAGTTCAAGTGTGACCCACACACACACACACACACACACACACACACACACACACACACTCCAGTGCCTGCTTATTATCGCCAGCTATACAAATCTGTTACTTGCCATTCAAAGCCCTTCATAACCTGAATTCCTCCATATCGAATCTTCTGATGCATCACACCCCTCTTGGGACTCTGCTATTAAATGACTACCCTTCTTGCTTTTCCTGGAACGAGACACTCCATCTCTACACGGTGCGTTTTCGCCGGTTGTTCTCAAAGCCTGAAACACTCCATACTCATCTCCCTTCTTCTGATTTCCATCAAGTCCCAGCTAAAATTTTAAAATCCCATCTTCTGTAAAAATGTCTTTCCCCATCCTCAATCGTAGTACCTTTCCCTCAGAGACTACCCCCAATTTATCTGGTAAATATCTTGTTTGTGTATAGTTGTTTGTCTCTCCCTTTAGACTGGGATCCTTGAGAAAAGAGACTTTTTTTTTTATTCGCTCCAGTGTCGAGAACTCAGTAGATGCTTAATAAATGCATATTCACTGGCGCGCGCACACAGACGCAGATCTCCACATAGAGTCACAGTGACAAACGCAACCATGACCATAGCGATACAGGATCTCAGTCACCCAGAGATACACACTCATATACACAGAATCGCACACTGAGGGATACAATCATACGCATAATCACAGTAACAAACACAGCCACGTGCACGCCAACTCACACGAGCCCCTTCAGGTCTCCAGAATGGAACAAAAGCTCTTTCCCCGCCCCTCTCCTCCGCTCCCCGGGATTCTCTCCCTTTTCCCCTCCCCCTTGAGGCTATGAGGCTTTGTCCTCCCCTCACTCACAGCCCAGACTGAGAGGGCTGTAGTGCGTGGGCGGACTGGGCCGGGCTTGGGCAGAGGTGTGAGAACGAGCGGGCGGCGCTCCTGAGAGACAAGCCAGGTGAACTCCAGGTAGGTCCTGTGCGTCCCAGCTGAGCCGGGGCAGAGGTTGACAGGTCGGCTGGGTGACTCTGCCTGTGTCCGCTTGTTTGGGTGTCCCCAGTGTGTGTGAATCTTTCTTTGCATCTGTGTGTTCTCCTGTGTGCCTGTGTTTCTGTGCAGGTGTCTGTCCCTACAGGACATAGAGTTCTGAACTTAGCCTTTAAAGAAGACACACGTTCTACCCCAGCCCTGACACTTGTGAAGATGTCAGCTTCTGGGTGTCAGTTTCTTGATCTGAAAAATAAGAGGATCGGGTTAGAGATCTCTAAGGTCCCTTCCAGATCTAAATCTGTGATCCCGCCCAGGCACCTAGCATAGTAAGTGCTTGTTAACTGTGTGTGTGTCCCAGAATTAGTATGTTTCCATTTGTTTTTTTCTCCTGTATGTGTCTTGAAGTTCACTGAGGGGCAGTGACAAGCTGGAGGCATCCAGAGGAAGTCAAACCAAGATGAGGAGGGGACAGAGGAAGATCATAGGAGCATCAGTTGATTGAACAGGCATATTTAAAGCCTAGGGAAGAAAAGGCTTGGGAAATGGGATCAGTGTCTTCAAGACAGGGCTGACAGGGCTGAGTGAGCAGATTTTTTTTCTACTCATCCCTTGAAGGCAGAACTTAGAGTGCTGGGGGTGAAGTTACTATATGTCAGATTTCTACTTACATTAAGGTGTTGTCCCAATCAGAGCTGACCCACAATTGACTATCAGATCATAGCTTTAGAGCTGGGAAGCATCTTAGAGGCTTTTGAACCCAATATTATTTTACAGATAAGAAACTAAGGTAAAGTGACTTGACCAGGGTCACACAGCTAGTGCCTGAGGCAGGTCTTGAACCTGTCTCCCTGACTCCAGTGCCCTATCCACTATGCCATGCTGCCTTTCCAATGAGCTTCAGAAGGCCATAAGCTCCCAGTCATGGGAGATGCCCAAGAAGTTTAAGGTTCCTGAACTCGGAGGGAGATCGGCTCCTCTCAGCAATCTTCTTCAACTGAGGCCAGCCCCCTCGTACCCCCAGCCATGAGGTTGGGAGACTAGGCTGATCTTGGACAGGACTCTGGTTTGAGTGATCTGGAGAGAGAGAAGGGAAGCTGAGATGCTGCCAGTGGAGCCTTCTTCCTCCTCTCATAACCAGAACAGTTGAGTTGGTGGGGAGGAGGAAGCAATGTCTAAAATATAATGACAGTATGGCCTGGTAGATAAAATGCTCTCAGAAGACTTGAGTTCAAATCTCATCTTTGACATTTACTATCTCTGTGACCTGGGCAAGTTATTTAACCTCTCTGACCTTCAGTTTTCTCCTCTGTAAAATGGGTTGAATCAGAAGACCTCTGAGGTCCCTCTCAGTTCTACATCTTGGATCCTATGGTGCTACCCCCGTGCTGAGGAAGACAGGAGATAGAGGTCATTAAGAGAGGGGGATGGAGAGGCGGAGTGTCTAAGGGGAGATGAGGCAGGAGAGGCCTATGCACCAAATGATGAACTCATTGGGAAGGACAAAGAGCACACTGGAGGTCTGGAGGTAACAGCCTCAAGGACCTGCACTGGGTCCCAAACTGAGTGAACCTGAAAGAGGAGGTGGGTGGCTGTTGACTAATGGTGGCAAGTAGGGGGAGGGGGGTGTCTGAAAGTGGCCCTGGGGCTAAGGCATATGCCAGCTCCTCCTGCTGGCCCTGACAGTCATGAGACAGAAGAAAAGGAGCCAAAAGCCTTAGAGAAGATGTCAGAAGACGTAGGAATAAGACATTTCAATGAGCCCCAGAAACTTGAAGGAATGTACAAAGGAAGAGGTCTAGGATGAAGGGAGTTGAACAACAGAAGAGAGGGGCCACCGAGGAAAGGGAGGGCCGAGGAGGATGGGTGCTTGGGAGGGCCAGGGCTGAATGTACCATCTGGGGAGGAGGTGGTAGTGATTGGTGGTGATGGCTGATCGCAGTGATCCCAGACACCCTGAGGAATCAGTCTTTGGACCAGGAAACAGATCAGGAAGAACCTACCCAAATGGGTGGCCAGGTCCCAGAAGATGGGTATGGTTCTACGCAGTCCTATACTGGTTCTAGCTCTGATCCTTCCATTCCATTCCTACCTCAGTATTTTACAGATAAAGAAACTGAAGCCCAAAGAGTGTGCCTTGCACACAGGCTGCCTCCTCTTTCTTTTTCCCCCTTGCACATTCTGTCCCTCCATTCCGGTTGAGGCTACAGAGAGAGAAGCAGTCCAAGACTTGGATATTTTACTAATCCACAGGATTATTTAGGTCTGGGAAACAGATGCCCCCCTCATTTGACAGGTGAGGAAACAAAGCCCTACAGAAGGGAAATGATTTTCCTGAGGTCATGTGCTAGCAAATGTCAGAGCTGAGACCAGAACTCCTCATTCCCAGTTCATTTCTCTTATATCAGGTCATCTTAAAATAAAAATAACTCTCATTTTCATATGTGTTGCAGTCTATACACCACTTTCCTCACTGAGGTCCTATGAAGTAGAGAGTGCAAGAATGACCGACCATACAAGATCTTTGTTGTTGAGTCAGTTCAGTCATATCTGACTCTTTGTGACCCCATTTGGAGTTTTCTTGGCAAAGATACTGAAATGGTTTGCCATTTCCTTCTCCAGCTCACTTTACAGATAAGGAAACTGAGGCAAACAGGGTTAAATAACTTGTCCAGGGTCTTACAGCTAGTAAGTGTCTGAGGCTGGATTTGAACTCAGGAAGATGAGTCTTCCTGACTCCAGGCCCAGAATTCTATCCACTAAGACACCTAGCTGCCCCATGCAAGATCAAGAAAGGGTCAAACCCTCTATGAACAAAGGAGGGTACCTAGGAATGTGAGAGGACTAGAAACTATGCCATAGGAGGAGAAGTTTGAAGGAACTGAGAATATTTAGACCAGAGATGACACTAATAACTGTCAGTCAATAAACATTTTTTAAATGTCTACTATGTGCCAGGCGCTATTCTAAATGCTGGCCTCATATAGAGAGAGACTTCTGGGTTATGTTTTGAGAGAAGATAAAAATCTTTTCAGTGGAGGGGAGAGGGAAGGTGTGCATTCCAAACATGGCAGCAGCCTATGAAAGGGCTAAAGGTGGGAGATGGATATGCAGAGCATGGGCTAATAAGCCCCATTTTCCGAGAAGGCATGAAGGGGAAGAATATGGAATGTGGAATATGGAATAAGACTGGGGAGGGAGGTGGGAGCCGGGTTGTGGAGGGCCCTCCAATGCCAAGCTGAGGATTTTGTATTTTATTCTAGGGAGGGAAGATTTTTGAGTAGGGCAGTGCTGTGATCAGATCCGTGTTTTCAGAGTATGAATTTGGCAGCTCTGTGGAGGATAGATTTGGAAAGGGGAGAGGTAGAAGCTGAGAAGCTGATTACAAGGCTACTACAATAATCCAAGTGAGAGGCAAAGAGGCAATGAGGGTAAAAGCTACGTCAGTGGAGAGCAGGGGACAGAATGGGCATCTTTGCTTGGTTCCCCATCATCTAGAACCTTGCCAGGCACAGAATAGACATTAAATTAATGTTTGTTGGCTTGGGTTGAATGGAAGTGTGTGATCACTTTTTGTAAGCGAATACTCGCATAGTCAAGGCACAGGGCCTTGAGCTGGACCCTGAAAGAGGGGGTCACAACCCACTTCATCTCCTTTGCCGTCCCTCCTTCAAGCCTTTGAAATATTGAGGAGAAAAGTAATTTTTCACTTGTTTATTTTTAAGAAAACAGGATGCCTGAGAACCCTACCAATAAGAAAACAGAACCTTGCTCAGACCATCCACCCCGGGCTGTGCCCTGTGTTAGCTCCGACCGCATCCTGCAAACATTCAATGTGTCCCAGCTCCGAGACACCCTCATGAACGTGGTCTTGAGGGCTGGCGACTCTGACTTTCCTTGTCACCGGGCGGCCTTGTCAGCTGGTAGCACCTACTTCCGGGCCCTATTTGCTGGTGGTGGGCCCCAGGAGGACGTGATTCCCCTACCTCAAGCCTCCCCGGGATTCCTGGGCCTGTTCCTGGACCACCTCTACGGGGCTGGCGTGAGCCTGCTGGAGGAGGAAGCAGCTGCTCTGCTGGCCCTGTCTGACCTGCTGGGGGTGATTCCACTTCGGGAGGCCTGTGCCAACTTCCTGGAGGGCCGGCTTGGACCAGAGAATTGCCTGGCTTTTCTCAGGCTGGCTCAGACCTTCTCTCTGCCCTCCCTGGCAGAGGGGAGCCGCCGGGTGCTATGCCAGGCATTTCCAGAAGTCTCTTTCCAGCCTGAGTTCCTGGAGCTGGAGCTGGCCCAGGTGGCTGAGCTGCTGGCTGATGAGAGCCTTGCGGTTGCTAGAGAGGAGACTGTGTTTGAGGCTGCCATGCGCTGGGTGCGCCATGATCCTCCTGCCAGATGCGGACAGCTACCATATCTCTTAGAGCGGGTCCGGCTTCCCCTACTGGCCCCAGCCTACTTCCTGGAGAAGGTAGAGACTGATGAGATGATTCAGGCCAGCCGTGAGTGCCACCCACTTCTGCTGGAGGCCCGCCAATGCTTCATCCTCGGGAGGGAGGGCAGCTCATGGAGGGCAACCCCCAGGAGGTAGGGGGGTCCTTCAGTCCCCCCAGAACCAAAGGGCAGTGCTAGGGTATCTGGGGGACACATGGCTCCTGCCCTGGGGAACCCTGGGATTGAGTAAAATCAACAGATGTATCAATCAGTGAAACTGAGAACCAGTAAAAATTAGGAGGGTGGTTGATAGACCCGTGGAATCAAATGGACCAATATTTGGTAGACTCAAGGAAAGATCATCAGAATTAGTGGTTAGGGGTCCGTGGAGATGAGGGAGGGGGAAAGCCAGGATGGAGAGGGGCTATAGAGTGGAGCTCAGCATGATTTTTTAAAACAGTATTTTATTTCCAATCACATGTAAAGACAATTTTTAATATTAATTTTTTATAAAATTTTGGAGCTCAGCATGATTAATGGTCAGTGATCTGAAAGATCACTCCTTGAGAAATCAGAGTGTTCAATGGCTAGTATCTGAATGGTCAGTGGGACCAGTGGTCAGTGGGATGGGATCAGTGGCTTAGGGATCAGATAGGTTGGTCATCATTAAACTGAAGAGGCCATCCAGATAAAGGTCAATGGAATTAATATTCAGCGATAGCCTAAAAAATCAGTGGGACTTGGATTAGTGGCCTGAGGGGACAATCCCCAGGTGGGTAAATGAGATTAGTGATCTTTCCTGGGAGGGAAGTTATCAGTACTCTTGAGGGATCACTGGGATGCATGCAAGTCAGTTGCCAAGGGGCGAGATTAATGGTGGAGAGAAAGGGGGTCGGCAGCCTGAAAGATCAGTGGCATTCCTGGTCCCTTCCTGAGCAGCTGGCTCCCTCCCTCCCCCCCCCCCCCCCTCCTGGTACTAGGTTTATGGACGTGGCCGAAGTGATTGTGGTGGTTGGTGGCTGCGACAGGACAGGGCTCCTGACACTCCCCTTCGCCGGTGCCTATCATCCCTGGAGCCACCAGTGGAAGACGCTGCCTAGTGTACCTGGCTGCACCAAATCTGAGTTTGCCATGTGCACCATGAAGAACGATGTCTACCTCTCAGGTGAGGGCAGGTGCCAGCCCAGGACCCGTCCCAACCCTGCTTGGATTGGCTGAGAGCCTAGGGACAGAGGCTTCTTCCAGCCTTCAAGCAAGTGTCTCCTTTCCACCAATGAGAGAGCCTAAAATAACTGGGTTCAGTTTCATCCTCTCCTCCTGCTCCACTGCTAGCCCCCACCTCCCCATCCAGAATGTACCATTTAGAGCTAAAAATAAGCCTGGAGATAATGTAGGCCAATCCCCCAATTTACAGATAAGGAGACTGAGGTCCAGAGAAGGGATGAGATTTGTCTTATATAGGAAAGCAGTGGCTAATCCAAGAGGGGAATTATGCCACTTACTGGCATGATCTATATGGACTGTGAGACCTTGAGCAAGTCCCTTCTGTTCCCTGGCCCTGAATCAACCCATCTCACCAGGGGGTGAGGTTGAACGAGATGATCTCATCTCACCACTTCCTGCTCCACCACTCCAAGATCGGAGGTCCACCCGAGCTCTGACATTCTCTTTTCTGAGATCTCGTCTATCACCAACATTATGTTTTCTGTTCTAAGATCCCTTCCAGGTCAGACATTCTCTGTTCCATATTCTAAGGTCTTTTCTGTCTCCGACATTCTATGGTTCACTCTCCTCAGGTGGCCACATCCACAGCCGGGACCTCTGGATGTTCCTATCCCAGCTGCAGACTTGGGTCAGGGCAGCCTCCCTGAACGAGGGCAGGTGGAGGCACAAGATGACTGTCCTGCAAGGGCGGGTAGGTGGGCCCCGCCATCTGGGTCGCCAACCCTCTTGGGTCTCTGAGGTTCCCGGAGCTGCCCCTTAGAAAGTTACATCCCAAGGCTGGACTCATCCAGAAGGCTCCAAGTCCAAAGAGCCCCACAGATCTAGGGGGTGTATGAGGCTGGTCACAACATGGCAGGGACAACAACACTAAGGCCAGAGGAGTGGGCTGACTGGGAGAATGAGATAATATTTGTAAAAGCACCTAGCACAGTGCCTGGCAAATAGTAAGCACTTCATAAATACTTATTCCCTGCTCTTCCCTCCCAAGGCCCACTGGAAACCACCCTGGTGGTAAAATGGGAATAGACTAGCCCTTACTTCCCAGGGTACTTGTGAGGATCGTATGAGATAATATTTGTAAAGCGCTTTGCTGACCTTACAATGCTATGTTAATGCTAGCTAGAGATCCAAGGAAAAGACTGGCCTGGCCAGAGCTAGCTATTATTACTGTTATCTCTCCCCTTATTAATAAACCCAAGAAATGCTCTCATGCTCTCAATCCAAAAGAGTCACCGTCTGTGCCCCCAAGGATGTATAATTTAATCAGGGGAGAGAACATGTGCATATATAAGCACATATAAAACACATGCGAAGCAGACACAAGCTAACCTTGGATGGGAAGGCCCCAGATCTTTAGAATTTGTGGAGAGAATCTTTTTACTCTTCACTGCTTTCAAAACCTTTCCTGATTCCCAAGCTCCTATTCCAGGTCCCTGAACCTGCTTGATGCCTGCATTATACCTTATCTCTAATTATCCTCCCCTTTTGGTTGCTGCCTCCAAAGCTGTATGCCCTAGCCTGCCATCTGTTCCTGCTCCCCCTTCTGCCCCCCATCTCCACGCAGTGGAGATGGTTCATTTCTAAGGCTGATTTATAAAGGAAAGGTAATATGAAGATTTGTAAATTGTGAGGTCATTTGAGGTATAGGGCCAGAATCTACTCAGTTCTACACTAAATGGATGAAAACTTCCCAAGATATTCTCTGGAGTTAACAATTCCCAGGCCTGCATCTCCCTCCTTTCTGGATCCATGTGAAATTCAATAGAAACATAACCAGGGTAGGGTGTTTGGCACTTTGTACCAGGGAGTTGATACACCTTGGGCAGTTAGAGACCTCTGAGCTGAGCACATAGTTAGCGATAAGTAGTTAAATTAGGAAACTACCCAGGGAATTCCCCAGCAGCCTCTTTCTGCTTCCCCCCCCCCCAGATAAGCCCCCTCCTCACCTGCCCTTTGGCATTTTCTTCAGTAACAGCCTCTCAGTGTCCCAGGGTCTCCATGGCTCCCCCCCCAAAAAATACCCCAAAACAACTGAATTAGGATCATGTTATATGCTGCTTACACCCAGGACAAAAATTTCTAGTTACAACTCTAGACTTTAGACCTAAACAGCCCCATGCCTATTTATAATTGGTGCTAGATCAAACTCATTGGTTCAGGCTATAGTTCCCTGTTACTTTTTTTTTTTAAATCCCATTAGGAATCCTCTGGATGCTGTGGCATCCTGCTCCCATTTCTACCTAATCCTTACCTATTTGCCTCCCCTACTCCCTCACCTCCCCCCCAAAAGAAACCCACAAGGGAAAGAAAAAGAAACACAAACAGGGTTCCCATTACTCTAGAGATAGAACGTTACCATTCTGAAAGTACACTGCAGACTCACAGATCTTTAGGAAACACAAGAGACTTTAACTTCCTCTTTATTTTACAGAGGAGGAAACTGAGTCCCCAAGAAGGGAAGAGACTTGTCCAAAGTCACAATACTGCCAAGTGAGGAATTTGAACCCAGGTCTTTGGACTTGAAGTCCAGCATTCCTTCCATTAAGCCTCACTGATCTCATAAAGATCTATGTCCTGGGAACATTAGAGATTTCTGATTGTTGTCTGGAGTGGTGAGGAAGGACTTCCTAAAGGCTGTGGGATTTGACCTGGACCTTAAAGGGAGGATAACATTAAGTGGGTAGAGGAGGAGAAGGGCATGGAAGAGAAGGGAAGGGAAAGAAGAAGGGGAGACGTGGAAGAGACCCAGGAAACGATTAGGGGGCCAGAGCAGAGGCTTCATAGAGCAGGGAAGTGTTGAGAGATCAGGCTGCAGAGGTAGGTTGAGACCAGGTAAGTTGGAAAGCCACAAATCAGAGCTCAGGAGTTTGGACGTACCATGTGGGCAAGACATCAACAATGACCACTTGGTCCTCTGGTACCCCTCTGTCTCCCAGCTTTATGCCGTGGGAGGCTTTGATGGTGTCCGCCGCCTGGGGAGCGTGGAGTGCTATGACCCCTTCTCCAACACCTGGGCCCCCGTGGCCCCGCTCCTGGAGGCTGTGAGCTCGGCAGCTGTGGTGGCCTGCCGCAAGAAGCTCTATGTGATTGGAGGTGCTGTGGACGACAGCGCCAACACAGACCAGGTAAGCCAAGGAAAGGAGTGGGCGTGGGGAAGGCGGGAGGTAGAGGGAATGAGGGGGGAGGACAACTTTCCTTTGGAGCCTCTTTTGCCCAGGCGGCGGAGTCACCGCTATCTATTGGAGGGCGATTCTGAGATTCCCGGTTCCAGGTAGGTATCCTCTTCCCTCCTGACCAATACAAGGTCCTTGTGCTGAGTCTAGTCCGACAACTCTTGGTTCAATTCCACTAAACAGATCCAAAGCTAACATTTTTGAAGTATTTACCATATGCTTCATCTGCTGAGAGACAGACTTGGATAAGACTCATTTCTTGCCATCAGGAAGCTCCACATCTAGTAGGAAGGTTATGTACACATTACCCAGAGTTATAATTCAAAAATAGAATGTGATAAAAACATAAGGGAGGGGGACAGCTAGGTGGTGCAGTGGATAGAGCAACCAGCCTTGGAGTCCGGAGGACCTAAATTCAAATCTGGCCTTGGACACTTACTATGTCGCTGCCCTTAATTTGGCTTTCATTTGAGTGGAGCACAGAATACAGGAAGAAAGCAGAGGCTTAAAAGGGAAGTTGAGACTAGGATGAAGATGACTTTGAATGCCAGCCCAAGGAGTTTGGACTTAGTCCTGCAGGCAGTGAGAACCCACTGAAGTCTTCTGAGCAAACAGAAGGACATTGTCAGACGTCAGGATCAGGAAGATGCCTCTGGTGGCTACAGGAGGGATGGGGTGAAGTGGAAAGAGACTGGAGGCAGGAACACTAATTAGGAGGCTATTGCAATAGTCTGAGAAGAGATGAAGTTCAGAAGGAGGACGATCAGTGTAGGAATGGAGAAGGGGGGATGCATTTGAGAAAGGTGGTGATGGATCCATAAGTCTTCGGTAGAGCTCAATTCCAGCTCTGATAATCTATTCTAGGGCTCCTTCTAGCTCGAAAAATCTCCAACTCTATCCAGGGGTTCTTAACTTTTTTTGTATCATTGACCCTTTGGTAATCTAGCAAAACCTATGGGGCCCTTTTCAGAATTTTGTTTTTAAATGCATAAATGAAGTATGTAGAATTACAAAGGAAATCATTCCATTAAAATAGTTTTTTTTTTTTGTTCAGTCATATCTGACTCTTTGTGACTCCATTTGGGCTTTCCTTGGCAGAGATACTGGTATGGTTTGCCATTTCCTTCTCCAGCTCATTTTATAGATGAGGAACTGAGGCGAATGGGTTAAGTGACTTGCCCAGAGTCACACAGCTAATAAGTGTCTGAGGCCAGATTTGAACTCAGGAAGATGAAATTTCCTGATTCCAGGCTGGGCGCTCTATCCACTGCACCACCTAGCTTCCCTAAAATAGACTTATCAACATATTTTAAAAACGAGTTCACTGGACCCCATGTATGATGTGTGTAAGAACTCATGTGTGTATAAATAAACTCCCCAGCTTTCTATGCAAGGTTGTAGTATTACACTGTAGCTTACATTTATTATTACTATGAATAATAATAATAATAGGGATAACAAATAATAGCTCAAATTTATATAGGGCTTTAAGGTATGCAAAGCATTTTTCATTTGTATGTAGACAAAGGTGGTGTGTGACTGGGAGGGCAAAAGCCCTGGCCTCTCATCTCCATCCGTCTTTCTGGAGCTTCCAGCATCAGGAGAATCCATCTCCTCCCTGACCCTGCTGGCCTCCTCCCCCAGGTGCAGTGCTTTGATCCCGGAGAAGACAAATGGAGCCTCCTTTCTCCAGCCCCCTTCACCCAGAGATGCATAGAAGCTGTGGCCTTGGATGACATCATCTACGTAGTGGGGGGTCTCCTGAGCAAGATCTTCAGTTATGATCCACGCAGAGATCTCTGGGCAGAAGCAGCTTCACTCCCTGGGCCCCTGGTAAGGAGGGGGCCAGTGTTCCTTCTGGGCTCCTTTTGAGGATGATGGGAGAGAAATAGAAGCCCCAAAGGGACTAGGTAATTCCTGATATTGTAAGGGCCTAAGATCCCTCCCAATTCAGACATTCTGTGTTCTAAGGCAGGGCTCTTAAAATGGAATTCACAGACCATGGATAGATAGATAGATGTCAGGGAGTCCATAACTTTGGATAGGGAAAAATGTTACATCTTTATTTCAGTGAAATTTGTTTTCTTTGTAATGCTATGAATTTTCCTTTATGCATTTACAAACATTATTCTTTTTTTTTTTATGGCAATTGGGGTTAAGTGACTTGCCCAGGGTCACACAGTTAGTAAGTGTCAAGTGTTTGGTCTGAGTCCAGATTTGAACTAAGGTCCTTCTGACTTTAGGGCCGGTGCTCTATCCACTGTGCCACCTAGTTGCCCCCCAAAACATTATTCTTAAAAGGGGTCTATAGGTTTCACTAAACTGCCAAAAGGGTCCATGACAAACAAACATTAACAAACTCTGTTCTTATGTCCCTCCCAGCTCTGATATTCAACATTCAAAGGTCCTTCCCAACTCTGACCTTCCATGTCTTAATGTGTCTTCTAGGACTGACATTCTACAGAATTCTAAACCTCTTTCCTTTTTAGAGTTTATACTTTTCAAAGCATTTTCTCATCTACAGTCTCATTTGACTTTCCCTAAAATCTTGTGAGGGAGTCCACTCAGTGGTCACAATCCCCATTTAACAGAGGGAGAAAACTGATGGCCAGTTTTCAAAGTCAAAGAGGGTAGCTGACTTTCCCAGTCATACAGTGTGAGGCAGCTAGGTGGCTCAGTGGATAGAGCACTGGGTCTGGAGTCAGGAAGACCTGAGTTCAAATGTGACCTCAGACACTTACTAGCTGTGTAACCCTGTTTGCCTTAATTCACTGGAGAAGGAAATGGCAAACCACTCCAGTGTCTTAGCCAAGAAAACCCAATGGATGGTATGAGTCTGTGGACTCGTGAGTCAGACATAACTCAACGACAAGAGTACATTGGAGAACTCTTGACTTTGCCTGACTTTGATTCTGAGTTGGCTGCCTGGTTCCTCCAAAGGTCAAAGCAGAGGACAGATGGCATCAATAGTTTGACAAGGGGCAGGATGAAGGGTTTGGAGCTTCTAGGAGGATTTTCTCCGCTTTTGCAATGTTATGTTAAATATATATAGAATTATAGAAAATTTTAAAGCTGGGAGGTGGGGAGGGGACCTTATAGAGCAACAAATCCAGCAAATCCATCATTTTACAGAAGAAACTGAGGCCCAGAGAGGGGGAGTGATTTGCTGAGTAACACAGCTGATAAGTGGGAGGGCTGGGACTGTCCGTGCATGAATGTTCATGGAATTCTGAGATTTTATGATTCTGTGATGGTGATATGATGCTGATGTTCTACAATGATAACTCCGACTCTCTCATTTCAAAATTCTACCCTTCTGCAGCTGGCCTGGCTAGGTGGGGGTAAGGGAAGTGCTAAGTCTGAACACGTCTGTCTCTTGGCTTTCCAGGAGAGCTGTGGAGTGACCGTTTGTGGCAGGAGAATTTATGTCCTCGGTGGTCGAGACTCAAGAGGAGAAGGCACAGATAAGACCTTCACCTTTGACCCACTGAGTGGGCATTTGGAAAACCAACAGCCCCTGCAGCGATGCACCAGTGCCCATGGCTGTGTCACCATCCTTCAGCACCTGGGCCAGGGACAGACCTACCCCAATGGGCAGGGTAGGCCCAGCTGAGCCCAGAGCTTCGGGATAGACGCCTGGCTGCAAAGCAACCAAGACTAAGGCCACCCAGGCTTCCTGCCTCTACTCCTGTGAGGTCTCTGTGTACAAAAATCCAAATAACTTATTTTTCCCTTTTCTTACAGAAATAAGACCTGATTTTAGTTCCACTCATTTACGCTGGCAAGTGTATTATTCCTGACTGCAAACAGACCCTGTAGTATTTCACTCCTTACCTCCAAAAAAAGAGCCTTAATTCCTTACTTTTACATGGTGCTTTAAGGTTTATTCTAAAGCACTATAAATGTTTGAGCTGTTATTATTACAAAATGTTTTACAGTTTTGTAAAGGCTCTCCCATCTGTTTCTTAGAGCATCTTTTCTGAACTTCTTTTCTCTGATCTCACTCCCCAGTATATTTTGATTGTCAGGGTTCAGAGCTGGAAGGGACTGTAGAGATCATCTTGGCCCTTTTTTCATTTTATAAATGAGGAAACTGAAGCCCAGAAAAAATAAGTCAATTGCCAGAGCAAAATGGTAGAACTAAAAGCCAGGTTTTCTCAGTCACCAATCTCAGAGCTAGACCATAATTCAGGAAACATCCATGAATCTTTTATGTTCAAGAAACTAAGGAAGATTAAAAAAAAAAGACAAACAAGTAGATTTTTTAAATTATTTTAGTTTTCAACATTCACTTCCACAAGATTTTGAGTTCCAAATCTTCTCCCCATTTTGTCCCTCCCCCCACCCCAAGATGGTGTGCATTCTGCATATCCTTTCCCCTGATCTGCCCCCCTCCTTCTCTTATCCCCTTCCCCTTCTATTTTCCTGTAGGGCAGAATTAGATTTTTTTTTTTTAAAATAAAGGTGGTAGTTTGAATGTGGTCTCTAAATGTGATGCTATATGCAAAGAGCCCTGGGCTGGGAACCTCAAGACGTTCCTTGGAATTACTGCATGACCTATATGCCCTGGACCTGGGTTTCCTCCTCTTTAAAATGAATGGGTGGGACTAAATGATTTCTAAGGCCCCTCCCAGCTCTGACCTTCCATGTTCTAAGGCCCCTGCCAGCTCTGACATTCCCTGTTCTAAGGACCTTCCCAGCCCTGACATTCCATGTTCTAAGGTCCCTCCCAGCTCTGACATTCCCTGTTCTAAGGCCCCTGCCAGCTCTGACATTCCGTGTTCTAAGGCCCCTCCCAGCCCTGACATTCCATGTTCTAAGGCCCCTCCCAGCCCTGACATTCCATGTTCTAAGGTCCCTCCCAGCTCTGACATTCCCTGTTCTAAGGCCCCTGCCAGCTCTGACATTCCCTGTTCTAAGGCCCCTCCTAGCCCTGAAATTCCATGTTCTAAGGTCCCTCCCAGCTTTGACATTCTATGTTCTAAGCTCCCTCCCAGTTCTGACATTCCCTGTTCTAAGGCCGTTTCCAGCTCTAACATTCCATGTTCTAAGGTCCCTTGCAGCTCTAACAGTCTACATACTAAGAGCAGTTCTAACTCTCGGTGTTCTATGATGTGGGAGGAGCCAAATGGATTTTATAATCCCCTAGTCATTTGCATCCCAGGAGCTGACAGAGCGAGGCTGGTCTTGGTGATCTTTTCTCTAACATTCTACCCCCACTCCTCATTTGCACATAGATTACTTTTTAAAGGCAAAATGTTTTTCATTGAGCTCTGATGAGAAGCATGGTAGCCCCATTAGGGTTCTCCTGCACCTTCCTTTGCCCTCAGCCCCCCTGGAAGCACTAGTGCTGAGGCTTCCCCAGCTGGGGCCAGGCTCATCAAAAACATTGTTTTCCAGCTGAGCCTGGGGTCCAAACTGATTAACCAGGATTATAGGCACTGGGACCATCTGGAAGCCGCTGATAATGACAGAGGAGGCTGCCCTGTCCCCCCGTTCCCCCCATCCCATCACAGCAATCCCTAGGATCACGCTGGTAAAGGAGAGTCAGCCAGGAAGCATCAGGGATACAGGGGATCAGGAATGAGACACGCCAACATGAACATTCCCCACCCCCCCCAATCCATCCCTTCAACCTGACTGCAAAAGCCCAGGCAAATCAAGATGAATTCTTCCCTAAAAACAATGAGCATCTTAATGTTTAGTTGGCAGTGTTCTCTGCGTAGGGAGCTGTGTACTGTGGAGGGGTGATTGATAGAAAGGGGATAGCCACTGGCCTTAGGGAAGCCCCTGATTTGGAAGTGAGGGGAGAAAGAAGACAGGTAAGCACATCTTCTGCCGGTGTTAAATGCCCAGACTGATCCATCGTGAACAAGCACCTTTTCTCCCTGATCAAAATATCATTCTGACAAGTGAGTGAGAAACGTGAATAGAATAGCTTGGAGGGAAATGAGTAAGAGGAGAGAAGCAGCATAAGCCCTAAACTCAGATCCAGTAGATGAGACCTGGACAGTCAATCTAACTCTGCT
Source organism: Vombatus ursinus (assembly GCF_900497805.2). Taxonomy (NCBI): domain Eukaryota; kingdom Metazoa; phylum Chordata; class Mammalia; order Diprotodontia; family Vombatidae; genus Vombatus; species Vombatus ursinus. The sequence continues at coordinate 22,585,946 of NW_020945437.1, forward strand.
GCTGTAGGACTTTGAGAAAGTGGAGGAAGAGAGGCTTCATTTCTGTGAGCCTCATTTTCCTCCTCTGTCCTATGAAGACATTGGATTAGATCAGAGATTCTAAACCAGGGATATATGAACTAGGGCTCACTGGACCTCATGATAATGGGTTTCTTTTGTCCTACAATGGATTTTATTTTATTTTGCATTTAAAAACATGTTCTGAGGAGGGGTCTCTGCGCTTTACCAGACTACTGCCAACGTGATCCAGGACACAAAAAAAAATCAAAAAGCCTCTGGACTAAATGACCCTTAATGTTCCTTTTAGTTCTCAGTACCTATGATTCAGAGTAGGTATTTGTGGCCAGAGCAGAGGGTACCAGCTGCGGCCATTTGCTGTGGGGACCCTAATGAGCACGTGCCATTCTATCTGATTCCCTGTCAAGAGGGCTCGAGCCAGGCTCTGGGGACACTTTTCAGAAAAGGAGCCTAGGAAATAATGGAGGGGAAAGTGCCATCCAAGTGTTGGGGTTACAACCGAGAAGCCAAATCAGTGTCCAAGGAATTAGGACATTAGAACTAGAGAAGCCCAAAGATCCCCTAAGTCATAGGATCATAGACCACTGAATCAAACCCCCTCATTTTCAGATGAGAAAATTAAGGCACAGAGAGTAAGTGACTTTTCCAGAGTCACACAGGTTGTGGGTGCCCAGGTCTTCCTGACTCCAAGCCCTGTGCTCTATCCACTACAACACCCTGACTCTCTAAATCCAAATTTCTCAACTTACATAATAGGAATTTGAAGCTGAGAGAGGCACTACTATACATGGGGAAAGAGTGCTGAAAAGAGTACTATACATGGGGAAAGTCAGAGGAACTGAGTTCAAGCTCTGTCTCCATTAATTTCTATCAGTATGACCTTAGATAAGTCATTGAATATCTCTAGCCTCAGTTTCCTCACCTGCAAAATGAGAGTCTTGGACTAGAACAGGGGCCCTTAAACTTTTCTGTGCCTTTAGGCAGTCTGGAGAAACCTGTGCTGTCCTCAGAATCATGTTTTTATATGTATAAATAAGAAACCAATTATACTCAAATACAATTATCAAAATATTTTTAAAATAAGTTTATGTTAATCCCTGAACTAGATCATCTCTATGGTTCTCCTTCCTAGACCACACAGTAAATCAGTGGCAGAGTTGGGTCAAGGCCCCAAGTCTTTTAACATCCATTACAGGTCTCTTTCCCTCACCTACGACTCAAGAAAACACGGGGAGCCATCCTCCGAGGCTCTATGAATGCAGATGGGTACGTTTGACAGTTATAATCTCCCCCTGTCAGCCAGCCCTCCGTTCCCTGTGCCCAGGAAAGGGCACAAAAACCTCCATACTCAACTCCAGATTGGGAGGGGGGAGCCCCGCCCAGGCAGAAGCAATATGGAACTAAAGGAGAGTGATTCCAGATAGGCAATTTACCCAGCAGGTGAGCCCCACACTTAACAAAGCTTTCCCTCACACAAAGACCTCGAAGAGGTCTGAGGGCTCGTCTGGATGCAGGGCGGAGGGCGGGCCGGAGAAGGAACAAGATGAATACATTACAACCTCCCCCTCCTCCTCTGGCAGAGACAAAGACGTCTGCTTGATTCACAGCTCTTTCAGCTAAGCTTGGCTTCAAATTGAGGAGTTAATTTCCAGGGGCACAGTTGGAGAAGGGAGGGGACCCAATTTCACTCTGAATTATCCTAAACCCACTCCACCTCCACTGACATACCTTTTCTGTAGGGCACATTGACCTTCTGTGATCACCCAGGAAACAGCCCTCGGCATTAACAAATTGCAAAAAGGTTTTACTGTCCAGGACTGGCAAAGACATGTGTTTTCTCCTCAATAAAATGGGGATGGTAAACTATGCTCTGCCTACAGGATGGGGCTATTGTAAGTAACACTGAGATAATGGATGGGAAAACACTCTTCCCCCACATCCGGCACCTACTAGCCCTGTCCTCGGCGGCTGGTGCTGAATAGCTTTATTGAATCTGCTCAGCATTGTAATAGGCATTAGGGGAGAGAGGGATTGGGGAGTAGTAGGAATTTTCCTCTCTCAAATCTTAAAATACTCCCCCCACACTTCTCCCTCCTTCCTCCTCCTCATCTTCCTCTTCTCTCTCTCTGTCACCCCTTCACTCTCAAATTCCCATGTGCCTATAAAACATGCTTCTGCCTCCCCAGTGCTTTAAAAATAAAAAAATAAAAGCCATCCCTTGACTTTGCTACCCCATCCAGCTACAATCCCAGCTTTCTCTTGTCACAGCTAAATTTCTGGAAAATGCCACTTACCAGCTGTGTGACCCTGGGCAAACCTCATAACCTCAAAGTGCCCCAGGCAACTAAAAGGTGACAATTGGCACCGATGAAATCACAGATTCAATTGGAAAAAAAAAAAGTTGTCTCTACTACTTGCTTTCACTCTACATGACCCACTCTCTTCTTTCACAAGTCTACCAAAAACCAGTCACTAATGATATTAACCAGTAAATCCAATGACATTTTCCTGACTCCCCCTTCCCCTAATCTCTTTGCAAGACTGAACACTGTGACCACCTGCTTTCATTTCAGACATTTATTAAGCACCTACTATGGGATATGAAGATGAAAAGTAGTTTCTTCCCACAAAATTTAGTCTAGTTGGAGGAGATATGAATAGGAATAGACAAAACTATACAAAAGAAGAATTGGATTAAGTACACAGATGTCAGAGAGGTCTTAGAATCAAGGGGAGGAAACTTAACTTCTGGGTTTGGGGCAAAGGGAAAGGTGCCTCCAAGGCAAGACTTGAGCCCGGTGAGAGGCTGTGTATGAGGTGCAGCCTGCCTAAGAGAGGAGGGGCTTATGATCAGAAAGTTGCTCATTAGGGCAAAGGTTTCAGAACTTTTTTTTTGTCATAGACCCCATTGGTGATCTAGTAAAACCTATGGACCCCTTCTCAGAATTAAATAACAAAATCTGTAAGATTCTATGGATTCATAGAATCCATTGGTTTTCATAGGAAACCAATTGTGTTGAAATTTAGTTGTTAAATTTTAAAAAAATTAATGGCCCCCAGGTTGGTAAAAGACTTCTCTGAGTAAGTTTCAGAAACTTGTGAAAGTTGAGGTAGGAGGAAAGGCATAGATCGGGCTAATACAATTTAATAAACATTTATTAAGCACCCACTGTGGGCAGAGTAACGTACTAAGGAGGGATGTGGTCCCTGTCCTTGTGGAGACAAATATAGAGGAAAAAAGCAGAGCACCAAGGACAGAACCTTGGAGGATAAAGAAACAGTGAAGGAGACAGAGATGAAACAGGTAAAGAGTAAGGTAAAATGAACTAGGAACATTTGGGAAGGCAAGGGAGAAAAACATCTAGAAGGCATTCTTCTGTCACTACCGCTGTATTTTGTTTGTCCTCTACATCATTGGTTCTCAAAGTGTAATTCACGGACCCTTTGGGGATCTCTAAAACCCCTTCGGGGGTCTGTGAAGTCAAAACTATTTTCATAATAATACTAAGACATTTACATTCCTAACATAGTAAATATTGATAGCCATCATCCACATAAACTCTCTAGTGGGGTCCTCGATAATTTTTAAGAATATAAAGGGAGGCATGTAGGTAGTGTAATGGATAGAACGGAGTCAAAAGGACCTGAGTTCAAATCTCTAAGACACTTACTAGCTGGGAGACCTTGGGCAAGTCACTTAACCCCATTTGCCTCAGTTTCCTCATCTGTAAAAAGAGCTGGAGAAGGAAACGGCAAACCACTCCAGTATCTTTGCCAAGAAAACCCCAAATGGGATCACAAAGAGTCAGACACGACTGAATAACAAAATTAGGGGGTTTGTACTAGATCATCTCTGAGGTCTTTTCAAACTCCAGACCTACTACCCTACTGTTCCTTATCTTCTCATGTATTCTAGATTCCAGGTAAACCAGACCACCAGCTGTTCCTCAGTTTCTTCCTGTACTCTGCACTCTTCTTCCTCCCAACCCCTCACTTCTTATGGCAGGAAAAGATCCTTACCAATTCTCTCCCGATTGAAATCCTTCCCCTCCTTGTTTAAGGCCAAGGTCAGGTGCTGCCTAGGAGGCAGTGGGCCAGGAATGCACAGTGTTCAGTGTTGCACAGAGCGGGGTAATCAGGAACATGACTTTGGATTTACTGATTAGTAAGTCACTAGTGAACAGTTTGGGGTAGACCAGTTTTTGGGGAAGACCTTTTCAACATAGTGGGGTCTGCTGGAACTTAGGATCTGCTGCCATAATCTTAGATCATACAGTATGAAGTATTTGCACTGATGAAAAATCCAAAGGGTCTTTAATAGCACACTTCACCTTAGCAAGAGCTAATCTCTCCCCAGATGGCTCAGCAGCTGATGACAGACAGTGATAAGCAATTGAGGTAATTGGAATGTTAGAAGGAATCATATACATAAGGCATTAACCTTATCTATCCCCACACTAGACTGTAAGGATGAGGTTGAACTCAATGGCCCTTCTAGCTCTAAACCAGTTGTTGTAGTGGTTGTTGTTATTGTTCACTGCTACTATACTACTACTACTAGTCTACTACTACTACTACTACCACCAATGATTGATTCACTGTGACTCCCTGGCTTCAATCCTCAACCTAAACGCAGTGTTGTCTGACAGAGACTTATTGATAGTAGGTCCATTCCCACTGCTGAAACAGGAGGATGGAGGAGTGGGGCATGGCAGGTGTTGGCTCTTTGAGAAGCAGGGATGTGTTCCCCACTCCCAACGCCAAGGGAGATAAGCAACTGCTTCTGGCTATCTCTCACTTTGGATTGCAGAATGGCTGAGATTAGGGGAGGCTTCAGAAATACAGGCTCCTAGATCTGGATCTGGAAGGGACTTCGCAGGTCAGCTTGGTCCAAATCTCTCATTTTTCAGATGAGAAAACTGAGGCCCAGAGAAACAAAGTGATTTGTCCAAGGTTACACAAGTAAGAAGTATCAGGAGCAGAATTTAAACCTAGAACCATTGCTCTTTCCATTGTATGAGATAGGATTTGAACCCAGGTCCTCTGTCTATAGAGTCAGGATTCTCTCTAATGAACCAAATTATGGGCTAACTGGGTACCTTTCAACTTCTTTAACAGGTGGGAACATGGACAATCAGAAAGCACAGTGAATTGGCCAAAAGCACAGTTAAGGGACAGAGATGAGGCTTACCTCTGGGTCAAGCATCCTATGAAGGATGACCAGGGTGATTTGGGTCCTGGAGACTAGGCCACAGAACAGGGGGGGGGGATTTTAGGCTTAGGAGAGATCTGTCTTCAAGATTACCAGGTGCTTGGTTGTAAATGGCAAAGCTGGGTGTAGTGGGGATGAAGTGGCAAAGGGGCAGAGCTCAGCTTGATTGAAGAAAGCATCCAAAACGTGAATGAGGCTACCTTTAAAGGAGATGAGATCCTCTCCATGGAAGGGCTTCAAAAGGAGGCTGCTCTTTCTGCACCGCCCCCCCCCCCCACCAAGTGTTATTGTTAATAATGATCTTTTTTTTTTAACATCAATATGATTTCCCAGTGATCTCCATTCCCACAAAGAAAACCCTCCCTTGCAACACAGTCAAACCTAGTGATTAACATATTGACCATGTCTGAAAATGCCTGCATCTTTAGGCATCTCTGGTGCATCTCTTGAGAGGCAGGAGACATGATTTCCACCCCCCCACCCCTCCCGACCCCCCAGTCCTCTGAAGTCATGAAGAGTCACTATTGCACCAAGTTCTAAAGTCTGAATGTTGTCTTCTCTTACATCACTGTAGTCATTCCAAGATTTTTCTCTTGGCCCTGCCTACTTCATTGTTAGTTCACACAAGCTGAATGACCACTTGTTGGCAATGTGGCATGAAGAAATGCTGTTCAAGCATGGATTAGACTAGATGATCTGAAGTATGCCTTTCAAATTTTTTTTTAAACTGGTTATTTTTATGGAGGTAATTCTTCATTATCTCACTGTGTTTCAGCCCTCCCAACAATTATTTTCAAACAAATGTCTCTTTAACCAAACAAAAGGTGACCTCTGCTCCACCCCCTAAAGTACCAATACAGCTGTTGGTTATTGTCTAAAAGGCCAGCACTTCCCTATGCCACCCTGGGAATAAAGTCCCATTTCTAGCCAAGCACCAAAGTCAGACAGAATGGTGAGTTTAAGAATTTATTCTATTGTGGTTCAGTCATTTTAGTTGTCTGACTCTGTTACCTCATCTGGGGTTTTCTTAGCAAAGATACTGGAGTGGTTTGCCATTTCCTCCTCTAGCCCATTTTTATAGATGAGGAAACTGAGGCAAACAGGGTTAAGTGACTTGCCCAGGGTCACACAGCTAGTAAATGTCTAAGGCTGGATTTGAATTCAGGAAGATGAGTGTTCCAGACTCCAGGCCTGCCACTCTATCCACTGTGCCACCTAGCTGCCCCTAACCATTTAGTGTGGAGGAGCTCTAATGATTGGGAAGGGAAGCCATGATGTACAACTGAAGTCACTAGGTATTTGTTGAATAACTGGGCAAGGGAATAAATAATGCAGTGGGATAAAGTACTGGATCTGTAGTTAAAGACCTGGGTTCAAAACCTGGCTCTGCCACTTACTATCCAAATAAGTCAATTTTCTTCTCCAGCACTTAATTTCACCATCTATAGAAGAGGGGCGTGGTCTTGGCAGTATATTTTAGTACAAGGGTTCTTAGCCTTTTTTGTACTATAGATTCTCAAAGTCCAGGAAAGTCTACAGACCCTTTCTCAAAATAATATTTTTCAATGCATGAAATACAAAAGATCCCAAAAGAAAGCAACTACATTGAAATAGAATTACCAAAACATTTAGACATTTTTTTCCACAGACCCTAGGTTAAGAATCCTTTTTTTTAGTGGAGTACTAGACCTGAAATCAGAAAGACTTAGATTCCTATCTTACCTTTGACACTTAACTAGTTGGGTAACTGGAGCCAAGTCACTTCGTGTTTCATAGAGGATTCCTTCTGAGAAAGGAAGAATGGTTGCAGAGGTGTCAGCCTGTATTGGCAGGAGTTTCTGCACCTGGAATTTCCCTATACCAATGAAATCACTGGTCTTATCTACACTTACTTCCAATGAATTGCATACTTCAAGTCAATATATGAATGGCAATTACTACTATTTTAAATCACCAGAACCGGTAGGGACTGTAGACATTTATTCCAACAATCTCATTTTGAGGAAACTCTGGGAAGCTACTGCTCCCTGGTGGATAACTCGGGAGTACACCATAACCCACTCAGTTCTCTTTCCGGGGCCTATTTCAAGTCACTACTCCACCTACTGAGAGAGTACTAACATTTGAACATTTCAGTTAGGCCTCAATGTACTTAAAATTCAGAACCACAGAATACCAGGAATGGGAAGGACTTTAGAGATCCTCTACCCACCCTCACACCCCCTCCTCCCATCCCCAATCAAAGGGCTGATAATTCAATCAACATGGAAGCTGTGGGCCTGAGGCAGAGCTGTCTCTACTAATGAGGGACAACCACAAGTAGTTTCAATACTAATGAAGCAGCAGCAGGGCCAAAGTTGAAAGGAACCGCAGCTGTAGATGCTTCTGGTGACGAAAGAGAAGTCCAGTGCTGTAAACGCCCATCAATGTTGCATAGGAATGATCTGTGAACCAAGGCAAGCTAGATGTGGTCCAACAGGTGATAGACAGTTTAAACAACAGTATCTTAGGTGTCAGATGGGATGGGAATGGATGAATTTAATTCAAGTGATCATTACATATACTACTGTGGGCAAGAATCCTTTAGAAGAAATGAGTAGCCCTCATAGTCGATAAAGGTGAGAAAAGTAGTACTTTTGGTATGTTAAAAACAACAGAATATGTTTAAATCCACAGCAAACCACTCAACATCACAGTAATGTCTATGCTCCATCCACTGATGCTTAAGAGGCGGAAGCTGATCAGTTCTATGAAGACCTTTATCTTCTAGAAATAACCAACAACAGAGGTCACATTTGTCATAAGGGAATGGAATGCATGCTAATAGGAAATCAAAAGACAAATGGAATAACAGGCAAGTTTGGCCGTGGAGTACAAAATGAAGTAGGGCAAAGATTAGTTTTGTCAAGATAACTCACTGGTCATAGCAAACATTCTTTTTCAACAACCCACAAGATGACACTACACAAGGATCTGTCACCAAATGCTCAAAACAGAACTACAGACAGAAGTTCACAATATAACACAAGAGACAGCAACAAAAAACACTCCAAAGAAAAAAAGCAAGAAAGCAAAATGGCTTGTCTAATGAGGTTTTACAAATACCTGAGAGAAAAAGGAAAGGAGAAAGGGAAAGACATCCAACTTAATGCAGAATTCAATAGCAAGGAGAGAAGCTTTCCTTAAATGAGCAATGCAAAGTAGAAAAAAAAACAGGACAGGAAAGACGAGATCTCTTAAGAAAATCAGGAATACTAAGGGAATGTTTTAGGCAAAAATGGACATAAAATATAAAAATGGCAGGGACTTAACAGAAGCAAAAGAGATTAAATATACATAAGATTTTAACATCACTGATAATCACAATATTGTAGTTACTGATCTAGAGCCAGACATCTTGGAGAATGAAATCAAATGGGTCTCAGGACATTGCGAACAATAAGGCTAGTAAAGGTGACAGAATTCCAACTGAGCTTTTTAAAATCCTCAAGGATGAGGATGTTAAAAGTGCTGTATCAATATACCAGTAAATCTGGAAAACTTGACAGTGTCCATTGTATTGGAAAAGTGGAATTTACATCAGAATCCTGTAAGGGAAATGCTAAAGAATGTTAATTATCAAACAAGTGTGTTCATTTTACATGGCAGCAAGGTTATGCTTAAGATTCTGCAAACTAGGGATGCCCATCAATTGGGGAATGGCTGAATAAGTTGTATATGAACATAATGGAATACTACTGGAATCTGAATGCAGATTGAAGCATACTATTTTCTTTTTTCCTTTCTCATGGTTTTTCCCATTTGTTCTGATTCTTTTACACGACTAATGTGGAAACAGCAATCAGGATTGCTTGCTGTCTTAGAGAAGGAGAAAAAAATTTGGAAGTCAAAATTTTATAAAAGTGAATGTTGAAAACTATCTTTACATGTAACTAGAAAAAATAAAATACTAGGGGCAGCGGATAAAACACCAGCCCTGGAGTCAGGAGGACCTGAGTTCTCATATGGTCTCTGACACATAACACCAGCTGTGTGGCCCTGGGCAAGGAAAAAAAAAAACAAAAAAAACAAAATAATAAAATAAAATACTATTAAATGAAAAAGATTCTACAAGCTACACTTCAGCAATATGGGAACTTAGAATTACCAGAAACACTGGTTTTTAGAGAGGCAGAGCAACCTGAGACCAAATTACCAACATTTGCTGGATTATGGAGAAAACAAGGGAGTTCCCTTGGGCAGCTAGGTGGCACAGTAGTTAGAGATCCCAGGCCTGGAGTTCAAATCCAGCCCTAGACATTTTACTACCTGTGATCCCGGGCAAACCACTTAACCTTGATTGCTCTGGTTTCTTCATTTGCAAAATGAGCTGCAGATGGAAATGGCAAACCATTCCAGTTACCTTTGAGAAGACCCCAAATTGGGTCATTTCTTACTGGTAATATGCCCACATTTAAAAAATACAATAATCAGAGTGTTTGTTTTTAAAAAGATTTTATTAAAGATCTTTACAGAAGAGCTTCGGGCACACCATTCCAGGTGTCACAGAGTCCTTGAAACCAAAATAAGACAAAAGTTAGATCAAGGCAGCAATGCTGAAGTCTAGAAGTTGGTTGTTATCTTTGGATATGAGAGGTGAGGGAGAAGGAAAAGCCGGTTACCAGTTTCTGATCTCCACATCTCTCATACCTGTCCCCGTCATTTCCACTGCTATCACTACACATCAGATCCTCATTACCAACCCACTGGCCTAGTCTTCCCATCACCAGAATAATTTATGCATAAATCTAGTCATATCACTAGTCTGCTCAAGCTTCAGAGGTTTCCTATTGCCTACTAGATCAAGTTCAAATTCTCCTGCTTGGCATTCTCGGCTATATAATTCAAGTTTACTCCTCTGCCCACCAGACCTCTGCTATTCCTGCCTTTGCCATAGCTCTTGAGGTCTGCAATGTCTCCCCACCTACCACTTTTGTCTGAATTCCCAGGCCAACTCAAAAGTCACATCATGTATGCAGCCTTTCAAGACCCCCCCCCAATAAAAACCTACCATCTTGACCCCCACGTGGCATTTTTTTTCCCCCTTCCTTGTTTTTTTTCCCCCCCCCCCCCCACTAGTTGACAGACTTAAGGTCTAGTACTTACAGGCTCCCTCACTCCCCCACCCCTCAATCTTGAACTAGCTGATTTATACCATTTCTTCAAGATATTCAATCAATTCAATCCCCTTTGCCAACATCCCAGTGGCCTGATTTCTTAAACCTGATGAAGATCTAGTCAACTTATCTACTTCCAGGCCTTTACTCTACTTCACACTAGCCCCTGATTGGAGGCAGGGAGGGACTATTATCTTTTTTTATAGATAAGGAAACTGAGGCAGAGGGGAAAAGAGCTGCTCAAATTTGTAAAAGATTAACACTGCCTGAATGAGAACCTCCTAGATCAATATTTTCTCTGTCCTAGGAGGAGAAAACAAGAAGCTGTAATGAATTATAAGTGACAGACAGCTACAAAGAAAATCTGGGCTAGACTATCACATCTTCTGGCAGGGGTGGGTTGGTGGACCTGATCCTCTCATTCTGGACCATGTCTAGTGAGGTACTATTGAGTACACAAGTTCCTCTGGGGAAACAAGGAACAAAATGGCTTGAAAGCCAGAGGGGACCTAAATAAAGCTAGCCCCAACTCCCTAGAAAGGGTGATTCACTCAAAGCCATACAGGGAGAGTTGGTAGAACTGGGGCTTGAAAGCAAGTGTGCTGGTCCAGAGGTCTTCCCATACATCAAACCTGCCTCCCTCAAATACCTGAAGGGCTAGAAAGGGGAAGGAGTAGACATTCTCTACAGCTCCAAAGAACTAGGATAACTGGCTGAAAATAAAAGGAAAGCAGAGTGTTTTCAACTGAACATTTATTAATTCATATATGCAAGACAGACAAATAAAAGGTGACAGCAAAGTTTTCAACACAGTATGGTTAAGAGACATGCATACAAATATCTACTGACACAGACAGAATAGGATAAGGTAAGAGGACAGGTTTATTGAAGGCTTCAGTGAAAGATGTTAAAGGTGTTAAAAAGATTTCCATTGGTGGGGATAGCAAAGAGTTCACCAGAACAGCTTGAGCAAAAGCACAAGGAAAGGAGGAAAACTAGACAGTGATAGTTCACTTTGACCCAAACACGAGAGGTGGGATTTAGGCTCCGCTTCAGAGCGTCTGAGCAATCAGAAATGCTCCAAAATGGTAGCCACTCACCGTTGGGAATTAGAGCGTATCACTTGACATACACGTAGAGGGTGGACAGCAAAGTGGGGAAGGCAGGGGGAGTGTGATGCTGAGCAAGTCACTTCCTCTCTAAGCCCATTTCCTGCTCTATAAATTGGGTCACCTCTCTGGTCTCTCTTGCTGGCCCTACTATTCCATGTTCTATGGGCCCCTTTCAAGCCATTGATACTTGTACCATCCAACAAAGCTAAGAGCTGCATTTCAGAAGTCTTGCTTTCTGTCGCTAGCCCAATATTAAGAGCTGAGACACTTCAATTTCCCAGTGCCTCAAATGGACTAAGTTCCTACCCTGCCTCCTTCACAGGACTATGGTGCAGATCACAAGGCAATGGACATAAACCCATTTCGAAAAGTCGCACTTTTCAGTGGGTATGTTAGGCAAAATGACCTCTCTGGTTGCTAGCAACTAAGAAACATTCCATGGGAAAAGACCCAAGGCAGAACAAGCCTCTGAGGATTAAACATTAAACAGATACACACACTCTTAGCATTTCTTTTTTTAAACACAAGGCAAAACAATTCCTAGCTAACTGCTTCCACCCAAAGGCAATTCTACAGACTGACCTGTTATGCAGTGGGCACTGGCTGGGGCATAGCTGGTTGCTCTGCCTTCCCACTCTTCTGCTCGGAGATGGGGGTGGTAGGAAGAATCTCATCTTTGGGCTCTACGATGCTCACGTGGTCAGGCAGGGGCTTCTTAGGGCCAATCTTGCCACTTGGGTCCCAGGGCAACATGATTTTGACTTTAATTCCCAATACACCTGAATGGCACCAAGGTTAAATATGAAGTGGCTTCATTTATGTAGCCTGAGACAAAGATCTGACAGAATCTAGTAACTTTCTGGTACAGAAAAGCTCTTTGGCCCCTTCTCAGACAAATGCCTCTAGTTCAACCAAAGACAAGACACTTTTGCAAAGGCCCCCATGTACAGTGACACAAAACATGCCAGTGCCAGGGGACTCAGAGCAGGATGTGTCCTTTCTGACTCGTCATCTTTGTCATCACTGAAGGAATTCCAGCAGCCTTCGGGTACTTTAGAGTCCTGGAGGTGGGGTGCTGACCCAGGCTCCCAACCCAGCCATTTCCCTTCCTGAATTCACTTCCTCAGGGCATAAGCTATCTGCTGCAACACCAAGTTGCACCCAAGTTTTTGCAGTGGCTCACCCTGTCTGAGGAGGACGTGGCGCACAGCTGTGTCGACGTAGTAGTTGACGGGGTCTCCACTGTGGATCATCAGGCCATCCACAAACTTCATGGACTTGGCCCTCTGGCCTCTGAGCTTACCAGATACCACCACCTCACATCCCTTTGCTCCACTCTCCATAATGAATCGGAGGACACCATAGCAGGCCCTTCAGGGGCAGAGGAAAAAGGATTGTCATCTAACAATATACTAATTATTTGGGAAGAGTTGGGGGTGGGGTGGGGGAAGGACTGGGGGACCTCAACAACACTTATTCATTTTAATAGATACAAGACCCAATCAGCATTAGGGAAGGGAAAGAAGTTCTGCAAGCCTCAGCTGAGTTGACTTCCCTGTTAACATAAAAAACACTCAAGACATACAAGCAAATCACAAGAAATAACTCCTAATGCTGGAAAAATTCTTAGGTCTTCTGGCCCCCTATTGGCACATCTTACTGATGGGAGAAACTGAGGTACAGAAAAGCAACTTGCCTGAGGTTAAAGAGCTGGTAAATAGCAGACCCAGGTCTTTTAGGCACCCACTATGCCAAGCAGCCTCCAGATAATTAATGCTACATCTGGATCAAACGATAGGTAGAACACACTTTTGATAAGGGCCCTGGACTACACAATAGTATAAGGTAACAGGAGCTAACCTCTGACTTGGCACTGCCCCATACCAGAACGTATCCCAGGCATGAGGTGTTAAAGACCATACATAATCCCCCCAACTCCATTTCCAAGGACTGGCTTGAATTCTTCTAGCCTGGGACATTCACAAACTGTTACCAAGGCATGATGGAGCCCAGCTATGAGCTCTCCATGTTGGAGATAACAGCTGTTCATGAAATCAAAGGTCCTCAAAGAGATAATAATAGCTCCCTAGGTTATGAATTCTGCTCACAACAACCCTATGAGGCAGACTGTACAAATAAGTCCTATTGGACTGAGCAACTTACCTACGCACAGCAAGACCTCCCAGGAGTTTGTAACGCAGGGACTCAGCCTGGGCAATAGCACAGAGACCTCTGGTGGCCACCTTCTCAGCATACAGCTTTAAAAGAACAAAACAATGATCCCGAATGCAAACCTTGTTAAGACTCTGCAAATGACAAGATTCTTCTCTTCTCATGTGTGATATCTGTATCAATACATGCCATGATAATATTTTTAAAAGTTCAATTAAATATTTAATTAGAGATGGCCGTAAGCTTAAAAAAATCTACCCAAGGTTACTGTTCTGCTTGGCCTCCAAAGACCAAAAACAAACCAAACTGGCAAGTTCCAAATTCCATATTGCTTCTCCCTCTAGAAATAAGGAACTAAAACTCCCTGCTCCCCCCGGGTCCATCTCATAGCTTTGTAAGGAACCTCATTGTTCTGCGCTTCAACAGGCCAAGACCTTCAAAGTAACTTCCAGACCTCAGTCTTAATTTGGCCAACAGAAGCCACAAAGAACCAATCTACCTCTTCCTTTCAGATATTTGATGACAATCAGTTATGCGTCCCTCCCAAAACTCTTCTCCAGAAGAGCAGCTGCATTTCCCTCACGTGTTTTTCCTACACAAGTTTTCCAGGTGATGACACTGTATCGACAAGGATAAGAACTTCGGCCAAAGGCCACACTTACCTCTACACTGCCTTCAGGGAAGCCAAACCTCTTCTGAACGACAGCTGTCAGTTCACGAATCCGGCGACCCTTCTCCCCAAGGACATTCTGAGTCCTGAAAGTGGAGGCAAATGGGATCACTGGAAGGAGCAGTCATGGAACAGTTTGGCAGCTCTCGAATGCCTAAGAAAAGCTGACATTTTATTTGGCCCAGGAGCACGTGGGTGAAAAGTAAAAGGGAAGGCAAGAAACAAAGGCTTAACCATTAGACTGGCTTGTCTTCAGAGATAATTTCCAATTACTGGCAGTGTTCAGAGACAGACTGGATGATCTTTTCAGGAACGTCATAGAAAGAATTCATGCATTCATATGGAGCGTTTCTGAAGTCCCTTTTACCTTCAACCTTCTATTACACATGGTGTCTCTGGGAGTCTTTAAAGCTTTAATACCTTAAACCTAAACTAAGATTTCTGGAGTGAGGCTAACTTTGTGCAGCTTTACCTTACTTCACACGCAAGACAGCATCATGTCATCGAGAATGAAGACAGAGCACAGGATTATCTCAAGTCTTTTAATAGCTTTAAGCTAAACTAAGACTCTTGGGATAGCCTGTCTATCTTTTGGCCCAGAGCACCTTCACCTGAAGCCCTCATGTTTTCCTACATATGCAGAAAATTTACTCTATATCCACTACATTATTACATAGATAGCAGAGATGAGAACATTAATTCCTAATCACTGCACTTTGCTTCCACCTACCCAATCAAATGGCTAGTGAGTGTCCAAACCAGGACATGAACACAGGGCTCACGGCTTACAAAAATCCTAGTTGAAGTCAAATCCATTGTACGATAAATACTAAAACTAGCTTGTATGGCCTATAGCAAACTACAACCTAAAGGTTAATTTATATGTCAGGGGTGAAACATAACTTCCGATATCTGCTAGGAAGAACAAGTCCATTTAAAAAGATAAACTTTATCATTAGTCTTGTAAATGAGCCTTGTTTTTTAAGTCCAAATTTCAGCTGGTGCCCTGTTCAACACATAACTGGCTTTTAGAGTCAAGTGAGGCATTACCTGGTGGCCAAGATGATGATTTCTGTCCTGGTTGGGGTTACTCGAACCTCCACCCCAGAATAGCCATCCTCAGCCAGCTCCCTGGTGAGAAATTCATTCAGCTCGGCTTTGAAGATGCCATCAGCAACAAACTAAACATAAAAGAAAGAGCCTGTATTGGTATAAAGTCCTATTAGTTTTCTGCTCTGATTTAAGTGTAATCAACCCTTCTCAGACAAATGCCTCTAGGTCTTCTTTAGGAAGTTACTTTGAGCCAGGAGTCTGAATTCTGGTCTGCAGAACGCAGCAGAGTAGAGCACCTGAACAAAGAGTCTACTTCCTGTCAGACTCGTCATCGAATCTTCATTGAAGGGTTTCTGTAACAGTTGCATTTGTGGTGCTTTTAACATTTGCAAAGTGCTTGACAAACCTTTGAGGTGGGTGCTATTATCAGCCCCATTATGTCTAATCAGAACCAAATACCCAAAGAACACAAAGTTTGCTGTGTGCCTAACTGGCTAAACATACCATACCACCAGATGTGGTTCTACCTGGACTAGAAGTGGTTGCCAAGTCAGAAACTAGAATAAAAGGTTAGATTATTCCATCTAAACGTCACATTTCAGAGAAGTAAACTGAAGTACAGAAGGAAAGTGACTTCCCTTAGGTCACCTTATTAATGTTGGGTGTTAAGACCCAGATTACCTGACTTCCAATTTAAATTCCCAACTCTACTATATCAAACTTACCCTCAAATTTCAGCTTCAGTTCAGCAGCCACTGAGCAAGGGCCATGTAAAGGCTCATGATCAAACTACTGTAGGGAGAGCCAAAAGTAACTAAGGCCTAGTCTTCTCTGCCCTGATAGAGCTTACTCCCTTCTCTTCTACACAATGCTGGTCACAGATAATCAGTTAAAATTCACTCCCTTCTCTTCTACACAATGCTGGTCACAGATAATCAGTTAAAATTCACTCCCTTCTCTTCTACACAATGCTGGTCACAGATAATCAGTTAAAATTCTCTTTTTTCTTAAATGTATATTTATCATGAATATTACAGGTAAGGATGCTTAAATAAAAAAAAATGTATAATACTTTTTGCAAGTTTTTGTATCTGTAGCCCACTATGGTTGCAATTCAATTATGATTTGACAATTTACATCCCAATCTGCTGTTAAGTTTTTCCAATAAATTTTGTCATTAAATCTGATATGCAGATCTACTGTTAAACTATTTCTCCCCCTTCTATAAAGAACTCATTAAATTGAAACCTCTTTCAGTTAGTTTCGGCACTGATCAGCAACAGTTAAGATCCTTTCAACGTGGTACTGGGAGAGAATTCTGGGTGAGGTTGATTTCATTTGAGGTTGTTCAGTGGTGCCCAACTTTTGTGACCTCATTTGGGGTTTTCTTGACAAAGATACTGGAATAGTTTGCCATTTCCTTCTCCAGCTCACTTCACAGATGTGGAAACCGAGGCAAACAGGGTGAAGTGACTTAACCAGGGTCACACAGATAGTAAATGTGAGGCTACATTTTAATTCAGGAAGAGCCTTCCTTGACTTCAGGCACTAGCACTCTGTCCACACCTAGCTGCCCATTTGAGATCTGGACCAGTAAATGCCATGAACACGTCTTGGTTGTTAATAAGTACTAAGCTACAGGTTAAGTGGTCTCACTGCTCTGAATACTCAATAATATCCATAGACCCAGGAAAATAACAGTGTCGTGCTACACCTCCTTCCCCACCCCACCAGGAATCTCCCCAATATCTACCAGCCTACTTTCTTTGGTAAGCATCAATAGAACTAAGAATTCTAAGAGGGGAAAGCTTCAGAATCTAAACACCTGGAATCTCCCACCCTGCCAGTGAGTAGCTATGACTCCGGATAACTTAATTTTACCTTTTTGGTGGCTGTTTCATCACCTGTAAAAGGGAACGTTTCTTACACCACTTACCTTACCTCACTTATGTGAAGCACTTTTACAAACAGTAAGATACAAGTCACTGCCATAAATGGAAGCTACTGTTATTTAACCTCATACACCAGAATCCTAGTGTGATACAGCATCTAAATAACTGGATTGAATGCTGGACCTGGAGTCAGTAAGACCTGAATTCCTATTTAGTCTCAGACACTTACTAGCTGTGTGACCCTGGGAAAAGTCCCTTAACCCATCTGCCTCAGTTTCCTCCTATGTAAAACAGGAATAAAATAGCACCTCCTCCCAAGTTCTTGTGTAGATAAAATGAAATCTGTAAAGTGCTTTGCAAACTTGAAAGCACTCTATGTAAATACTAGCTATTATTATAATTATGTAATTAGAATACATAACATCCCATAATGCATATTATATATTGTAATAACCTCTAGTGATTACATAGAGATTTTTTTTTCTTTTAAAGAGCTAACCAACAAGAAAAGTCTCTTATTCGTAAGAGTTTGGCACTTTACCACTTGCAAAATGAATAAGACCTCCACTTCCTACCACGCAAGAGGATGGAGGGTAAGGTAAATTCCCTTATATCTTCAAGTAGCTCAGTGCCTGGCACATAGGAAGCGCTTGATAAATGCCAGTTGATTAGTCTTCTGGTATATACAACCGAGAACTCCTTCCTATTACAATGTGAAGGTGTAGGAGGGGCTTAATCAAAAAAGGGTAGGAATGCAAACAAGGCTTAGCAACTAAATGAAGGCTCGTTCATTGATACACGGGTTCTTTCTCTTATAAACACTCATACCCCTCGGGAATAGAATATTTAAGTAAACCGGCATTCGTTCCTTCCAGGCTCTCCCTCCTAAAAGGCCCCAATTAGACATTTTTACGGAGAAGGAAAATGAGGCCCGGAACAGGATTAGCCTAGAACGCACCGGCTTCAGATGGGCATCCCTCTCGGCTCCCAGGCCTGGGCTGCTACCAGCCAGCCTGGGCCGCCTCTCCCCTCGGTCTCCCCTTCCCTGGCTGTTCGTTGATACAGTCCACGCCGTGGTGCTCCCCCGCCAACCCGGGCCCTCGCCATCGTGGGCTCGCCCGGCACCCCCACTGAAGCCCAAAGAAGAACATGGAGTGAGCCGCGGCAGGAGCTTTGAGCCGCGGCAGGAGCTTTAATCCGCCGCCATCCTCCTCCGCCGAGGCTCCTTGCGATGCCCAAACAAGCCCAGGGCCTGGGGCCAGACGACCGTTCCTTCTTGGGCATTCCAGGAGGCCCCGCAATCCCTTCCCTGGCTCCCAGGAGCGACTAGGACCTCACCTTCCTCTTCTTGGAAATCTGCACCGCCATCTTGCACCGACAGGAAAGGGAGAGGTGGACAGAGGAAGTGACTATAAAGACGAGGGGGAGGAGAATCAGTCACAGCGCAAGTGCAAAGCGCAGCGGCAGTGAAGCCTTTGTCAATTTCCCAGCTCGGGTGCTTCTGGGAAATGTAGTTTTTTTGATAGAGACGCGGAAAAGAGAAGGACAAAGAGTCAATTAATGCACAAATCAAGCCAATCAGCATTATTAAATGACTGTTATGTGCCAGGCACTGCCCTCAAGTAACTCACTTTCTTAATGGGGGAGACAACATATAAACAACTGTCTCTTCCACTTAGAATGTGAGTTCTAAAACAAAAAATGTACTTTATAAAAGATACATAGAAAATAAATTGTAGATAATCACTAGTGAGGAGGAACTTGCATTTGCAGCGCTGTGTGGATAAAAGTTTAACATCCAGCTCTCTGAAAAGCGCAGCATATTTTAAAGTTTAATCTGCATTAGTAATATTTTCAACATCATTTTCTTGGGCAGCTAGGTGGCGCAGTGGATAGAGAGCCGAGCCTGGAGTTGTCAGGGAACCTGAGTTCAAATTCGACCTCAGACACGTACTAACTGTATGACCCTGGGCAAGTCATTTAACCCTGTTTGCCTCCGTTTCTTCATCTGTAAAATGAGCTGGAGAAGGAAATGTCAATCTTCCACATAAAAGAGCTCTTCAGATAGCAGTGGAGACATCCCTTTTGAGTAGCTCAACTTTTTTTTATTCCATTTTAGGTTGTGGTGGGTTACCTCCTTCCTTCACCAGAGCCTGGGTATTGTCAGTACCCATGCCCGTACCTTCCACAGGGCTGGGTTATGAAAATTACTATGTTATGCATCAGAGAGCTCTCTAAAAAGTGAAGGGGCAGAGATGTAGGTTCCTAGCAGCAATTCTTAGCTCAGGCCCCTGTGCTTCAGAGGGAAAGGAAAGTTACAATCAAGTCCCCAGGGACTGACCTGTATTCAGAGATTGGTTCTGATTAGCGTGAATAGAGAAACCTCTGAAGTGGTCATATTATATACAAAGTTATACTTATATCTAAAATATGATCATTGGTTCTAATCCAATGCAATGAAAATTTTTTTTGTTTTAAAAACTGTTAATGTAAGAATAAGGAAAAAATATTTCTAATTCAAGTTTATCATAAAGTAATAGTTATAGAAAGCAAAATTTTAAATTAACTTAAATTAATAAATTAAATAAATTTTAAATAAAAAATTACTGAATATCGTACCTAAAAATAAGCCTACACTGATGATATGATGAATTGTCATTGGTGTCATTTAAAATATTTTAGCAATGTAGACTGAACTGTCTTCTCTTCTTTAAATGTTCATACATTTGTTGGTAGGTACAGAGAACTTTGTGGGCAGTTGGGTGGCACAGTGGATAGCGCTGGGCCTGGAGTCAGGAAGACTAACCTTCCTGATTTGAACTCACCGGCTGAGTGTCTGTGTGACCCTGGGCAAGTCATTTAATGCTGTTTACCTCAGTTTCCTCATCTGTAAAATGAGCTAGAGAAGGAAATGGCAAACCACTCTAGTACCTTTGCCAAGAAGATCCCAAATGGGATCAGGAAGTGTTGGACATGACTGAATGAAAAACGAAAGAGAGTTTTATCTACTTCTTGGCAAATCTGCATGCTCACAGTCTCACACAATGAACCAAGTATAGTCCGGTGAGCACGAGACATGCTCTAAAACCAATAATGTTTGATTATTGTCCTTGCAATATTTTTCAGCAGCTGGACCAAAATTAGTCATACCCCCTTTTTTTTTAATCTGACCACCAAAGAATTGGAAGCTATTGATGGTTGTAACCTCTCAGAGCACTGGAGTACTTTGAGACTGATAAACAAGCATTGACTTTAATTTAAAATTTCCTTCTGTATTAACTCCAATAAAAATGTTAGGTGATCCTTAGATACTTTAAATCCAGAGTTTTTTCTTTCTTAGATGTAAATTCTAGGAGGCATCGTTTTTCCAGAATAATCCTGTTTCATCATAGTAAAATTTGTCGATCAGTGTATCCTGAGGTATGCCGATAAGTGTCTAAGAACCAGTTTTTGGGGCGAGCAGGGAGGGGATGTACATATGAAATATGTTTAACTTTGATCTTCGTTATTAACATTAGTTCATCATTT
This sequence comes from Vombatus ursinus, assembly GCF_900497805.2. Taxonomy (NCBI): domain Eukaryota; kingdom Metazoa; phylum Chordata; class Mammalia; order Diprotodontia; family Vombatidae; genus Vombatus; species Vombatus ursinus. The sequence goes on from NW_020945437.1 coordinate 22,606,759, forward strand.
TCTTAAGCCTAGAAATCAACAAAACAATACAGGAAGCCCTGGTTTGTAGCATTTGCTCAAAGTGTACATGCTTCCACTGAAAATTTAATGACTGGCCGGTACAAACTGTCTCCAGCACACCTCTGAGCACACCCATCCTTTCTTCAAAACATGGGGATATTTCACTGCTGCATCCTCAGCCTTGTTGGCTGCCTCTCTAGTCATTTTAACTCGATGCAACTGAGCTTGATTTTTAAAGTGACAGAACCAGCCAACACTTGCAGTAATAGCTTCTTCACTATGTATGTCGAGTCCATTTTCTTAAATAAATCTGAAGCTTTTGTGTAAATGGCTGTTCCAGAAGGAATTTGTTTTTAATTGAAGTCTTCGATGCATTCACTCTGTTTTTGTCATTGTCACACTTCTATTCTTTGTAATTGTTTGCAAACCACAAAAAACTTTTTCTGTTATTTTGCTACTGTTTCATAGTATCTTGTACCATAGATTCAGGCATTCCAACATCTCATCCTATTTTAGGGTAATTATAACCAGGTTCATGTTGTTTGATTACATCAAATTTTTGTTCTGATGTAATAGCAAGCTTCTCTTTTGCATTGGCAGGGTTTCATCTGAAATGGGGCAGCTAAGTGGCACAGTAGATAAAGCGCTTGCCTGGAATTGGAAAGATCTGAGTTCAAGTGTGACCTCAGACCCTTTCTAGCTGTGTGACCCTGGGCAAGTCGCTTAACCCTGTCTGCCTCAGTTTTCTCTTCTGTCAAATGAGTTGAAGAAGGAAATGGCAAACCACTCCAGTGTCTCTGCCAAGAAAACCCCAAATGGGGTCATAAAGAATTGGGCATGACTGAACAATAATAACAACCATCTGAATTATTCTTTCTTTTGTCTATTTTGTTAAGGGTTCTTAAAAAAATACTAGCTTGAATACATTGCATCAGTTCAATTTTGAGTTACATTAAAGAATACCTGGTATCATTCTATAATTCACACTAAATCAAATTTCACATTATTCAAACGGACATTAATCATGACTTAGCAGTACCTTGCAGGTGGAAGGAGAGGGGAGGGTTAAGGCAGCGAAGAGTCTAATGGCTAAACTCTGGTGTAGGCTTGGTGTTTAGGCTCTGCAGCAGAGCTTAATAATTGCCTCTATCTCCCAGGGTTGTTGTGAGGATACAAATGACATAATATTTGTAAACTGCTCTGCAAACTTTAGAGGGCCATATAAATGCTAGAATTGTTGCCTTTCCTACTGCATCTCACTACTCCGTGATGTGACCCAGTTGGATTTCTGTTATCTTGCCATATGAGAGAAATAATTATTTTTCTTTTATATGAATAACCAATTATTAAATTAAGATTAAGGTTTTCCCTTCCTATTTCCTCATTCAGAAACCAACCCCTGTGGGTTATTCAACCATCCTCTGAAGGACATTGCTGATAGATGAGATTGCCCAAATCCGTGGGGTACACACTTTTCCACCTTGGATGAGACCCCACTGAACCAGAAGACGTTACAGACAGAATCCAGTCGAGGTGAGATTTTGCCCTTAGGAAATAAGCCTCTGTCCTTGGGACCTTCTATTAGAATTTAGGGTGTTGCTGTTGTTGTTTGTCTCTCATTCTTGACATCATGGAGATGAAGCCATGACATGCAAGTGCACTAGATTTAAGTGAGGGAGGGCTATGCAACGTCACTGGCCTCACTTTCTCCTCTGGAGCCATCTAGGTCTAGTGGTCAGATACAAATTAGGACAATTGGAGGTGGCCCCAGATTCGGTGGAAGACCTTGGCCTTTTAAAGCTAAGGTCTTTAGCAGGTCTCAATTTGACTAAGGCAATGCTCATTCAGTGATTAAGGCTAGGTAAAAAAAAAAAAAAAAATGAGGCAAACAATGGCCTCTTTAACCTAGTCCAGAAAAAAAAATCAAACGGGGGAGGGAGGACTCTCAGGGTTTCTGGCCAAAACAGAAACAATTCCTGTTTATATTCACTCTGAGCCAATCAGGGACCAATCAATGACTAAGTAGGGTTCGGCCTGGGACCTATTTTGGCTAATCAGTGAAATCCAGAGTGATTTGGATTTAAGGCATGGTCCTTAAGAAATCTAGCCTATAAAGAGAAAGAAAGGAAGGAAGGAAGAAAGGGAGAAAGAAAGAAAGAAAACTGTATTGCCCAACTGGTCAGTTCCAGTTGGGTCCCCAGTGGGGCAGCTCCTACTACTCACAGGGTTGTTGTTTGTCCTTCATTCTCAAAGAGGACCATGGCATCATGGAGGTGATGCCATGACATACAAGTGAATTGGATTTAAATGAGGGAGGGCTGTGCAAAGTCACCAACCTCACTTTCTCCTCCAAAATTTAGGGTGATCCAGTTTATGAAGGGGAAAATCAGACAGAGTAGTCTGAGTAGAGATGGATTCTTTTGTCCAGATTGGTAGAGGCAGCTGAATCTCACAATAGGGTCACATTCTCAGTAGGAGGAGCTGACGACTTTTTGCCCACCTCCTCATAAATGTTCTCCAGGAGCTGTCTTTGATTTACAAGCCAATGACCATCATTTTATCAATCATTTGCTAGCCATAATTAATCAAATTGATTATTAATTGCCCAGAAATTATCTTGGACTTTTCATTTGTCACACTTATGTATCATTCCCACCACCCTTTCCAACTACTAAACTTGGAATGCCTCCTCCCCATCACATTTCTACCCATCCTGTAAAGCTCAACTCAAATGACATCTCTTCCAGGAAGTCTTACCTGATCCCTTTCAGTTTATAGTCCTTTCCTCCCCTCAGTTCATTTGTACCTCTCTGTAGCAGAGGATTTACTGAGGATGGGTGACCACTGCAGGAGAATATGGCACAAGTGACTCTCCACTGGGTACATGTTGGACTGAAAGATGGAAATGTGACTTCTGGAATTCTATGAAATTGAAAACCTATGGTACTATTGCCCTAGTTCCAAAGTCCACTAGTATGGGACTTTCTCATTAGTAGAGAACAATGCCCTGCACCTGTGCCAGAGAGAGGCGAACTCTTCAGTCTTGTAGTTTTCTTCAAGTCGATGAACCTCTTTGGCTTTTGGGCTCTTCTAGCTCCCAGCTTCAACAGAGAAGATGGGTAAGACCAACCCCATTTCAAGATACTGAAGGAAGCTGACATGAAAGGAGCTGGCAATCTCCAACATGTACCTATCCCCAGCTTGCTGCACTAGAGATTTCCTCTTGGGTGAGATCTGGGACTGACTCTCTCTCTCTCTCTCTCTCTCTCTCTCTCTTTCTCTGTCTGTCTCTATCTCTTTCTCTGTCTCTCTGTTCTCTGTGTCTATCTTTGTCTCTCTCTCTGTGTCTCTGTTTCTCTCTCTGTCTCTCTCTGTATTGAGATAAAAGTAGTTGTTACAAAGCATTTGCTCCATCGTTTATTTCCAAATACAGCATGACCCAATACAGCAACCATGACAGAGTTGCTCCTTTGTTTGTAGGACCCAGTATTTTGTCTTCAGGGTCAATCAGCTTACTGGGCTGGGTCTCACCAAGCCTGGATAGTAAAAACAGGTTCAGCGATCTGCTCACTCTGGCAGCTCCCGAACCTCTGGTGGTTCTCACTGCAGGGAAGCAGTCTCTTTGATCCTCTCCAAGTGATTCTCTGTCCCATTCTATCTCACTCACTCACCAAAGCAGCTGTTCTTAAACGCACCCAGTTAACAAGAATTAGTTAAGGGCTAGGCACTGTGCTGTGTTTGGGAGGCTTTAAAAAAAAGAGGAAGAAACAATCCCTGCCTTCAAGGGGCTCCTATTCTAATGGGGGGGGAGGGCAACAACATGGAAACAACTGCACACACAAGATATAAACAATAAAAACTGGAGTTAATCTCAGAGGGAAGAAGGCACTGAGTTGGGGGAGAGGGGGAGGGCTTCTTGCTGAAGGTGATATTGAGCTGAGCTGAGAATTGATGAAATCACCAAGTGAGATAGTACAGAAGGAGAAGAGAAGAAAGCTGGGCAGAGCCTTGGGGGGACACCCATGCTAAATGTGTTAAAAGGAAAATTCCTGGCTTGGGCTTTTGCCTTGATTAAGGAGGCAAAACTCAGGATAAAGAGAATTAAAAGGAGTTTTTTTAAACTGCTTCCGGGTAGCAATATGTAGATGTTGACAGGTTGATCACTGGAGATCAGCAAGGCATTCAAAGTAGAGCCAGCTTTACTGATAACTTTGGTAAGGAGATAAAGACAATTGGGTTAGGCCTAAGTCAGTAAAAAGGGATGGCCTATCACGTCTCAGCTCCTCTCTATGATAGCAGGGACGCAACAACTGCCAGGTACAAACAGGTAGGGGATGACATACAATGTGATAAATAGCAGGTAATACAAAAGCTTCAGACTGGGTGATGCCTCCCCCAGCATTGATTGACAAGCAGGGCTCAGAACAAAGTCAGCGTAACTTTCAATAAGTGAATGTGGCACGGATGAAGGTGTATCAGAGGGCACGAAGGAGTAGGTAGAAAGGTAAAAGGAGAACCAGAAGAGAGCAATGTCACAAAAGCAGAGGAGAACATGACCAGGGGGAGGGAGTGCAAAAGTGTCACAGGCTGCCAAGAGGTCAATAAGGATGGGGCTTGAGAAAAGACCATTGGCTTTGGCAAATTAAATAATTTGACACTGGTCACTTGGAAAGGGAAGTTCCAGTTAAATTATGGATGAGTTCAGAAACCAGAAGAGGGTTTAGAAGTGAGTGAAAGGAAAGGAAGTAGACACACCTCGTGTAGATGGCTTTCTCAAGAGGTTTAGCTAAGAAGGGAAAAAGAGATATAGGATAGTACTATTAATCAAAAACAGTATCACAAGTCCATGAGACGTGTGTTACAACTGGATTTATTACAGGAGAAAGGCACATGCACGTGGGAATTCCCTATGCTAAGGAACCCTGTGGATACAGGGAAAGCCTTGGTGGTTGTTGACCCTTCCTTCTCAAAAAGGACCAATGACATCAGGAGGATGATGTCTTGACTTGCAAGTGAATTGGATCTAAGTGAGGCAGAGCTGTGCAAAGTCACCAGCCTCACTTTCTCCTCCAGAGTAATTGGAGTCCAGTGACAAGACATAGGTCAAGGGGATAGCCCCAGATTAAGTTAGTGGGGAAAGGGAAAGTCATGGGGGAGAGGAAGTGGACTAATCCCTTCCCAAAGGGGAAGAGAAATCATAAATAAGTAAAATGGCCAGAGCAGCATTCTTTTTCCATGGGAACTGCTAGACCACGAAGATAGGATGGTCTGCTTATCTCCAAGGGTCTCAGCTGCAGTTTCTCAGCCTAGGAAGACTGACTGGGGCCTGTTTTGATTCCCAAGGACACACAGGGAGTCCAGCTTGGGGAGCAACCAACCAATTGTGTCAGCTCAGGGTGGGCTATGTCCTTGACAAGTTCAGGGCCTCCTGCATACTCCAGGTCCAGTGTTTCTGGAAAATGTGGCAACTCAAAAAGACAAATTCAGTGCCTATTACTGAACAGTACCTGTCAGGGATGGTCAAGTGAGCTTTTTTTTTTTAAAGGATAGGAAAGACTTGAGAACATATGTAGGCATAAGGGAAGCAACTAGTAAACAAGGAGAGATTGAAAATTAGTGAGAGTGAAGATAATGGGGGGGGTGATCTACTATAGAGGATGGGAGGTGATGGGGGTCAAGGGTTTGTGTGGGAGGATTGGCCTTGGAAAGGAGAGGGGCCACCTCTTCATGTGAGAAAAGGATGAAAGAGGAAATAGCGGAGGAAGGTGTGTGAGTGATATGACGCTAGGAAGAGGGGAGAAGAAGAAATGCTTTGTGAATTTTTTCAGCGAAGTATAACTTGAATTCTTTAATAGAGAGGGTGACGATGCCCTCAGGAAACCTGTTTGCAAATGAAAAACCACAGGCATTTCAGAAACCTTTTTTCAGGAAGTCATATACTTACCTTAAATAAAAACTACTCTGAAAGTCAGTGATCAAACCTGCTCCCCCAACAGCATACTGTTAAGAGAAGGGGAATAGGGAATAAGCATTTATATAACACCTACTACGTGCTCTGCTCTGTGTTAAGTGCTTTACAGATATTTCATTTGATTCTCACAATGAACCATGTTTTACAGTTGAGGAAACTGAGGCAACCAGAGGTTAAGTGACTTGCCTGTGGTCACACAACTAGAAAGTGTCTGAGGCTGGATTTGAACTTTCTGACTTTAGGCCTGGTGCTTTATCCACTATGCTACCTAACTACTCCTGCTAAGTCAGAGCAACTGAGGCAAAAGCCTGAATTTCTGCTCATACAAAGCCATTCCATCACCCACCTCCTTATACAAAGCGATGAGGGAGGCATCTATATTCCATTTCATTTTGGGGAGCACTCCCTAATGGTCTCGTTGCCAGCATTTCACACACACTGATCCATGAATTTCAAGAAAGCACAGTAATTTGCTATGACATTCATGGTGATGCTAGGTGCTAGGTGTTTACCTAGGTGACTTCCAGGTTGCCTATCTTCTAGCACCAGGGGGAAGGCCTAACTGACCAAATGCACTTGAGCTCCATGATAGAGCCTGCCTATTTCCTGTAAGAGAAAAAAACTAAAGGGAGAGATATTTATGACCAATACTGATCAATACTGTCAGAGTTTCTATATCAGCAGGGCCCCTGACCAACAGAGATGATCTCAAAGATAAGGAAGGTCCAGGGCTTCTAGGCATCTCCATTCAATTGAACAAACATTTATTGAACACCTACTATCTACAATATTACCCTGAACAAGGGCACTGGGAATATGAAGAAAAATGAGACATAACCTCAGACCTCAAGAAACTTAAGAGACCAGCTGTAAGAAAACCTGTTAAGGGACCAAGGAAGGTATTTTATATCCTGGCTGCCATGAAAATACCATCTATTTAAATCCTGCCTACTCGTGCCAATGTGTTTGCATTTAAAAGCAGAAGCCCTCTGGCAGCTGTCAGAGCCACCATTGCCCAGGGCCTCTCAAGGCTGCCTCACAGATTTTGTCAGCCTTCAATCACATAAACATTACCATTCCATCCTGGCCAAATATTCTCTTGCTTTGGCGCCTACTATTTAACCTCTCGTAATCCAGCCTTGAGCCTATATAATTCTCCAGTGGCAGCAATGACCATCACAGAATCCTTAGGCAGAAAGAGACCTCCAGAGGTCCTCTAGCTATCCCCTTCCCCACACCTGCACACCTAAGCCAAGGAAAAGTCTCTTCTACTTAGCCCAGGAAGAGGAAATCTTTCTTCCTGAAGGAAGGTATTTCCTAAAGTGTCATTTCAAAGCAGAGTAACATAATCAAAGCTCCAACTATCACCCAGCTCTTTGCCAAATTTCTTCATATAAGATAGACCAATAAAAGTCACCTATGAATAAACTAATGAAATCCCAGCCACAGACCCCTTGTAGGACAGGGCAGCCAATGGGGTGCAGTGGGGTGCAAGGGGTAAAAGGCAGAACATTTTGAGTGTGACCGAGTCTGAGCTGCCTGACCATCTTTGTTCAGGTCATAAACAAAAAGGTCTCCACTGTGGCGGTTTAGAAGTTCCAGAGACAGAGTTTCTGCATAATTTAATCATTTTGTTAATAACGCCAGCATATTTATTAATTAAAAAGATGGTCATTTGGTGGTTTCTCTTAGACCAAAGACCCCTCTTGGCGTGAGCTCACAGTTTATACGCTCTTGGAAGAGGAGGTGTTCCTGAGAGTGGCAGTCCACTTTGATTGGTTAACAACTAATGGCAGAAGGAATATTACAATGAGCGGCTGGGCTATATTACAACGGGGGTCTTGAGATCAAGCCAATCTTGGCCAAAGAGACTTATCATTTCCAAGTCACCTGTCTGAAAAAAGGGAAAATCAACATTTCCCTAGACCTGTCTGAGTAAACACAATGAGCAGGAATCTTCCCATTAGCCCAAACTTGGAATTTCTTTTACTGCTTGATTAGATTTTGGCCTGGGTAAATATCTGAGAAAGATTTCCCACACTGGTTGATTTCTGGATGAGGAAGTAGAAAAGGGGAAAAACCTTGGTTCTGATTCAATATTAGTTATTAATATAAGAGAGAAATAATCATTTCTCTCACCTCTGCCTACCAAACAGAAAATTTCCAATGAGCACAACTGGGGAAACCTCAACTTACCAAAACTTAAAAAGAGATTTCAATTCATTGAAATTCTTAGACTTAGATCAACAGCTTGCTTACTGCCTAAAAAACTCCAGTGACTATTAACCTCTAGGATGAAATATTCAATTCTCTCTGGCATGTAAAACTCTTCACAATGTGTCTTCCTCCTATCATTTTGGTTTTCTTACATATTATTCATCTCCTGGAACTCTGAGGTCCAAACCGACTTCCTATTCTTCACACATGTCCCATCTCCACACCTTTGCCCTCGCTGTTTCCCCTGCCTGGAACGCTCTCTCCTTTCTCACTTCCACCTCTTGGAATCTCCAGCTCTCTTCACCTCTCTTCCAACTCCCTTTCTCATTTGCTAATGTCTTCTCCTCTAAAGCAACCTAGCATCTAATATCTATCTTTGTATGTATCTTACAGTATATCATGCACATACTGTCTCCTCCATTAGAATATAAATTCCTTGAGGGAAAGGACTGTTTTACTTTTGAGAAACCATGCTCAGCAGAGTGCCTGGCACTTGAAAAGTGAAAAGCAAATGCTTGTTGATTGATTTGAATTGCAGTCTTTGAAGGGCGTAGGCAAGGTAGGGAGACTGTAGTCTTTCTCCCCACCTCATGCCCCAGTCTCCAGGAAGGCTTCCTGGGGAGGTGGACCTTGAACTGGAGCCCTTAGGGGGATCCAGGGCTTGAGGTGGCTCAGTTGTGAGGAATAAAACTGAGCAACCCAGGTACCAGGGTTCCTGGATTAACATGCACCAATCATCGTCTAGCCTGAACTACCTGGATAGCTCTTTAGCGTCAGGTGGGCTCAGCAAAGAGCAGGGGTGGGATGCTGTTGGTGTCCATTTCAGTAATGCTCTGCCCCTGGTCCCCTCCCCTGTACCTCTGCAACCACCGCCTCCAGAAAGACTGCAACCATTTCTGCAGGTACTCCCCCACCCCAACACTCTCCCAACACTCCCCCCACCCTTGCCCCAGGCACTCAGTGGAACTCAGTGGGAAGGGTGCTAAATTTGGAGTCAGAGACCCTGGGTTCAAATTCTGATTTTGCCACTTATTACCTGTGTTGCTTTGAACAAATTCCTTCTTTGGGCCCCAGTTTTCTCATCTGTAAAATGATCACATCCACCTCCTAAGTTGTTGTGAGGATCAAATGAGATAATATTTGTAAAGGGCTTTGAAAACCTGAAGGCACTATATAAATGCTAGTTGCTGTTAGAGTATATGCATCAAATAAGCTATAGTTACAAAGGAAACCAATTATATTGAAATAAAATGATGGAAACATGTTTAAAAACAAGTTCCCACACCCCTGTTCTGGACAGAGAAAACAGAAGTAAAAATGACAGGTGGGCAATTCTGCCTTTTTTCTCTCACTAATGCCTCCTGTGGCTGCTGGGAAGTCAGAGAGAGGTCATGCAAATGAGGCCCATTAACGCCCTGCACCATCAGCCCCAGCCAGCAGGGGGCCCGCTCCTTCTCTGACCTGGCTGACCGCAGCATAGTTCTTGGTTGCTTTTAGCTGCCCTCAGTGCAATTCCTCCCTGGCCTCTGCTCCTTAGGAGGGCTAGCAGCTTATTGTTCCACAGACCTAGCCTCTTTCATACTCCCACTACACTTCCTGCCTGGCTTCCATCTTCTATGATCTTTTAAAATTTCAAGCTGGCTGAGTGTCGAAAGGAAAATTCTTCACCTCGATAAATGAGGCAAAACACAGAAGAGCATTAAAAAGTCAACATGCTGTCGGCATACTTATGATAAACTCCTTTAATTCTTTATCCCGAGTTTTGCCCAGTTAATCGGGGTGAGAGGCCAAATGAAGAATTTTCCTTTCAACCGATCCCTGGGCATCATTGCCAGTCTCTTAGACAACCGCCATACCCCCTACTCTTCTCCTTGGAATTTGTTGTTTTGGTGTTTTCCTGAGTTCCATTCTTCAGACCTTTTCCCCCTCTTAATACGTATGGTCAAGTAAAACAAATTCTGGTTTTGGCCATGTCCAAAAAATATGTTGTTGTTGTTCTTGGTCCTTTGTTTTCAAAGAGGACCAATGACATCATAGGGTCATGACTCATGGGTGAATTGGTTTTAAGTGAGGCAGATCTGCACAAAGTTGTTAGCCTCACTCTTTCCTTTAGATTCATTAAAATCCAGTGGCAGGATAAAAGTCAAGGCAACTGGTGATGGCCCCAGGATGCAGTGGGTGACCTTGGCCTTTCTAAGTTAAGGTCTTTCCCAGGCCTCAGTTTCTTTTCTAGCCAGAAGAAAAAATGCATGTCTCAGTCTTCACTCTGAATCCATCACCTTTCTGTCAGGAAGTGGGTGGCATGTTTTACCCTTCCTTGACTGACTTGGCCTGTAGCATTTTAGGTCATGGGTCCTACCTATCTTCTCTTAATTATTTTTTTAAAATTTATTTTCAGTTCTAAATTCTTTCCCTCCCTTGAGCCCCTCTCTCAACTATTGAGAAGGCAGACAATATGATAACCCATCATACATGTGAAATCATGCAAAAAATATTCCCTTATTAGCCATGTTGCAAACAAAAAAAAGGGGGGGGCAAGAAAAATAAGATATGTGAAAAAAAATGCTTCATTCTGCACTCAGAGTTCATCAGTTCTCTTTCTGGGGATGGATGGAATTTTTCATCATGAGTCCTTCGGAATTGTGTTGAGTCACTGTTTTGATCAGGGTAGCTAAGTCTTTTACAGTTGATCATCATTACAATATTGCTGTTACTGTACAATGTTCTGGTTTTGCTCATTTCACTTCGTATCACCTCATATAAGTCTTCCCAGGTTTTTCTGAAACCATCTTCTTCATAGTTTCTTACAACACAATAGTATTCCATCCCAATCACATGCCGTAACTTGTTCAGCCATAGCCCAATTGATGGGCATTCCCTCAGTTTCTAATTCTTTGCTACCACAAAAAGAACTGCTATAAACACTTTTGTACATGTGGGTCCTTTTCCCTTTTTTATGATCTCTTAGGTAGATCTTGTAGTGGTATTGCTGAGTCAGAGGATATGCACAGTTTCATAGCCTTTGGAGAAGAGTTCCAAATTGTTTTCCAGAAAGGTCAGAACAGTTCACAACTTTACTGGCAGTACATTGTTGTTATTATTGTTGAGTTGTTTCAGTTGTGTCTGACTCTCTGTGACCCCATTTGGGGTTTTCTTAGCAAAGATACTGGATTGGTTTGCCACTTCCTTCTCCAGCTCATTTTACAGATAAGAAACTGAGGTAAACAGGGTTAAATGACTTGCCCAGGGTCACATAGTAAGTGTCTGAGACCAGATTTGAACTCAGGTCTTCCTGACTCCAGACTTGGTGTTCTATTCACTATACCACCTAATTGCCCAAATCTGCATTAGTGTATTTATTTTTTCACATCCCCTCCAGCATTTGCCATTTTTACTTCTGTCATGTTCGGCAATCTGATTGCTGTGAGGTGGCACCTCAGAGATGTTTTAATTTATATTTTTCTACTTATTAGCAATTTACAGCATTTTCCCATATAACTATTGATAGCTTTGATTTCTGTTTCTGAACATTGCTTGTTCATATCCTTTGGCCACTTATCCATTGGGGAAATGACTCATATTCTTATAAATTTGACTCCATTCCCTAAATATTTGAGAAATGAGACCTCTGTCAGAGAAATTTGCTATAAAATTTTCCCCTAGTTTCCTACTTTCCTTCTGACTTTGGCTGCATTGGTTTTGTTTGTGCAAAATCTTTTTAATGTAATATAATCAATATTCTCTCTTAACTCTGAACTCTGCTTTCCCCAAATCTAGGCTATACACAAGACTGACCACCTTAGTGAATAGGGTGTTGTACTTCGAATCAGGAAGACCTGAGTTTGAATCCTGCCTTAGACATACATTAACTGTGTGACCCTGGGCAAGTCACTTAATCTCTCCCTGCCTCAATTTCAACATCTGCGAAATGAAGCTGTTATGAGGATCAAATGAGATCATTGTAAAGCTCTTTGCAAATCTTACAGCTATTATGTTAATGCTAGTTATTTTCACTCCTTTATCATGAATTCTAACATGAAATGGTGATGTCCCTTTCAAAGTTCTCATCATTTTTCATATATTAGAAACCATTTCTCCCTTATTCATCAAAACAGGCTCCCTTTGTTTCTTCCTTCCCCTTTTAAAGAACTGTCTTTGACCCTTATCATTGGACTGAATGGAACTTTCTCCACAGTCATAGAATTCAATGGCCCCCTTTCAGTTCTCTTTTCTCCTAGACCTCTACAGCATTTAAAATCACTGACTATTGAAAGGCGTCATGCTCAAATGGAAAGACCACTGATTCTGGAATCAGAGATGGATTCATATCATGACCCAGACATTTATGATAGGACTGAACACCTGAGTCTCAGTTTCTTCCTCTGTAAAATGGGCATAAAGATACTTATACTACCCTACCCTCCCCCCTCAGGCTCTCATAAGTAAATTCAAATCATCTAAAGCCAACCTTAAGTGCCACAGAAAACATGGATTAATGTTGACTACCCCCTTTCATCTGCATACAAAAGATTTTTAAAATACAGTGTTGAAAAATTACAATGGATAAGTTTGGCCCCAAAGAAGAGATGAGAAGACACCTTCCCCATCTCCTTTGTTGGGTGAGGGGGTCCACAAATTTGAGACAGCGTATATTTAATATTTTTTCAGTGTATTGATTCATTTTGCTGAAACTTTTTTCTATCATTTTTTCTTTATTAAATTTTTTTAGTATAATGGATTGCTCTCTGAAAGAGGAAGGGAAGGAATATGGGGGGGAATCTAGGTTATATAAAAGCAAGATATCAATAAAATCTTCTTTAAAATATGTAAACAAGTGGTAAATAAAATACACTGAAGAGAGCAGAAGGAAGTTCAGAAGGGAACACAGAGAAGTAAAACAACTCCAATCTCTCTGCCTTTTAACTGTCACTCCCCCTCATCTTTGGAATACACTTCCTCCACTTCATAGAACTCCTTCTCTTCCTTTAAGGAATTCTTCAACATTGTATTTTAAAAATCTTTTGTTAATGCTCTTTTCTTTCTTTTTAAAATCTCTGTCCCTTAAACTTAACCTTTCCCAGCAATACAAGGATCTAAGACATCTTCAAAGGCCTCCTAACGGAAAATGCTATCCACATCCAAAGAAAGAACTATGGAATTTGAATGCAGATCAAAGCATACTATTTACTATTTTTTTTTCTCTTCTGTTGAGTTTTGTTTCCTCTTTCTGGTAGTTCCTCCTATTGGTTCTAATTTTTACTTACAACATCACTAATGGGAAAATATGTTTAATAGGAATGTATATGTATAGCCTATATCAGATTGTGCGCCCTCTTGGGGAGGATGGTGGGGAGGAAGGGGGAGAAAAATTTTAAACTCAAAAGCATATGGAAGTGATTGTTGATAAATCAAAATAAATTGATAAAAAAATAGCTAGCATTTGTCTAGCATTGTAAACAAATAAAATAAAATCTCTATCCCTACCTACCCTTCTCCACCAAAACATAAGAAGTTATCCCTCATGATAAATGAATATAATTAAACAAAACAAATTAACCCATTGGCCTTGTCTGAAAATATGTCTCTTTTTGTACCTCTAGTCCATTTCTTCTCTGTAGAATTAGAAAGCATGCTTTGTCATCAGGACTCTGAAGTTATCATTGGTCATTGAAATGATTGAAGTACTTATTTTCCTTTACATTATTGTATTCATTATTTAAATTGTTCTACTGGTTCTTCTCACTTCACTCAGTATCAGTTTCTATAAGTCTTTTTAGTGTAATCCTCAACTCATTTGCAAAAGACTTTCCTCATTGGTGAAGATTGATTACTCAATGCTCCACACCTATTTGAGGGGGTAGAATTACCAAGAGCTGGAGAGAGGTGAGAGATCCTGGTCTTCAGGTTTCTAGCTTCAAAAGAGAAGACAAACACACACTTCCAGATTCTCTTCAGGTCCTTGAAGGAAGAGAAAAACCTTTGGGGAAAGGTCAACATGCAGAGGAGCTGGCACCTTGATCATATCTGTATCACTAGCTTGCTACACCAGACACCTCAGGGAAATTCCCCATAGGTGAGATATGGGACTCTCTATCTTAGCTGATAAGCCCCTCCTGGATCATTGCCTTGTTGTGACAGAGGGGCCCAGTAGCTTGATAAAACTATGAGCTATGCTGCGCAGGGTAACCCAAGATGGTCAGGTCATAGTGGAGGGTTTTGACAAAAAAAAAAAA